>NC_092024.1:1376250-1681875 GCF_042242105.1 Pempheris klunzingeri
AGTTTTATAACTAAGGGCTCACAAACATTGCCTTTGTTGTCTTAGTCTGTATTTTGTGATTTTATTGATTAAGAGAGTTTTTACTAACTGTTAATATTCTGTAACCTGTTTAACATTTGGTAGGCTTTTGTTCGCTCTCATTTATTCAATTACTTGAATTTTATTCAATAAAAATAAATGCACACTACACTGTAAATGTGCTTTTCTCACAATGGGCAATTTCGCTGCAACTTTATTTGAAAGCTTTTATTACTGCTCTGAACACGATGATCACTTTTCTTGGAGAGACGCAGATCTCAGCTTCAGAAAGTAGCAGCAACATGAGCTGCCTGTTAACTTGTAACAACAATACACCTCCCCTTTAGAAATATGTCCAGTTGAGTCATAGACACCACCTGCCAGGTAATACCTTTGCAACAGTATATGTAAGTTGTTATGCAGTACATTTGATGGATGCTTATTCAAATTACTCTAGAACACCAAAGAACCCTGGGAATTAAACTCAGGAACGAAGTCACCAACTAAACTTAAAGCAAATTAGGTTGATAAAACATCAATAAGTGATGGCTCTGTTTGAGGTGCAGGCACCAGAAAAACACGTTGAATCCATCTAAAGAAGTTCACACTGATGTTTTACCAACAAACAAAGCAAAGTTAAGTCATATGACACTGACACGACATTATCGGCACGTCATTGGGACCCACATGGGGAAATCAAATTTGATTGACTTACAGCACGTCATGCAGCTCTTAAATGCCTCTAATGTTTATTGTATGTTTAGGTTCTCTGGTGTCACAAAGAGCTCATGAAGAAACAACTATCATTTTGTAAACGCAATCAGTATAATTAGACTGCAAATCAGCCGCATGTTATGGACGAAGACAGGCTGGCAGGTAGAAGCAGGATGAAAAGGAGGCATATAGTACAGTAATATTCTGCAAGTTATTACTGTGGGCCACAGTCTTTTCAATGAATGTAATTAACTGTCATGTAGTGGCATACAAGCACAAACACAGTATAGTTATACATGATTTTTAGACTCTCTGCTTGATCAGGGAAAATGTCCGTAAGCTGTTCGGTCCGCAGCAGGCTTTGACTGACAGGCCAGTCAGTCTCAGATAACAACTTGCCAAACAACTAGATTGATTTGATTTGTCACTGAGCTATGCATTTGAACACAGCACCTGCGCATTTTGAGGTAACGCTCAAAGTTCATTTATTCCTCATTCTACAACACTGGGGTTACACAACAAAATGCAAGCTGTAGTCTCTTCATCCTACACAAAAAAAACTATTATTTATGGTGCAATGCGGAGAATGAGTTGAGATGTCTCGTAGCCTGAAGAAAGAAGCTGCTCTACTACAGATTTATTGTCTGTAATGACAGCAGGTTTAATCACCTTAGAATTCCTTGTAGTAAAAAAGTGTCTGAAAATGCAGCGCATCGAGTTTCAATGAAAGAACTGCTATGTGGATCAAGTGCAGTAATGGGCACCAATAATTCACTGTTCAGATCATTAAAGTCTAAAAGTCACAGTGTGCTTTACAAAGACAAGAAAGGGGGGTACAGGAGAACATGGAAGGATGAAACATTATGGCTGCTGTGTGCAGCTCTGAAGGGGGCCTTGAAATCAAGATCAGACAAGAATAAGGACAGACTGTTAAAGTGAAATGGAATTAAGAGCAGGTTAGTTGGTGGAGGCCTTATGTCTGGATGGATGTCACCAGGCCACATTCTAGCTGTGGTGCTCACAACACTGAAACAGGTCTCACATTGCTAATTCTTCCAAAGAAAGTAGTTCCAATAAAACTGTTTCCAGCACAGATTTGAATTATTTTATTCGATTCATTCAAGACGGGGCTTTCACAACAACATCTGCTGTTCTAGCCTGTTTTCTAAAAGTGCTTGCTTAAAGTGTGAATGACTGAGTAGAAAAAGTTAGCGGTATTAATGTCTTTGCTTTGACAAGCTGGCGTTGTTCAGTGCTGCAAACACTAAGCTCATAGTTCCTTGGCATTGGCCTACATTTTTAACAGAGCTATAGAATGAGGGTGGGCGGTCAGGCACAGAAATGTGGAAAATCATGAGAATGTCTGTGGGACTCTACCTACTTCATGCTTTTGTGTTCACATGTATCTAGAGGTTCATGTGTTGGTGTTATGGTTTCAAGTGTTGTTTGTTTTATGGCTCTCCTCCTGTACTCTTTGTCACTTTGTCATTTAAACAGTATGGAGGCTGCAGCGTTCGGGAATGAGTCATCTTGGAGAGCCTCACAGTGGCACAGTGAGTTTCTGCCTGGAATATCTCACAGTCTATGTCCTTCAAGTGCCTGAGGTTTTCTCATCAGGCGTTAGGTGAAAAGCAGGTAAACACTGGAGAAATTACTAATCTAAAGCAGGGCTAACACAGACACAAAGAATTAGAAATGTTCTGGTTTACATGAGGGGCTTGCAGCCTTTGGACTGTCTGCAGGTAATGTTGATCACAAGAGCAATGTCTGAAGATGACACTCCAAAGAAAAGGCCCTGGGCTGAGTATCAAACACACCTGCTACTGAATTTATTTCAGAAAACTTTTCCTAAGACTTAATCGCACAGGAGCTGTGAAGACAGATAATCTGATTTTGAAACACTGGCAAATGTATCTGTATGTAAACAGAGGCAAAACGCTTGTCCATCTTGAATGATTATTTTGAAAAAGAGCCAGAGAGAGCAAAATGTAAAGTGTGTCTTAGAACCACGAACGGTAACCCTTTAAAAAAAATGTATTTTTACATAACAGTAACACAAAGATGATTCCCCGCCCAAAACATACTCATTTCGCCCACTTTCTCTCTCAGCAGCCTAAGCACCTTCCTGCCTCCTCTGCATTGAATAACTGAATATTCACCCATCTACCTTTTGTGCTTTACATACAGTGGGTACGGAAAGTATTCAGACCCCTTCACTTTTTCCACATTTTGTTTGAGAGGATCTGCAGAGAAGAATGGGGAAAAATACCCCAAATGCAGGTGTGCCAAGCTTGTAGCATCATACCCAAGAAGACTTGAGGCTGTAATCGCTGCCAAAGGTGCCTCAACAAAGTACTGAATAAAGGGTGTGAATACTTATGTACATGTGATATTTCAGTTTTTTATTTTTAATACATTTGCAAAAATTTCCAAAAAACCTTTTTCACTTTGTCATTATGGGGTATTGTGTGTAGACTGATGAGGAAAAAAAATAATTTAATCCATTATGGAATAAGGCTGTAACATAACAAAATGTGGAAAAAGTGATGGGGTCTGAATACTTTCCGTACCCACTGTAAATCATGTGAGCAAATAGGAATGAAATGAGTGCCAACTAAACGTCCAAGTGCAATGTCCGATATCATAAAACAGGCAGCAGAGTTACTCTTTTAATAACTTTAATAATGTTGAAATGTTCATGGGGAAATATAGCAGTAGATTGATGGAAGAGACTTTAGATTATATAGACACCACTGCTGCAAACCATACATAATGTGATGTAATTACTTATTTGAAACACTTCAAATTACTAAAAGATGCAAAGCAAGATCGTGTACGACATTTTAAATCTATCTATGCACACACACACACATCAGAGAGGTTATAACTAAATCTGGAAAAATTGAATTTCGCTTAAGTGGGAGTCTGAAAATGTACTTTCATCAAGAGGGTATTAGTTGAATGAGCTTGTATCCTAGATGCACCCTTGAAAGAATATTGTGTGGGCACTTGTAGCGTTAGGCTTGCCCTTAATGCAATGAGTATAAACCAATAGCTTTCATATAGGAGAAATCTATGGTGGACTCTGGTAATGTGTAATCAACGGTGATGTGACAAACAACATACAGGATTCCCTTTTCTTGCATTTTACGCAATAAAAGACAATAAGTTGCCCCAAAACTGCCTGATGTGTTGGAAAATTCACTTTATCTTCAGAAGTTTCACACACATAACAAAACCCAACATTTAACCAAACAACAAAACAAATACTACAAATGTATACTGCATCAGACGTTAGGAGTAAGTGGGTGCAGTGCAGTCGATTTAATCATCCACTTTACATTCAGAGCCTAGTCTACGCAGGCACACTGAGGCTTACTTAGAACCCAACCTCTGTCTGTTCAGTCCAGCATGAGGGACTTTTTTTGAAAATATATTTTTGAGAGTGGTCTCGTGTAATATTAGCAGCCAGAGACAACATTCTTTTAGTGTACAAAACCTAACTTAAGTGCTCCACAATCTTTGGGACAGCTGCACAATGCCATGCTGCATAACACTCCCTATTACAGATTGGAAAAATGATAACTTTTGTGGGACGTCAGGTTGTTCTTGTACCTTGCTACAGTTATAATCAATATATGCGCTCCAAGACAAAGCAGCTTCCACATAGATGCCTAAATATTTATAGGAGGGAGCTTCTTTAGTCTGTGTGTGGACAGACACAGGTGGAGGATAAGAGTTCACTGGATAGACAAAAAAAAAATCTTCCTAATTCATCAATACTTTTCACACAACACAAAGTATCATCTGAACTGAAGTAAATGTTTTTGGAATATCAGAGTTTAGATGAGCTCACACAACCCTGGGGTGCTCCTGAGTTAGTAGCAATGGAAGCCGAATGCGTCTAAAAGTGTCTTTCATTTTATAATTTATTTAAAATGATCCCTTCCTAGGAACGAATAACTTATTTTCCCAACTTTTATAACATGGGAAAATGTCTTGACAATAAGATGTGAATGTTCACTAACTTAATCATCATCCCAGTAACTTCACACCAGTCTGGCTGCAGTTTTAGTCTTGGGGTGTGTCGGATACATACTATTTATTTACAAGCACTGAGAAGGTGTTTCCCATGGTGAAATGCTGACGGGGACATCCACAATGTTGATGGACAGGTTAGCTGTTGATTTGCTCTGCTGAAAAACTGAGCCTCCCAGTGATCAACTGCATTTACTCCTGTCATGTCATATTACCTTGACATGCTGTTAGAATAACATGGGCTGGAGAAATGGAGAAAACAGTGGCATGGGGCCAAATAAGTGTCACTAAAAGAATTTGTTAGTGTCTTTTGTCTTGAAAAGAATAACATAGTATAAGTAAAGCAGAAAAAGTTTACAGCCATATCTATATATCCACTTATTTTGAATATTTGAATAAATTATTTAATTATTAAATTATTATTGAGTATATTGAGAAATAGTCATGAGTGCCACCACAAACTTTTAGCCTATTTTTGAGTTATAAACACGAGCATGACAGCTGCTGGGCTGAACTGTTGTCCGGTCCCTGTTCACAGAGACATTTATTCACAGTAGGTGCAGCAAGACTGTGAAACTCATGACTCATTTCTCAGAGCTGCTATAGAGGCAGAAATACTTGATCTGCTGAATCAAATTCCATTAAAGAAATAGTTGCAGGGCAGGGAAAGTGACAGTCCTGATTACATCTGACAGGTATTTTTACCTAGAGAATTATTTCTTTAAGAACATGCACATGGTTGCTGTTTGTATTGATCCTGATTCTTACTTTTTGGATGACATCTTAATGTATTGGCTGAGTTATGATACTTCTGCATTAGACTTAAATGCATTTTGGTATATAACTCATAATCTGTACGTGTTATCTCAACGACCTTGTTCCCAGTTGATCAGTGTTGCAGTACAGATACCATGGAACTAAACAAGCCTCCTTGTTATAATGCATTACTGATCTCACAATAACTCATAAACTGTACAGTTAATCATAATGGAATTATATACAGTTAATCAGTGCCTTAAATATGCATGACTTACGCACCCACACAAGGCTCATGTTTTCTACTCTGCTAATGATCGAGAACAACTTGTGATTCCCATTTGCGAGGCCTAAAGACCAAAGATAAGATTTGCAAATCACATAAGGCGTTAAAATAAACAAAAAAAGAACACAGAAATGATTCATGTGTACTTTTGTACATATCAATAGCATCTTCCTATATTTTTATATTTAGATTTTTTATTTGACTTTTTACTTTGACCAGGCTCAAGTACACCAAGATGAACAAAGGAAGATGGGACATATGTACATGATGGAGGGGCTATGGAGGCCAGCTTGGAAGGGATAGACTCAAGCTCTCTTTTGAGTATTCCAATATCCATGCTTAGCAGTTGAAGTATTATAAATGACACAAAGCATAGAATTTGAAAACCCCAGACTATGGCACCCCAGAATGGTTGTATCACAGACACTATGGTGTGGGAAAAAGGTTCTCCTTCCAGCACTATGCAGCTAAATCAGAATCTTCTCATTTCGAGAATAGCATTTAAATGTATAAATCAATCAGTGTGCTTCAGTCTCTTTTGTGGAACGCTATGGCGTGACTAAGGTGTGACTTTAAGCAAGTCAGCGCCACAAAGCCGCCCTAAATTTTATTGGCCATTGTGACCTCAGAAGCACAATGGCTCATCATTTTTTTATGGTGATATATCCCAATACATAATATATGCACGTATGTATGCCAGAGGCCTAAGAAAAATGTTTCAAGAGGCAGTTGTTCATGTAAAGCATCTGTGCAAGCCAATGTAAACAGGTACACTGATGAAGTCTCCTTGGTCTGTCAGAGGGGAAAGGTCTATGTAGACACTAAAGTAACATAGTAGTAGCTGCCGAAACCTAATTTGATCTCAACCAAAGAGGCTGTAAATCAGTAGATGCCCATTTGTCTCATCATGTTAGTTGAAAGGCCCAAACAACCGTTCTTGTCATTTAGAAATAAGGAAACATCAGTTAACTCATAGTAATAAATTAAGAATAGTGATATAAAAATGAGCATAATTTCTTGTAGTGTTATGTGTTTATGTAATTATAGAACTGAATGATACGCCTAAACTCATCCAGATGGAATTTCCTCCGACCTACAGAACACTGAGCATCTGTGCATGCTTTTGTTTCAAATTCATTTCTGGAGTTCAGCTATGATTTCTTTGCCCCACCCAGTGTACACCTGCCTAACCTTTAATCACAATCCTCATTTGTTTCTGACAGAGCAAAGGAGGGTGAGCTCAACTTATTGTTCTTCTTTATATGGCTTCTTTTATCGTCTGACATCCTCTGTTATAGTTTAAATAAAATAGTCACGGTTGTCACATATTTTTCTTTTGGTAAAACAATACAGTATAAGAAATTTATCAGAGTGACAGATAATTTGAACCTTGTGAGTTTTGTCATTTGATGTACTTGATGAGGCAAGAGTAGTGCAGTCAGCGTTGTATGTACAACATAAATAACTTCTCAGTTATACATTTAAAATGTTTCTTAATAGAAACTGAAAACAGATTTCAGTATTTTCCTACTCTCATTTTTATTTTCCTACTGACAAAACTAGAGGGTTAATATTATGTGTATTCCAATTTTAAAAGGAGATTATAGTTATACGTTATAGTTTTGTTCTACCCCAAACTTATAGTTAAATTGGTCATATTTATGCATACAAAAATACACATACTTTTGACAACGATTATTTTCCTGTTTCCCCAGTATTCTTCTTCTTCTAAAATCTGTTAAATAAATTGAAGATTGCTTAAGGTGTACAAATGAACAGGTGAGCAGAATACTGTTCTCACAATGGGTGGCCCCAGAACTTCAGCCCAAGTTCTGTTACTTTCGGCTGTCGGGGTTGGTAAGTGTCCCCTTTTTTTTTTTTTTGCATCCTTCCAAAATTCAGAGGAGGATCGTTGAGGAATGTTAAAATCAAAAATGTTTGTCTGTCATTCCCACAGTTTGTATATCAACACTGGTCTCTGCAATTGTAAGTCTGTTTGCTTTTATTGCAGCACTTAATGTAATACTTGTTCTTCTATGTCGCATCCGTACAAAATACTGAATAAATGTGCTTTCATTTTGTATTTCAGCCAAATGCAACATCAGGTAAGGAGAAATCTTTCTTGGTCTAAAATCTTTTCTCTACCTAATCAATTTCTGTGTGTGTATTCAGACGTTTAATCCTATGTAATCATTTATAATTTGATATTTGTAGGGCCAAGTCCAGTGCCGTCAGCACTGACAAACAGGTCAGTTTGCAAATCTCTAATTAAATTGTTTGTTACTTAACGTTTGACCGAACACTACACGAAAATAATTTCAGTTTTAATTTACTTTGATTTTAATTTTTGTTTGACCATTTTATTTTGTTCTAAAAACCATGCCTCCACTTCCAGCAATGGTTTCCAGGACATTTGCAATTCAGTAAATCTCCGAGGTGCCAGTCACAAAGTAAGTCTTGCCAAAATTCATATCATTAATGAATTACAAAATGTTCCATAAACCCAATTATCTATGTAATTTTTAATACATTTTGAAGCAGTTTTGATAAATTTTACGGCCTTGTGTTGTTGCCAACATCTTCCCATATTCTTGTGTATTACAAGGGCATCTGTCTGTGTTCTCTATAGATTTCTGCTGCAGTGGACACACTGGCAGGGCAGCTGTCCTGTAGAAGGGGTAGAAATGAAAGTCTATCAGAAGACCAATCCAGGGAGCTGGAACAAAGCCTCAGACAGATTGTGGAGTCCACTTTAAAAGTCTTCCTTCACCTGGTAGATACATTACTTTACATTTGTGTAAAATTAATTTGGCTATTTTTTAATCATTGTAATTGTATAGAGTGTAAAGACCCACCTTATAAACATGTACATTGAGGGAACACATATTCATACTGTAAATTAGAATTTTAAATTTGATTGGAAATATCTGCATTTTGTACACTTCTCCGTGAGTCACAACTAAAAATATAATGCCTATATAAACCTTCCTGGGTTTACAAATATGATTTCTTTACATCAGTATGTAACCAAGTCTTTATCATCATCAGAAAATATTAACAACTTGAGATTTCTTGTACACTACTACACTAAAGTATATATCAATCAATTTGGGAGCAATAGCAGGTGAATGCTTGGTGGTGATGAGTTATTTTAAAATGTACAACTCTGACTTTTCTGTGGCTTTAAATGGCATTTAAAGCATGTTTGAAATAGCAATATATATATATTTCAGCTTTTATCATTGGTTGATGCCAACTCTGTTTTATAACAGGGAGGCAATGACTCTGGATCAAATGTTCTGGATATATTTGGTGTCTTGGACAGTCTAAGTCTGGGTGACCCCAGTGACTCAAGATTCATCAGACTGTGGTTCTCACGAAAGATGGCTCCTCTTTTGCGCTTCGTCGACAAAAACATCCTGATCCAACTGAGCAGTCAGAACTTCAGTTGCAGTTCTTTCCAAGAATTGTACGTGATTTAAATTCCATTTCACTAATAAATGCATGATCAGCACAGAGGTCTAATAAATGGTTAGTTAATGAGCAAAGTGATTTATAGAACAAAAAGACTAAATAATTGTAAGCATTTATAAATACTTTGAGTAAGTAAAATAAAGACATGCACTTAGACTCATATGGGCACCTTTTTCCCAAGTGCTACAATTGAAGTGAATTCGCTCACATAGGTCTGTTTAATAGGTGCTTGATAATAACGTGACCAGAGGCTAAACAAGAGCCTGAATTAAATAGACAAAAATTTCAGGGGTATGTTGGGGGCAAGCATCATGGCTGATGAAACCAACTTGTCACAGTTCTTACTGTTACTGGTATTTCTATATGGTGATAGTGACACTTAGTGGTTACAATAGCAGTTGCATGTTAATATAGTAAGTGGGCTCAATTGAATTTAGATACAATTTTGGACGCCCCTAATGTATGCCAAAATACCCAGAATTGCTATACAACATTACTTTTATTCTTTTTTGTTTTTTTCCTGTTTCCTCAAATAAGGCATGGTAAACATTAAATGCATTATTGGGAGAGGAAAATGAGATGGACTGAAGTAGCAAGACAAATCAATCATGCACAAAATAGCCAATGCAATGTTTATACATTTAAACAATATAAACAGATATAAATCAGCCAACACACTGTAAATGTATAGACAATGGATTGATGGATGGATGGATGGAAATTGTGACTCCACCTGGAGAAACATGTTATTTTGTAATTGTATTTTTAAGGATTGATGCAATGACTCAAGAACTGGAGGATTCTCCAAGAATGCTGAAGAAACAAATCTACACACACTTCATTAAAGTCTACCTTTCAGGAAAGACCTTACCAGGTAAAAAACTGAGAATATGTGCTGCTTTCATCAAAGAACATTAGTGAATGGTATATTAATATAGACAAATGCTGAAAATTCAGAATTTAAAATGAAAATTGAATATTGAAACATTTTTTGATGCATTTCTTGCCTCTTGAATCTTTTCAAATAATTCACAGAACCTGGATGCACACAAACTGTGAATGGAAGTGTAGAGTGGCTGCGGAGAAACCTTGGAAAGTTTTCAATCTTTGCAAGTCTTGAGGATCTCAGAAAAATGAACAGCAATTTTTCTGCAGTAAGTAATTCAGAAAATTGATGTGATGTGTGTGAAAAAATGTTTTGAAATATTTTTCGAAGTAAAATTTATATAATTGATGTTATCACAGAAAGAGGCTTTGGAATATCTCTCACCAAGCCAGAGGGCCGAGCTGCTCCTGGATCCAGACAGCAACGCTCTGGAGGATGAGGACATCATAACGGAGGTGTTCACAAGTTTGACAGAGTCCGCTGATGATGAGCAGCTCAATCAGTTCTTCCAGGCTTTTGCACAAGTCAGCAAGCAGGTAAGTGCTTGACCTTTAAGACTGGCATATTTCTCATAAAGTTGGCTGACCAACAGGCCGTGTGCAGCTTGCCCTGGGCTAAAGGATTTGTTTCCAAAAGCAAATTTTTGACTCCAAAAAATCCCATATGCCTCTTTACTGTGATTCTGATGATGCTCTGAGTCATGGCCCTGTAGCACTGAAGTGCAGAGATGTGTCACCAATCTTGGTCTCATTTCAGGCTTGTAAAATGTCTTCCTGAAGTGAAACACCACTTCTTTTTCATTTCCAGACAAACGTCACCTTCATCAGAGACGCAGGTGTACGAGACACCATCTTGAACCTGACCTTGAAAGCCCTTGCTCCTGAATTTGAAGACTTTGAGCCAGAAGACTTTGGGCTGTGGTTCCAGGTCTATCTGTCTCCCGTCATGGCAAGCCTCTATCCTGGCAGCTTGGCGGTGATCCCCAAGAGCATCAGCTGCCAATCTTATGCAGCTATGTAAGTGAGATTTCTCAAGTCCACATGTAGACATTTTGGGTTTGAATGAAGTCAGACAAGTTGCAATCATTTCCCTGTTTTTTTTCCCATAAGACTCGCTGGCATTCGGCAAAGTTTGAGATCCCTGCCACTGCCCCTTTCACGGGATCTGAGATCAAGCATGGAGTCACTCAAGGAGACATTCACACGTACGTGGCAAAATGCTGAAGTGACAAAGGTTTTTCAGAAAAGCCCATTACAGCAGCTGTGATGACAGTTGTACTGATGCCATGCCGTTGTTTCATTTTTCTCTCAAACAGGTTGCTCGCTTCCAGATTCCTTCACGGTAAGTTCAGCTCTGGGTGTTTATTACATGGGTCAGCTATATTTGATCAGAATTTCCAAGACACACATTTGGCACATGAACGTTGTTCAGGAGGCCATGTTAAGCTGTCCTTAAATTGAAGTGGCTTTTGCCACGAGACTGACAACTATACTTTGCTTGTCTCCAGTGCAAAGAGAGCGTCGTTGACGGTAAGTCTGTAAAATACCATACATTTCAAACTTGACAAGAAAATGGCATTGTGAAAGTTCAGTATCTGATACAGCAATAATGTTTTTTCACAGAGGACCTCATCTGTGCTACAGCGGACGGGTAGGCAAATGACTGTTTTGTCCGGTGTTGGGTTTGCATAGGTAAGGCTCTTTTACTCCGTCGGACTAAGGTGACAACGGTTTGCTTGTCATTGTTTTGGTCAGATCACAACTGGAACAGACCCTGTCTACTGGCAATTCCACTGAAGCCTTGTGCAATTTTACCATCACTGAGCATGCCTGCTCCTCGGTAAGATTGTTTTACGTAAGCTGTGAATTCCACAGAAGGATTTGGCTTTTGCTACGTTAGCACCCTGAGACAAATCTCCATATACCACCAGAGTCTTTGCTTTATTTCTTGTCTAATTCTTTCCAAGGCTGCAAATCTCACAGTCAGCAACGTGGTCACACTGATGAAATGCTCGCTGGAAAGCCAAAGGACCTACCCGGTAGAGGTGTGGAAGCTTTTCTTCCAAAAGGCCTCTACAGCACTAGACCAGGCTCTTGAGACATTGGCCACCATGGTATTTAACAATCCCACAATCTCACACAACTGCTGTTTCCCTGCGTGAATTGTGTGTCAAAGCCGGCATGATTTTTCCAATTGTAGGCCCCCAACAACAGCAACCCATCCTTGTCACCTGCTCTGGAGGCTCTTGGAGAGGTGAGGATTGGCAACTTCAGCCAGGCACAGCTGCAGAGTGATGCCTTTGTCAGAAGCTGGTTCCAGACAAAGATTGGTCCCTTTTTGGCCTCTCCGTCGGCCAACTTCTTATTCTGCCTCAGCTCCAGGAACTTCAGCTGCCATACATACCGGACAGTGTAAGCAAATGCTCCGGTGTCAACAAGATTGCATGGGAAGCTGCAGTTTTGTGGTTGTTCAGATGGTAAAAGCCTTCTCTCAAATTTTAGCATCCAGGCACTCAGCAGCCAAAGGGCATCCATGGACAGAGAAAGTCAGCAAACCGTCTTCACTCATTTCATCAAACCATTCCTTTCAAGAAATGACTCATCAGGTAAAGGCAGGCGCTCAGGCTGAATTGGGCAAACTCTTGATAGTATGTGGTGGACTAGCACTGACATGTTTTTATTTCTGTCTTCTTCGTAGATCCTGGCTGTGTCTCATTTATCAGCGGTAGCGAAGAGTGGCTAAAGGCAAACCTTGGCAGCTTCTCTGGTTTTGCCACCCTGCAGGATTTGCAAGCCCTCAACTCCAACTTCTCCAGTGTAAGTGATGACTGCAGTTGTAGCATTCTTCTCCCAAACTGAAATGTCTGACCTGTGGTTTTTCAATCACTGCTCTTTGTTTTCATATTGATTCCCTGTTGTAGGCTGAGTCGTTGTCAGTGCTCACTCCCTCTCAGATGGCACAGGTGGCACTGAGTTCAGTGGCCTCCAATGACACAGACCAAATCGAGCGTGTGTTTGAGCAACTTGAGGAGGGCAACGCTCTGGAAAATGTGGATGAGTTCCTGACAGAGCTGATGGGAAATGGAAAGGTGGGCTCCTCTTGACAGTGTGGGGGGAGGAAGGACAATCCTGGGCCTTTAACCAAGCATAGTCAGTACTCTGTGTGATGTGTATCTAAGGCTCTAAGTCAGTTGCAGGGGCTCACTCATATCAAATCTTTGCTGTCATGCTTTCTAGCCTCCTATATGGCCACTTGCAACACGTAAAGTGTGTGGTGTGTAAATCCACCTTTGTCGTAATTTGACAGGCCCCTGAGTTCCCACCTGCTGTGAGAGATCGCATAATGAACAGGACCTTCATCATCATCAGTCCCCATTTCCAGTACTTCCGGGAAGAGGACTGGTCCGCTTGGTTCCTTGTGAAACTGGGTCCTGCCCTTCCAAGTTTCACTCCAGTGATGCTCGAGATTGCAACCTCAAACATAAACTGCACAAACTACCATGTGGTGTGAGTAGCATTTGACCAACAAGACTGCATTGCACAAGAGTACAAAACGCTAATGAAGGACAGCGTGGAAATGTTGAGTCTTTTTTTCACCTCTTTGCAGCGTGAGTGGGATGGCCAAAGCTTTCCCTGCAATGCCGTTGCATAGAAGAGAAGGCATCACAGATGTTCTGGTGGGCTACCTGACAAAATCTGCCAGTGTCATCAACAAGCCAGGTAGGAGTGATGGGGTCAACTGCGCCTCATGGCGGCTTGTGGGGGGTTGCCCACGTACTTGAAATTGCCAAATACTATATGCTGAAATGGCAATTAGAAGAAAAGTGTGGCTCCACTTGTTCCATGTTTATCAATGAAAACTAATGCTTGCTAAGTGCTACGTAAGCTGACGTCTATCTACGTGCCTTAGTTTGCAGGCAAAGAATTCAGACTGATGCCCAGTGGCTTGAGGCAAACTTGGGTCCATTTTCCCGTCTCACAACATACGCTGACCTCAAAGTCTTCAACCTCTCTCAGGTAAGTCCAACAATTGGCTGTTAATCTTCCTTGTAAACAGCAGCGCAATATTCAGAAGTTGCAGAGTCTGCACACAGGGGTGGTTTTGCCATGTCAAAGAGAAAAGCATTTCATATATCAATTCATATATATCCTCTTTGTTTGTGTCATCAGTTGGCAATCGTGGACTCACTCTCACCAAGCCAGAGGGCCGAGCTGCTCCTGGATCCAGACAGCAACGCTCTGGAGGATGAGGACATCATAACGGAGGTGTTCACAAGTTTGACAGAGTCCGCTGATGATGAGCAGCTCAATCAGTTCTTCCAGGCTTTTGCACAAGTCAGCAAGCAGGTAAGTGCTTGACCTTTAAGACTGGCATATTTCTCATAAAGTTGGCTGACCAACAGGCCGTGTGCAGCTTGCCCTGGGCTAAAGGATTTGTTTCCAAAAGCAAATAAGGAGCCGGGTTTTGACTCCAAAAAATCCCATATGCCTCTTTACTGTGATTCTGATGATGCTCTGAGTCATGGCCCTGTAGCACTGAAGTGCAAAGATGTGTCACCAATCTTGCTCTCATTTCAGGCTTGTAAAATGTCTTCCTGAAGTGAAACACCACTTCTTTTTCATTTCCAGACAAACGTCACCTTCATCAGAGACGCAGGTGTACGAGACACCATCTTGAACCTGACCTTGAAAGCCCTTGCTCCTGAATTTGAAGACTTTGAGCCAGAAGACTTTGGGCTGTGGTTCCAGGTCTATCTGTCTCCCGTCATGGCAAGCCTCCATCCTGGCAGCTTGGCGGTGATCCCCAAGAGCATCAGCTGCCAATCTTATGCAGCTATGTAAGTGAGATTTCTCAAGTCCACATGTAGACATTTTGGGTTTGAATGAAGTCAGACAAGTTGCAATCATTTCCCTGTTTTTTTCCCATAAGACTCGCTGGCATTCGGCAAAGTTTGAGATCCCTGCCACTGCCCCTTTCACGGGATCTGAGATCAAGCATGGAGTCACTCAAGGAGACATTCACACGTACGTGGCAAAATGCTGAAGTGACAAAGGTTTTTCAGAAAAGCCCATTACAGCAGCTGTGATGACAGTTGTACTGATGCCATGCCGTTGTTTCATTTTTCTCTCAAACAGGTTGCTCGCTTCCAGATTCCTTCACGGTAAGTTCAGCTCTGGGTGTTTATTACATGGGTCAGCTATATTTGATCAGAATTTCCAAGACACACATTTGGCACATGAACGTTGTTCAGGAGGCCATGTTAAGCTGTCCTTAAATTGAAGTGGCTTTTGCCACGAGACTGACAACTATACTTTGCTTGTCTCCAGTGCAAAGAGAGCGTCGTTGACGGTAAGTCTGTAAAATACCATACATTTCAAACTTGACAAGAAAATGGCATTGTGAAAGTTCAGTATCTGATACAGCAATAATGTTTTTTCACAGAGGACCTCATCTGTGCTACAGCGGACGGGTAGGCAAATGACTGTTTTGTCCGGTGTTGGGTTTGCATAGGTAAGGCTCTTTTACTCCGTCGGACTAAGGTGACAACGGTTTGCTTGTCATTGTTTTGGTCAGATCACAACTGGAACAGACCCTGTCTACTGGCAATTCCACTGAAGCCTTGTGCAATTTTACCATCACTGAGCATGCCTGCTCCTCGGTAAGATTGTTTTACGTAAGCTGTGAATTCCACAGAAGGATTTGGCTTTTGCTACGTTAGCACCCTGAGACAAATCTCCATATACCACCAGAGTCTTTGCTTTATTTCTTGTCTAATTCTTTCCAAGGCTGCAAATCTCACAGTCAGCAACGTGGTCACACTGATGAAATGCTCGCTGGAAAGCCAAAGGACCTACCCGGTAGAGGTGTGGAAGCTTTTCTTCCAAAAGGCCTCTACAGCACTAGACCAGGCTCTTGAGACATTGGCCACCATGGTATTTAACAATCCCACAATCTCACACAACTGCTGTTTCCCTGCGTGAATTGTGTGTCAAAGCCGGCATGATTTTTCCAATTGTAGGCCCCCAACAACAGCAACCCATCCTTGTCACCTGCTCTGGAGGCTCTTGGAGAGGTGAGGATTGGCAACTTCAGCCAGGCACAGCTGCAGAGTGATGCCTTTGTCAGAAGCTGGTTCCAGACAAAGATTGGTCCCTTTTTGGCCTCTCCGTCGGCCAACTTCTTATTCTGCCTCAGCTCCAGGAACTTCAGCTGCCATACATACCGGACAGTGTAAGCAAATGCTCCGGTGTCAACAAGATTGCATGGGAAGCTGCAGTTTTGTGGTTGTTCAGATGGTAAAAGCCTTCTCTCAAATTTTAGCATCCAGGCACTCAGCAGCCAAAGGGCATCCATGGACAGAGAAAGTCAGCAAACCGTCTTCACTCATTTCATCAAACCATTCCTTTCAAGAAATGACTCATCAGGTAAAGGCAGGCGCTCAGGCTGAATTGGGCAAACTCTTGATAGTATGTGGTGGACTAGCACTGACATGTTTTTATTTCTGTCTTCTTCGTAGATCCTGGCTGTGTCTCATTTATCAGCGGTAGTGAAGAGTGGCTAAAGGCAAACCTTGGCAGCTTCTCTGGTTTTGCCACCCTGCAGGATTTGCAAGCCCTCAACTCCAACTTCTCCAGTGTAAGTGATGACTGCAGTTGTAGCATTCTTCTCCCAAACTGAAATGTCTGACCTGTGGTTTTTCAATCACTGCTCTTTGTTTTCATATTGATTCCCTGTTGTAGGCTGAGTCGTTGTCAGTGCTCACTCCCTCTCAGATGGCACAGGTGGCACTGAGTTCAGTGGCCTCCAATGACACAGACCAAATCGAGCGTGTGTTTGAGCAACTTGAGGAGGGCAACGCTCTGGAAAATGTGGATGAGTTCCTGACAGAGCTGATGGGAAATGGAAAGGTGGGCTCCTCTTGACAGTGTGGGGGGAGGAAGGACAATCCTGGGCCTTTAACCAAGCATAGTCAGTACTCTGTGTGATGTGTATCTAAAGCTCTAAGTCAGTTGCAGGGGCTCACTCATATCAAATCTTTGGTGTCATGCTTTCTAGCGTCCTATATGGCCACTTGCAACACGTAAAGTGTGTGGTGTGTAAATCCACGTCTGTCGTAATTTGACAGGCCCCTGAGTTCCCACCTGCTGTGAGAGATCGCATCATGAACAGGACCTTCATCATCATCAGTCCCCATTTCCAGTACTTCCGGGAAGAGGACTGGTCCGCTTGGTTCCTTGTGAAACTGGGTCCTGCCCTTCCAAGTTTCACTCCAGTGATGCTCGAGATTGCAACCTCAAACATAAACTGCACAAACTACCATGTGGTGTGAGTAGCATTTGACCAACAGGATTGCATTGCACAAAAGTACAAAAGGCTAATGAAGGACAGCGTGGAAATGTTTAGTCTTTTTTTCACCTCTTTGCAGCGTGAGTGGGATGGCCAAAGCTTTCCCTGCAATGCCGTTGCATAGAAGAGAAGGCATCACAGATGTTCTGGTGGGCTACCTGACAAAATCTGCCAGTGTCATCAACAAGCCAGGTAGGAGTGATGGGGTCAACTGCGCCTCATGGCGGCTTGTGGGGGGTTGCCCACGTACTTGAAATTGCCAAATACTATATGCTGAAATGGCACTTAGAAGAAAAGTGTGGCTCCACTTGTTCCATGTTTATCAATGAAAACTAATGCTTGCTAAGTGCTACGTAAGCTGACGTCTATCTACGTGCCTTAGTTTGCAGGCAAAGAATTCAGACTGATGCCCAGTGGCTTGAGGCAAACTTGGGTCCATTTTCCCGTCTCACAACATACGCTGACCTCAAAGTCTTCAACCTCTCTCAGGTAAGTCCAACAATTGGCTGTTAATCTTCCTTGTAAACAGCAGCGCAATATTCAGAAGTTGCAGAGTCTGCACACAGGGGTGGTTTTGCCATGTCAAAGAGAAAAGCATTTCATATATCAATTCATATAGATCCTCTTTGTTTGTGTCATCAGTTGGCAATCGTGGACTCACTCTCACCAAGCCAGAGGGCCGAGCTGCTCCTGGATCCAGACAGCAACGCTCTGGAGGATGAGGACATCATAACGGAGGTGTTCACAAGTTTGACAGAGTCCGCTGATGATGAGCAGCTCAATCAGTTCTTCCAGGCTTTTGCACAAGTCAGGAAGCAGGTAAGTGCTTGACCTTTAAGACTGGCATATTTCTCATAAAGTTGGCTGACCAACAGGCCGTGTGCAGCTTGCCCTGGGCTAAAGGATTTGTTTCCAAAAGCAAATTTTTGACTCCAAAAAATCCCATATGCCTCTTTACTGTGATTCTGATGATGCTCTGAGTCATGGCCCTGTAGCACTGAAGTGCAAAGATGTGTCACCAATCTTGGCCTCATTTCAGGCTCGTAAAATGTCTTCCTGAAGTGAAACACCACTTCTTTTTCATTTCCAGACAAACGTCACCTTCATCAGAGACGCAGGTGTACGAGACACCATCTTGAACCTGACCTTGAAAGCCCTTGCTCCTGAATTTGAAGACTTTGAGCCAGAAGACTTTGGGCTGTGGTTCCAGGTCTATCTGTCTCCCGTCATGGCAAGCCTCCATCCTGGCAGCTTGGCGGTGATCCCCAAGAGCATCAGCTGCCAATCTTATGCAGCTATGTAAGTGAGATTTCTCAAGTCCACATGTAGACATTTTGGGTTTGAATGAAGTCAGACTGTGGCTCCAGACAAGTTGCAATCATTTCCCTGTTTTTTTCCCATAAGACTCGCTGGCATTCGGCAAAGTTTGAGATCCCTGCCACTGCCCCTTTCACGGGATCTGAGATCAAGCATGGAGTCACTCAAGGAGACATTCACACGTACGTGGCAAAATGCTGAAGTGACAAAGGTTTTTCAGAAAAGCCCATTACAGCAGCTGTGATGACAGTTGTACTGATGCCATGCCGTTGTTTCATTTTTCTCTCAAACAGGTTGCTCGCTTCCAGATTCCTTCACGGTAAGTTCAGCTCTGGGTGTTTATTACATGGGTCAGCTATATTTGATCAGAATTTCCAACACACACATTTGGCACATGAACGTTGTTCAGGAGGCCATGTTAAGCTATCCTTAAATTGAAGTGGCTTTTGCCACGAGATTGACAACTATACTTTGCTTGTCTCCAGTGCAAAGAGACCGTCGTTGACGGTAAGTCTGTAAAATACCATACATTTCAAACTTGACACGAAAATGGCATTGTGAAAGTACAGTATCTGATACAGCAATAATGTTTTTTCACAGAGGACCTCATCTGTGCTACAGCGGACGGGTAGGCAAATGACTGTTTTGTCCGGTGTTGGGTTTGCATAGGTAAGGCTCTTTTACTCCGTCGGACTAAGGTGACAACGGTTTGCTTGTCATTGTTTTGGTCAGATCACAACTGGAACAGACCCTGTCTACTGGCAATTCCACTGAAGCCTTGTGCAATTTGACCATCACTGAGCATGCCTGCTCCTCGGTAAGATTGTTTTACGTAAGCTGTGAATTCCACAGAAGGATTTGGCTTTTGCTACGTTAGCACCCTGAGACAAATCTCCATATACCACCAGAGTCTTTGCTTTATTTCTTGTCTAATTCTTTCCAAGGCTGCAAATCTCACAGTCAGCAACGTGGTCACACTGATGAAATGCTCGCTGGAAAGCCAAAGGACCTACCCGGTAGAGGTGTGGAAGCTTTTCTTCCAAAAGGCCTCTACAGCACTAGACCAGGCTCTTGAGACATTGGCCACCATGGTATTTAACAATCCCACAATCTCACACAACTGCTGTTTCCCTGCGTGAATTGTGTGTCAAAGCCGGCATGATTTTTCCAATTGTAGGCCCCCAACAACAGCAACCCATCCTTGTCACGTGCTCTGGAGGCTCTTGGAGAGGTGAGGATTGGCAACTTCAGCCAGGCACAGCTGCAGAGTGATGCCTTTGTCGGAAGCTGGTTCCAGACAAAGATTGGTCCCTTTTTGGCCTCTCCATCGGCCAACTTCTTATTCTGCCTCAGCTCCAGGAACTTCAGCTGCCATACATACCGGACAGTGTAAGCAAATGCTCCGGTGTCAACAAGATTGCATGGGAAGCTGCAGTTTTGTGGTTGTTCAGATGGTAAAAGCCTTCTCTCAAATTTTAGCATCCAGGCACTCAGCAGCCAAAGGGCATCCATGGACAGAGAAAGTCAGCAAACCGTCTTCACTCATTTCATCAAACCATTCCTTTCAAGAAATGACTCATCAGGTAAAGGCAGGCGCTCAGGCTGAATTGGGCAAACTCTTGATAGTATGTGGTGGACTAGCACTGACATGTTTTTATTTCTGTCTTCTTCGTAGATCCTGGCTGTGTCTCATTTATCAGCGGTAGCGAAGAGTGGCTAAAGGCAAACCTTGGCAGCTTCTCTGGTTTTGCCACCCTGCAGGATTTGCAAGCCCTCAACTCCAACTTCTCCAGTGTAAGTGATGACTGCAGTTGTAGCATTCTTCTCCCAAACTGAAATGTCTGACCTGTGGTTTTTCAATCACTGCTCTTTGTTTTCATATTGATTCCCTGTTGTAGGCTGAGTCGTTGTCAGTGCTCACTCCCTCTCAGATGGCACAGGTGGCACTGAGTTCAGTGGCCTCCAATGACACAGACCAAATCGAGCGTGTGTTTGAGCAACTTGAGGAGGGCAACGCTCTGGAAAATGTGGATGAGTTCCTGACAGAGCTGATGGGAAATGGAAAGGTGGGCTACTCTTGACAGTGTGGGGGGAGGAAGGACAATCCTGGGCCTTTAACCAAGCATAGTCAGTACTCTGTGTGATGTGTATCTAAAGCTCTAAGTCAGTTGCAGGGGCTCACTCATATCAAATCTTTGGTGTCATGCTTTCTAGCGTCCTATATGGCCACTTGCAACACGTAAAGTGTGTGGTGTGTAAATCCACCTTTGTCGTAATTTGACAGGCCCCTGAGTTCCCACCTGCTGTGAGAGATCGCATAATGAACAGGACCTTCATCATCATCAGTCCCCATTTCCAGTACTTCCGGGAAGAGGACTGGTCCGCTTGGTTCCTTGTGAAACTGGGTCCTGCCCTTCCAAGTTTCACTCCAGTGATGCTCGAGATTGCAACCTCAAACATAAACTGCACAAACTACCATGTGGTGTGAGTAGCATTTGACCAACAAGATTGCATTGCACAAAAGTACAAAACGCTAATGAAGGACAGCGTGGAAATGTTTTGTCTTTTTTTCACCTCTTTGCAGCGTGAGTGGGATGGCCAAAGCTTTCCCTGCAATGCCGTTGCATAGAAGAGAAGGCATCACAGATGTTCTGGTGGGCTACCTGACAAAATCTGCCAGTGTCATCAACAAGCCAGGTAGGAGTGATGGGGTCAACTGCGCCTCATGGCGGCTTGTGGGGGGTTGCCCACGTACTTGAAATTGCCAAATACTATATGCTGAAATGGCACTTAGAAGAAAAGTGTGGCTCCACTTGTTCCATGTTTATCAATGAAAACTAATGCTTGCTAAGTGCTACGTAAGCTGACGTCTATCTACGTGTCTTAGTTTGCAGGCAAAGAATTCAGACTGATGCCCAGTGGCTTGAGGCAAACTTGGGTCCATTTTCCCGTCTCACAACATACGCTGACCTCAAAGTCTTCAACCTCTCTCAGGTAAGTCCAACAATTGGCTGTTAATCTTCCTTGTAAACAGCAGCGCAATATTCAGAAGTTGCAGAGTCTGCACACAGGGGTGGTTTTGCCATGTCAAAGAGAAAAGCATTTCATATATCAATTCATATAGATCCTCTTTGTTTGTGTCATCAGTTGGCAATCGTGGACTCACTCTCACCAAGCCAGAGGGCCGAGCTGCTCCTGGATCCAGACAGCAACGCTCTGGAGGATGAGGACATCATAACGGAGGTGTTCACAAGTTTGACAGAGTCCGCTGATGATGAGCAGCTCAATCAGTTCTTCCAGGCTTTTGCAGAAGTCAGCAAGCAGGTAAGTGCTTGACCTTTAAGACTGGCATATTTCTCATAAAGTTGGCTGACCAACAGGCCGTGTGCAGCTTGCCCTGGGCTAAAGGATTTGTTTCCAAAAGCAAATTTTTGACTCCAAAAAATCCCATATGCCTCTTTACTGTGATTCTGATGATGCTCTGAGTCATGGCCCTGTAGCACTGAAGTGCAAAGATGTGTCACCAATCTTGGCCTCATTTCAGGCTCGTAAAATGTCTTCCTGAAGTGAAACACCACTTCTTTTTCATTTCCAGACAAACGTCACCTTCATCAGAGACGCAGGTGTACGAGACACCATCTTGAACCTGACCTTGAAAGCCCTTGCTCCTGAATTTGAAGACTTTGAGCCAGAAGACTTTGGGCTGTGGTTCCAGGTCTATCTGTCTCCCGTCATGGCAAGCCTCCATCCTGGCAGCTTGGCGGTGATCCCCAAGAGCATCAGCTGCCAATCTTATGCAGCTATGTAAGTGAGATTTCTCAAGTCCACATGTAGACATTTTGGGTTTGAATGAAGTCAGACTGTGGCTCCAGACAAGTTGCAATCATTTCCCTGTTTTTTTCCCATAAGACTCGCTGGCATTCGGCAAAGTTTGAGATCCCTGCCACTGCCCCTTTCACGGGATCTGAGATCAAGCATGGAGTCACTCAAGGAGACATTCACACGTACGTGGCAAAATGCTGAAGTGACAAAGGTTTTTCAGAAAAGCCCATTACAGCAGCTGTGATGACAGTTGTACTGATGCCATGCCGTTGTTTCATTTTTCTCTCAAACAGGTTGCTCGCTTCCAGATTCCTTCACGGTAAGTTCAGCTCTGGGTGTTTATTACATGGGTCAGCTATATTTGATCAGAATTTCCAACACACACATTTGGCACATGAACGTTGTTCAGGAGGCCATGTTAAGCTGTCCTTAAATTGAAGTGGCTTTTGCCACGAGATTGACAACTATACTTTGCTTGTCTCCAGTGCAAAGAGACCGTCGTTGACGGTAAGTCTGTAAAATACCATACATTTCAAACTTGACACGAAAATGGCATTGTGAAAGTCCAGTATCTGATACAGCAATAATGTTTTTTCACAGAGGACCTCATCTGTGCTACAGCGGACGGGTAGGCAAATGACTGTTTTGTCCGGTGTTGGGTTTGCATAGGTAAGGCTCTTTTACTCCGTCGGACTAAGGTGACAACGGTTTGCTTGTCATTGTTTTGGTCAGATCACAACTGGAACAGACCCTGTCTACTGGCAATTCCACTGAAGCCTTGTGCAATTTGACCATCACTGAGCATGCCTGCTCCTCGGTAAGATTGTTTTACGTAAGCTGTGAATTCCACAGAAGGATTTGGCTTTTGCTACGTTAGCACCCTGAGACAAATCTCCATATACCACCAGAGTCTTTGCTTTATTTCTTGTCTAATTCTTTCCAAGGCTGCAAATCTCACAGTCAGCAACGTGGTCACACTGATGAAATGCTCGCTGGAAAGCCAAAGGACCTACCCGGTAGAGGTGTGGAAGCTTTTCTTCCAAAAGGCCTCTACAGCACTAGACCAGGCTCTTGAGACATTGGCCACCATGGTATTTAACAATCCCACAATCTCACACAACTGCTGTTTCCCTGCGTGAATTGTGTGTCAAAGCCGGCATGATTTTTCCAATTGTAGGCCCCCAACAACAGCAACCCATCCTTGTCACGTGCTCTGGAGGCTCTTGGAGAGGTGAGGATTGGCAACTTCAGCCAGGCACAGCTGCAGAGTGATGCCTTTGTCGGAAGCTGGTTCCAGACAAAGATTGGTCCCTTTTTGGCCTCTCCATCGGCCAACTTCTTATTCTGCCTCAGCTCCAGGAACTTCAGCTGCCATACATACCGGACAGTGTAAGCAAATGCTCCGGTGTCAACAAGATTGCATGGGAAGCTGCAGTTTTGTGGTTGTTCAGATGGTAAAAGCCTTCTCTCAAATTTTAGCATCCAGGCACTCAGCAGCCAAAGGGCATCCATGGACAGAGAAAGTCAGCAAACCGTCTTCACTCATTTCATCAAACCATTCCTTTCAAGAAATGACTCATCAGGTAAAGGCAGGCGCTCAGGCTGAATTGGGCAAACTCTTGATAGTATGTGGTGGACTAGCACTGACATGTTTTTATTTCTGTCTTCTTCGTAGATCCTGGCTGTGTCTCATTTATCAGCGGTAGCGAAGAGTGGCTAAAGGCAAACCTTGGCAGCTTCTCTGGTTTTGCCACCCTGCAGGATTTGCAAGCCCTCAACTCCAACTTCTCCAGTGTAAGTGATGACTGCAGTTGTAGCATTCTTCTCCCAAACTGAAATGTCTGACCTGTGGTTTTTCAATCACTGCTCTTTGTTTTCATATTGATTCCCTGTTGTAGGCTGAGTCGTTGTCAGTGCTCACTCCCTCTCAGATGGCACAGGTGGCACTGAGTTCAGTGGCCTCCAATGACACAGACCAAATCGAGCGTGTGTTTGAGCAACTTGAGGAGGGCAACGCTCTGGAAAATGTGGATGAGTTCCTGACAGAGCTGATGGGAAATGGAAAGGTGGGCTACTCTTGACAGTGTGGGGGGAGGAAGGACAATCCTGGGCCTTTAACCAAGCATAGTCAGTACTCTGTGTGATGTGTATCTAAAGCTCTAAGTCAGTTGCAGGGGCTCACTCATATCAAATCTTTGGTGTCATGCTTTCTAGCGTCCTATATGGCCACTTGCAACACGTAAAGTGTGTGGTGTGTAAATCCACCTTTGTCGTAATTTGACAGGCCCCTGAGTTCCCACCTGCTGTGAGAGATCGCATAATGAACAGGACCTTCATCATCATCAGTCCCCATTTCCAGTACTTCCGGGAAGAGGACTGGTCCGCTTGGTTCCTTGTGAAACTGGGTCCTGCCCTTCCAAGTTTCACTCCAGTGATGCTCGAGATTGCAACCTCAAACATAAACTGCACAAACTACCATGTGGTGTGAGTAGCATTTGACCAACAAGATTGCATTGCACAAAAGTACAAAACGCTAATGAAGGACAGCGTGGAAATGTTTTGTCTTTTTTTCACCTCTTTGCAGCGTGAGTGGGATGGCCAAAGCTTTCCCTGCAATGCCGTTGCATAGAAGAGAAGGCATCACAGATGTTCTGGTGGGCTACCTGACAAAATCTGCCAGTGTCATCAACAAGCCAGGTAGGAGTGATGGGGTCAACTGCGCCTCATGGCGGCTTGTGGGGGGTTGCCCACGTACTTGAAATTGCCAAATACTATATGCTGAAATGGCACTTAGAAGAAAAGTGTGGCTCCACTTGTTCCATGTTTATCAATGAAAACTAATGCTTGCTAAGTGCTACGTAAGCTGACGTCTATCTACGTGCCTTAGTTTGCAGGCAAAGAATTCAGACTGATGCCCAGTGGCTTGAGGCAAACTTGGGTCCATTTTCCCCACTCACAACATACGCTGACCTCAAAGTCTTCAACCTCTCTCAGGTAAGTCCAACAATTGGCTGTTAATCTTCCTTGTAAACAGCAGCGCAATATTCAGAAGTTGCAGAGTCTGCACACAGGGGTGGTTTTGCCATGTCAAAGAGAAAAGCATTTCATATATCAATTCATATATATCCTCTTTGTTTGTGTCATCAGTTGGCAATCGTGGACTCACTCTCACCAAGCCAGAGGGCCGAGCTGCTCCTGGATCCAGACAGCAACGCTCTGGAGGATGAGGACATCATAACGGAGGTGTTCACAAGTTTGACAGAGTCCGCTGATGATGAGCAGCTCAATCAGTTCTTCCAGGCTTTTGCAGAAGTCAGCAAGCAGGTAAGTGCTTGACCTTTAAGACTGGCATATTTCTCATAAAGTTGGCTGACCAACAGGCCGTGTGCAGCTTGCCCTGGGCTAAAGGATTTGTTTCCAAAAGCAAATAAGGAGCCGGGTTTTGACTCCAAAAAATCCCATATGCCTCTTTACTGTGATTCTGATGATGCTCTGAGTCATGGCCCTGTAGCACTGAAGTGCAAAGATGTGTCACCAATCTTGGTCTCATTTCAGGCTCGTAAAATGTCTTCCTGAAGTGAAACACCACTTCTTTTTCATTTCCAGACAAACGTCACCTTCATCAGAGACGCAGGTGTACGAGACACCATCTTGAACCTGACCTTGAAAGCCCTTGCTCCTGAATTTGAAGACTTTGAGCCAGAAGACTTTGGGCTGTGGTTCCAGGTCTATCTGTCTCCCGTCATGGCAAGCCTCCATCCTGGCAGCTTGGCGGTGATCCCCAAGAGCATCAGCTGCCAATCTTATGCAGCTATGTAAGTGAGATTTCTCAAGTCCACATGTAGACATTTTGGGTTTGAATGAAGTCAGACAAGTTGCAATCATTTCCCTGTTTTTTTCCCATAAGACTCGCTGGCATTCGGCAAAGTTTGAGATCCCTGCCACTGCCCCTTTCACGGGATCTGAGATCAAGCATGGAGTCACTCAAGGAGACATTCACACGTACGTGGCAAAATGCTGAAGTGACAAAGGTTTTTCAGAAAAGCCCATTACAGCAGCTGTGATGACAGTTGTACTGATGCCATGCCGTTGTTTCATTTTTCTCTCAAACAGGTTGCTCGCTTCCAGATTCCTTCACGGTAAGTTCAGCTCTGGGTGTTTATTACATGGGTCAGCTATATTTGATCAGAATTTCCAAGACACACATTTGGCACATGAACGTTGTTCAGGAGGCCATGTTAAGCTATCCTTAAACTGAAGTGGCTTTTGTCACAAGACTGACAACTATACTTTGCTTGTCTCCAGTGCAAAGAGAGCGTCGTTGACGGTAAGTCTGTAAAATACCATACATTTCAAACTTGACAAGAAAATGGCATTGTGAAAGTTCAGTATCTGATACAGCAATAATGTTTTTTCACAGAGGACCTCATCTGTGCTACAGCGGACGGGTAGGCTAATGACTGTTTTGTCCGGTGTTGGGTTTGCATAGGTAAGGCTCTTTTACTCCGTCGGACTAAGGTGACAACGGTTTGCTTGTCATTGTTTTGGTCAGATCACAACTGGAACAGACCCTGTCTACTGGCAATTCCACTGAAGCCTTGTGCAATTTGACCATCACTGAGCATGCCTGCTCCTCGGTAAGATTGTTTTACGTAAGCTGTGAATTCCACAGAAGGATTTGGCTTTTGCTACGTTAGCACCCTGAGACAAATCTCCATATACCACCAGAGTCTTTGCTTTATTTCTTGTCTAATTCTTTCCAAGGCTGCAAATCTCACAGTCAGCAACGTGGTCACACTGATGAAATGCTCGCTGGAAAGCCAAAGGACCTACCCGGTAGAGGTGTGGAAGCTTTTCTTCCAAAAGGCCTCTACAGCACTAGACCAGGCTCTTGAGACATTGGCCACCATGGTATTTAACAATCCCACAATCTCACACAACTGCTGTTTCCCTGCGTGAATTGTGTGTCAAAGCCGGCATGATTTTTCCAATTGTAGGCCCCCAACAACAGCAACCCATCCTTGTCACGTGCTCTGGAGGCTCTTGGAGAGGTGAGGATTGGCAACTTCAGCCAGGCACAGCTGCAGAGTGATGCCTTTGTCAGAAGCTGGTTCCAGACAAAGATTGGTCCCTTTTTGGCCTCTCCGTCGGCCAACTTCTTATTCTGCCTCAGCTCCAGGAACTTCAGCTGCCATACATACCGGACAGTGTAAGCAAATGCTCCGGTGTCAACAAGATTGCATGGGAAGCTGCAGTTTTGTGGTTGTTCAGATGGTAAAAGCCTTCTCTCAAATTTTAGCATCCAGGCACTCAGCAGCCAAAGGGCATCCATGGACAGAGAAAGTCAGCAAACCGTCTTCACTCATTTCATCAAACCATTCCTTTCAAGAAATGACTCATCAGGTAAAGGCAGGCGCTCAGGCTGAATTGGGCAAACTCTTGATAGTATGTGGTGGACTAGCACTGACATGTTTTTATTTCTGTCTTCTTCGTAGATCCTGGCTGTGTCTCATTTATCAGCGGTAGTGAAGAGTGGCTAAAGGCAAACCTTGGCAGCTTCTCTGGTTTTGCCACCCTGCAGGATTTGCAAGCCCTCAACTCCAACTTCTCCAGTGTAAGTGATGACTGCAGTTGTAGCATTCTTCTCCCAAACTGAAATGTCTGACCTGTGGTTTTTCAATCACTGCTCTTTGTTTTCATATTGATTCCCTGTTGTAGGCTGAGTCGTTGTCAGTGCTCACTCCCTCTCAGATGGCACAGGTGGCACTGAGTTCAGTGGCCTCCAATGACACAGACCAAATCGAGCGTGTGTTTGAGCAACTTGAGGAGGGCAACGCTCTGGAAAATGTGGATGAGTTCCTGACAGAGCTGATGGGAAATGGAAAGGTGGGCTCCTCTTGACAGTGTGGGGGGAGGAAGGACAATCCTGGGCCTTTAACCAAGCATAGTCAGTACTCTGTGTGATGTGTATCTAAAGCTCTAAGTCAGTTGCAGGGGCTCACTCATATCAAATCTTTGGTGTCATGCTTTCTAGCGTCCTATATGGCCACTTGCAACACGTAAAGTGTGTGGTGTGTAAATCCACCTTTGTCGTAATTTGACAGGCCCCTGAGTTCCCACCTGCTGTGAGAGATCGCATAATGAACAGGACCTTCATCATCATCAGTCCCCATTTCCAGTACTTCCGGGAAGAGGACTGGTCCGCTTGGTTCCTTGTGAAACTGGGTCCTGCCCTTCCAAGTTTCACTCCAGTGATGCTGGAGATTGCAACCTCAAACATAAACTGCACAAACTACCATGTGGTGTGAGTAGCATTTGACCAACAAGATTGCATTGCACAAAAGTACAAAACGCTAATGAAGGACAGCGTGGAAATGTTGAGTCTTTTTTTCACCTCTTTGCAGCGTGAGTGGGATGGCCAAAGCTTTCCCTGCAATGCCGTTGCATAGAAGAGAAGGCATCACAGATGTTCTGGTGGGCTACCTGACAAAATCTGCCAGTGTCATCAACAAGCCAGGTAGGAGTGATGGGGTCAACTGCGCCTCATGGCGGCTTGTGGGGGGTTGCCCACGTACTTGAAATTGCCAAATACTATATGCTGAAATGGCACTTAGAAGAAAAGTGTGGCTCCACTTGTTCCATGTTTATCAATGAAAACTAATGCTTGCTAAGTGCTACGTAAGCTGACGTCTATCTACGTGCCTTAGTTTGCAGGCAAAGAATTCAGACTGATGCCCAGTGGCTTGAGGCAAACTTGGGTCCATTTTCCCCACTCACAACATACGCTGACCTCAAAGTCTTCAACCTCTCTCGGGTAAGTCCAACAATTGGCTGTTAATCTTCCTTGTAAACAGCAGCGCAATATTCAGAAGTTGCAGAGTCTGCACACAGGGGTGGTTTTGCCATGTCAAAGAGAAAAGCATTTCATATATCAATTCATATATATCCTCTTTGTTTGTGTCATCAGTTGGCAATCGTGGACTCACTCTCACCAAGCCAGAGGGCCAAGCTGCTCCTGGATCCAGACAGCAACGCTCTGGAGGATGAGGACATCATAACGGAGGTGTTCACAAGTTTGACAGAGTCCGCTGATGATGAGCAGCTCAATCAGTTCTTCCAGGCTTTTGCAGAAGTCAGCAAGCAGGTAAGTGCTTGACCTTTAAGACTGGCATATTTCTCATAAAGTTGGCTGACCAACAGGCCGTGTGCAGCTTGCCCTGGGCTAAAGGATTTGTTTCCAAAAGCAAATAAGGAGCCGGGTTTTGACTCCAAAAAATCCCATATGCCTCTTTACTGTGATTCTGATGATGCTCTGAGTCATGGCCCTGTAGCACTGAAGTGCAGAGATGTGTCACCAATCTTGCTCTCATTTCAGGCTCGTAAAATGTCTTCCTGAAGTGAAACACCACTTCTTTTTCATTTCCAGACAAACGTCACCTTCATCAGAGACGCAGGTGTACGAGACACCATCTTGAACCTGACCTTGAAAGCCCTTGCTCCTGAATTTGAAGACTTTGAGCCAGAAGACTTTGGGCTGTGGTTCCAGGTCTATCTGTCTCCCGTCATGGCAAGCCTCCATCCTGGCAGCTTGGCGGTGATCCCCAAGAGCATCAGCTGCCAATCTTATGCAGCTATGTAAGTGAGATTTCTCAAGTCCACATGTAGACATTTTGGGTTTGAATGAAGTCAGACAAGTTTCAATAATTTCCCTGTTTTTTTCCCATAAGACTCGCTGGCATTCGGCAAAGTTTGAGATCCCTGCCACTGCCCCTTTCACGGGATCTGAGATCAAGCATGGAGTCACTCAAGGAGACATTCACACGTACGTGGCAAAATGCTGAAGTGACAAAGGTTTTTCAGAAAAGCCCATTACAGCAGCTGTGATGACAGTTGTACTGATGCCATGCCGTTGTTTCATTTTTCTCTCAAACAGGTTGCTCGCTTCCAGATTCCTTCATGGTAAGTTCAGCTCTGGGTGTTTATTACATGGGTCAGCTATATTTGATCAGAATTTCCAAGACACACATTTGGCACATGAACGTTGTTCAGGAGGCCATGTTAAGCTATCCTTAAACTGAAGTGGCTTTTGCCACGAGACTGACAACTATACTTTGCTTGTCTCCAGTGCAAAGAGACCGTCGTTGACGGTAAGTCTGTAAAATACCATACATTTCAAACTTGACAAGAAAATGGCATTGTGAAAGTCCAGTATCTGATACAGCAATAATGTTTTTTCACAGAGGACCTCATCTGTGCTACAGCGGACGGGTAGGCAAATGACTGTTTTGTCCGGTGTTGGGTTTGCATAGGTAAGGCTCTTTTACTCCGTCGGACTAAGGTGACAACGGTTTGCTTGTCATTGTTTTGGTCAGATCACAACTGGAACAGACCCTGTCTACTGGCAATTCCACTGAAGCCTTGTGCAATTTGACCATCACTGAGCATGCCTGCTCCTCGGTAAGATTGTTTTACGTAAGCTGTGAATTCCACAGAAGGATTTGGCTTTTGCTACGTTAGCACCCTGAGACAAATCTCCATATACCACGAGAGTCTTTGCTTTATTTCTTGTCTAATTCTTTCCAAGGCTGCAAATCTCACAGTCAGCAACGTGGTCACACTGATGAAATGCTCGCTGGAAAGCCAAAGGACCTACCCGGTAGAGGTGTGGAAGCTTTTCTTCCAAAAGGCCTCTACAGCACTAGACCAGGCTCTTGAGACATTGGCCACCATGGTATTTAACAATCCCACAATCTCACACAACTGCTGTTTCCCTGCGTGAATTGTGTGTCAAAGCCGGCATGATTTTTCCAATTGTAGGCCCCCAACAACAGCAACCCATCCTTGTCACGTGCTCTGGAGGCTCTTGGAGAGGTGAGGATTGGCAACTTCAGCCAGGCACAGCTGCAGAGTGATGCCTTTGTCAGAAGCTGGTTCCAGACAAAGATTGGTCCCTTTTTGGCCTCTCCGTCGGCCAACTTCTTATTCTGCCTCAGCTCCAGGAACTTCAGCTGCCATACATACCGGACAGTGTAAGCAAATGCTCCGGTGTCAACAAGATTGCATGGGAAGCTGCAGTTTTGTGGTTGTTCAGATGGTAAAAGCCTTCTCTCAAATTTTAGCATCCAGGCACTCAGCAGCCAAAGGGCATCCATGGACAGAGAAAGTCAGCAAACCGTCTTCACTCATTTCATCAAACCATTCCTTTCAAGAAATGACTCATCAGGTAAAGGCAGGCGCTCAGGCTGAATTGGGCAAACTCTTGATAGTATGTGGTGGACTAGCACTGACATGTTTTTATTTCTGTCTTCTTCGTAGATCCTGGCTGTGTCTCATTTATCAGCGGTAGCGAAGAGTGGCTAAAGGCAAACCTTGGCAGCTTCTCTGGTTTTGCCACCCTGCAGGATTTGCAAGCCCTCAACTCCAACTTCTCCAGTGTAAGTGATGACTGCAGTTGTAGCATTCTTCTCCCAAACTGAAATGTCTGACCTGTGGTTTTTCAATCACTGCTCTTTGTTTTCATATTGATTCCCTATTGTAGGCTGAGTCGTTGTCAGTGCTCACTCCCTCTCAGATGGCACAGGTGGCACTGAGTTCAGTGGCCTCTAATGACACAGACCAAATCGAGCGTGTGTTTGAGCAACTTGAGGAGGGCAACGCTCTGGAAAATGTGGATGAGTTCCTGACAGAGCTGATGGGAAATGGAAAGGTGGGCTACTCTTGACAGTGTGGGGGGAGGAAGGACAATCCTGGGCCTTTAACCAAGCATAGTCAGTACTCTGTGTGATGTGTATCTAAAGCTCTAAGTCAGTTGCAGGGGCTCACTCATATCAAATCTTTGCTGTCATGCTTTCTAGCGTCCTATATGGCCACTTGCAACACGTAAAGTGTGTGGTGTGTAAATCCACCTTTGTCGTAATTTGACAGGCCCCTGAGTTCCCACCTGCTGTGAGAGATCGCATAATGAACAGGACCTTCATCATCATCAGTCCCCATTTCCAGTACTTCCGGGAAGAGGACTGGTCCGCTTGGTTCCTTGTGAAACTGGGTCCTGCCCTTCCAAGTTTCACTCCAGTGATGCTGGAGATTGCAACCTCAAACATAAACTGCACAAACTACCATGTGGTGTGAGTAGCATTTGACCAACAAGATTGCATTGCACAAAAGTACAAAACGCTAATGAAGGACAGCGTGGAAATGTTTAGTCTTTTTTTCACCTCTTTGCAGCGTGAGTGGGATGGCCAAAGCTTTCCCTGCAATGCCGTTGCATAGAAGAGAAGGCATCACAGATGTTCTGGTGGGCTACCTGACAAAATCTGCCAGTGTCATCAACAAGCCAGGTAGGAGTGATGGGGTCAACTGCGCCACATGGCGGCTTGTGGGGGGTTGCCCACGTACTTGAAATTGCCAAATACTATATGCTGAAATGGCACTTAGAAGAAAAGTGTGGCTCCACTTGTTCCATGTTTATCAATGAAAACTAATGCTTGCTAAGTGCTACGTAAGCTGACGTCTATCTACGTGCCTTAGTTTGCAGGCAAAGAATTCAGACTGATGCCCAGTGGCTTGAGGCAAACTTGGGTCCATTTTCCCCACTCACAACATACGCTGACCTCAAAGTCTTCAACCTCTCTCGGGTAAGTCCAACAATTGTCTGTTAATCTTCCTTGTAAACAGCAGCGCAATATTCAGAAGTTGCAGAGTCTGCACACAGGGGTGGTTTTGCCATGTCAAAGAGAAAAGCATTTCATATATGAATTCATATGTATCCTCTTTGTTTGTGTCATCAGTTGGCAATCGTGGACTCACTCTCACCAAGCCAGAGGGCCGAGCTGCTCCTGGATCCAGACAGCAACGCTCTGGAGGATGAGGACATCATAACGGAGGTGTTCACAAGTTTGACAGAGTCCGCTGATGATGAGCAGCTCAATCAGTTCTTCCAGGCTTTTGCACAAGTCAGCAAGCAGGTAAGTGCTTGACCTTTAAGACTGGCATATTTCTCATAAAGTTGGCTGACCAACAGGCCGTGTGCAGCTTGTCCTGGGCTAAAGGATTTGTTTCCAAAAGCAAATTTTTGACTCCAAAAAATCCCATATGCCTCTTTACTGTGACTCTGATGATGCTCTGAGTCATGGCCCTGTAGCACTGAAGTGCAAAGATGTGTCACCAATCTTGGTCTCATTTCAGGCTCGTAAAATGTCTTCCTGAAGTGAAACACCACTTCTTTTTCATTTCCAGACAAACGTCACCTTCATCAGAGACGCAGGTGTACGAGACACCATCTTGAACCTGACCTTGAAAGCCCTTGCTCCTGAATTTGAAGACTTTGAGCCAGAAGACTTTGGGCTGTGGTTCCAGGTCTATCTGTCTCCCGTCATGGCAAGCCTGCATCCTGGCAGCTTGGCGGTGATCCCCAAGAGCATCAGCTGCCAATCTTATGCAGCTATGTAAGTGAGATTTCTCAAGTCCACATGTAGACATTTTGGGTTTGAATGAAGTCAGACAAGTTGCAATCATTTCCCTGTTTTTTTCCCATAAGACTCGCTGGCATTCGGCAAAGTTTGAGATCCCTGCCACTGCCCCTTTCACGGGATCTGAGATCAAGCATGGAGTCACTCAAGGAGACATTCACACGTACGTGGCAAAATGCTGAAGTGACAAAGGTTTTTCAGAAAAGCCCATTACAGCAGCTGTGATGACAGTTGTACTGATGCCATGCCGTTGTTTCATTTTTCTCTCAAACAGGTTGCTCGCTTCCAGATTCCTTCACGGTAAGTTCAGCTCTGGGTGTTTATTACATGGGTCAGCTATATTTGATCAGAATTTCCAACACACACATTTGGCACATGAACGTTGTTCAGGAGGCCATGTTAAGCTGTCCTTAAACTGAAGTGGCTTTTGCCACGAGACTGACAACTATACTTTGCTTGTCTCCAGTGCAAAGAGAGCGTCGTTGACGGTAAGTCTGTAAAATACCATACATTTCAAACTTGACAAGAAAATGGCATTGTGAAAGTTCAGTATCTGATACAGCAATAATGTTTTTTCACAGAGGACCTCATCTGTGCTACAGCGGACGGGTAGGCAAATGACTGTTTTGTCCGGTGTTGGGTTTGCATAGGTAAGGCTCTTTTACTCCGTCGGACTAAGGTGACAACGGTTTGCTTGTCATTGTTTTGGTCAGATCACAACTGGAACAGACCCTGTCTACTGGCAATTCCACTGAAGCCTTGTGCAATTTGACCATCACTGAGCATGCCTGCTCCTCGGTAAGATTGTTTTACGTAAGCTGTGAATTCCACAGAAGGATTTGGCTTTTGCTACGTTAGCACCCTGAGACAAATCTCCATATACCACGAGAGTCTTTGCTTTATTTCTTGTCTAATTCTTTCCAAGGCTGCAAATCTCACAGTCAGCAACGTGGTCACACTGATGAAATGCTCGCTGGAAAGCCAAAGGACCTACCCGGTAGAGGTGTGGAAGCTTTTCTTCCAAAAGGCCTCTACAGCACTAGACCAGGCTCTTGAGACATTGGCCACCATGGTATTTAACAATCCCACAATCTCACACAACTGCTGTTTCCCTGCGTGAATTGTGTGTCAAAGCCGGCATGATTTTTCCAATTGTAGGCCCCCAACAACAGCAACCCATCCTTGTCACGTGCTCTGGAGGCTCTTGGAGAGGTGAGGATTGGCAACTTCAGCCAGGCACAGCTGCAGAGTGATGCCTTTGTCAGAAGCTGGTTCCAGACAAAGATTGGTCCCTTTTTGGCCTCTCCGTCGGCCAACTTCTTATTCTGCCTCAGCTCCAGGAACTTCAGCTGCCATACATACCGGACAGTGTAAGCAAATGCTCCGGTGTCAACAAGATTGCATGGGAAGCTGCAGTTTTGTGGTTGTTCAGATGGTAAAAGCCTTCTCTCAAATTTTAGCATCCAGGCACTCAGCAGCCAAAGGGCATCCATGGACAGAGAAAGTCAGCAAACCGTCTTCACTCATTTCATCAAACCATTCCTTTCAAGAAATGACTCATCAGGTAAAGGCAGGCGCTCAGGCTGAATTGGGCAAACTCTTGATAGTATGTGGTGGACTAGCACTGACATGTTTTTATTTCTGTCTTCTTCGTAGATCCTGGCTGTGTCTCATTTATCAGCGGTAGTGAAGAGTGGCTAAAGGCAAACCTTGGCAGCTTCTCTGGTTTTGCCACCCTGCAGGATTTGCAAGCCCTCAACTCCAACTTCTCCAGTGTAAGTGATGACTGCAGTTGTAGCATTCTTCTCCCAAACTGAAATGTCTGACCTGTGGTTTTTCAATCACTGCTCTTTGTTTTCATATTGATTCCCTGTTGTAGGCTGAGTCGTTGTCAGTGCTCACTCCCTCTCAGATGGCACAGGTGGCACTGAGTTCAGTGGCCTCCAATGACACAGACCAAATCGAGCGTGTGTTTGAGCAACTTGAGGAGGGCAACGCTCTGGAAAATGTGGATGAGTTCCTGACAGAGCTGATGGGAAATGGAAAGGTGGGCTCCTCTTGACAGTGTGGGGGGAGGAAGGACAATCCTGGGCCTTTAACCAAGCATAGTCAGTACTCTGTGTGATGTGTATCTAAAGCTCTAAGTCAGTTGCAGGGGCTCACTCATATCAAATCTTTGCTGTCATGCTTTCTAGCGTCCTATATGGCCACTTGCAACACGTAAAGTGTGTGGTGTGTAAATCCACCTTTGTCGTAATTTGACAGGCCCCTGAGTTCCCACCTGCTGTGAGAGATCGCATAATGAACAGGACCTTCATCATCATCAGTCCCCATTTCCAGTACTTCCGGGAAGAGGACTGGTCCGCTTGGTTCCTTGTGAAACTGGGTCCTGCCCTTCCAAGTTTCACTCCAGTGATGCTCGAGATTGCAACCTCAAACATAAACTGCACAAACTACCATGTGGTGTGAGTAGCATTTGACCAACAAGACTGCATTGCACAAGAGTACAAAACGCTAATGAAGGACAGCGTGGAAATGTTTAGTCTTTTTTTCACCTCTTTGCAGCGTGAGTGGGATGGCCAAAGCTTTCCCTGCAATGCCGTTGCATAGAAGAGAAGGCATCACAGATGTTCTGGTGGGCTACCTGACAAAATCTGCCAGTGTCATCAACAAGCCAGGTAGGAGTGATGGGGTCAACTGCGCCTCATGGCGGCTTGTGGGGGGTTGCCCACGTACTTGAAATTGCCAAATACTATATGCTGAAATGGCACTTAGAAGAAAAGTGTGGCTCCACTTGTTCCATGTTTATCAATGAAAACTAATGCTTGCTAAGTGCTACGTAAGCTGACGTCTATCTACGTGCCTTAGTTTGCAGGCAAAGAATTCAGACTGATGCCCAGTGGCTTGAGGCAAACTTGGGTCCATTTTCCCCACTCACAACATACGCTGACCTCAAAGTCTTCAACCTCTCTCGGGTAAGTCCAACAATTGGCTGTTAATCTTCCTTGTAAACAGCAGCGCAATATTCAGAAGTTGCAGAGTCTGCACACAGGGGTGGTTTTGCCATGTCAAAGAGAAAAGCATTTCATATATGAATTCATATATATCCTCTTTGTTTGTGTCATCAGTTGGCAATCGTGGACTCACTCTCACCAAGCCAGAGGGCCGAGCTGCTCCTGGATCCAGACAGCAACGCTCTGGAGGATGAGGACATCATAACGGAGGTGTTCACAAGTTTGACAGAGTCCGCTGATGATGAGCAGCTCAATCAGTTCTTCCAGGCTTTTGCACAAGTCAGCAAGCAGGTAAGTGCTTGACCTTTAAGACTGGCATATTTCTCATAAAGTTGGCTGACCAACAGGCCGTGTGCAGCTTGCCCTGGGCTAAAGGATTTGTTTCCAAAAGCAAATAAGGAGCCGGGTTTTGACTCCAAAAAATCCCATATGCCTCTTTACTGTGATTCTGATGATGCTCTGAGTCATGGCCCTGTAGCACTGAAGTGCAAAGATGTGTCACCAATCTTGGTCTCATTTCAGGCTTGTAAAATGTCTTCCTGAAGTGAAACACCACTTCTTTTTCATTTCCAGACAAACGTCACCTTCATCAGAGACGCAGGTGTACGAGACACCATCTTGAACCTGACCTTGAAAGCCCTTGCTCCTGAATTTGAAGACTTTGAGCCAGAAGACTTTGGGCTGTGGTTCCAGGTCTATCTGTCTCCCGTCATGGCAAGCCTCCATCCTGGCAGCTTGGCGGTGATCCCCAAGAGCATCAGCTGCCAATCTTATGCAGCTATGTAAGTGAGATTTCTCAAGTCCACATGTAGACATTTTGGGTTTGAATGAAGTCAGACAAGTTGCAATCATTTCCCTGTTTTTTTCCCATAAGACTCGCTGGCATTCGGCAAAGTTTGAGATCCCTGCCACTGCCCCTTTCACGGGATCTGAGATCAAGCATGGAGTCACTCAAGGAGACATTCACACGTACGTGGCAAAATGCTGAAGTGACAAAGGTTTTTCAGAAAAGCCCATTACAGCAGCTGTGATGACAGTTGTACTGATGCCATGCCGTTGTTTCATTTTTCTCTCAAACAGGTTGCTCGCTTCCAGATTCCTTCACGGTAAGTTCAGCTCTGGGTGTTTATTACATGGGTCAGCTATATTTGATCAGAATTTCCAACACACACATTTGGCACATGAACGTTGTTCAGGAGGCCATGTTAAGCTGTCCTTAAACTGAAGTGGCTTTTGCCACGAGACTGACAACTATACTTTGCTTGTCTCCAGTGCAAAGAGAGCGTCGTTGACGGTAAGTCTGTAAAATACCATACATTTCAAACTTGACAAGAAAATGGCATTGTGAAAGTTCAGTATCTGATACAGCAATAATGTTTTTTCACAGAGGACCTCATCTGTGCTACAGCGGACGGGTAGGCAAATGACTGTTTTGTCCGGTGTTGGGTTTGCATAGGTAAGGCTCTTTTACTCCGTCGGACTAAGGTGACAACGGTTTGCTTGTCATTGTTTTGGTCAGATCACAACTGGAACAGACCCTGTCTACTGGCAATTCCACTGAAGCCTTGTGCAATTTGACCATCACTGAGCATGCCTGCTCCTCGGTAAGATTGTTTTACGTAAGCTGTGAATTCCACAGAAGGATTTGGCTTTTGCTACGTTAGCACCCTGAGACAAATCTCCATATACCACGAGAGTCTTTGCTTTATTTCTTGTCTAATTCTTTCCAAGGCTGCAAATCTCACAGTCAGCAACGTGGTCACACTGATGAAATGCTCGCTGGAAAGCCAAAGGACCTACCCGGTAGAGGTGTGGAAGCTTTTCTTCCAAAAGGCCTCTACAGCACTAGACCAGGCTCTTGAGACATTGGCCACCATGGTATTTAACAATCCCACAATCTCACACAACTGCTGTTTCCCTGCGTGAATTGTGTGTCAAAGCCGGCATGATTTTTCCAATTGTAGGCCCCCAACAACAGCAACCCATCCTTGTCACGTGCTCTGGAGGCTCTTGGAGAGGTGAGGATTGGCAACTTCAGCCAGGCACAGCTGCAGAGTGATGCCTTTGTCAGAAGCTGGTTCCAGACAAAGATTGGTCCCTTTTTGGCCTCTCCGTCGGCCAACTTCTTATTCTGCCTCAGCTCCAGGAACTTCAGCTGCCATACATACCGGACAGTGTAAGCAAATGCTCCGGTGTCAACAAGATTGCATGGGAAGCTGCAGTTTTGTGGTTGTTCAGATGGTAAAAGCCTTCTCTCAAATTTTAGCATCCAGGCACTCAGCAGCCAAAGGGCATCCATGGACAGAGAAAGTCAGCAAACCGTCTTCACTCATTTCATCAAACCATTCCTTTCAAGAAATGACTCATCAGGTAAAGGCAGGCGCTCAGGCTGAATTGGGCAAACTCTTGATAGTATGTGGTGGACTAGCACTGACATGTTTTTATTTCTGTCTTCTTCGTAGATCCTGGCTGTGTCTCATTTATCAGCGGTAGTGAAGAGTGGCTAAAGGCAAACCTTGGCAGCTTCTCTGGTTTTGCCACCCTGCAGGATTTGCAAGCCCTCAACTCCAACTTCTCCAGTGTAAGTGATGACTGCAGTTGTAGCATCCTTCTCCCAAACTGAAATGTCTGACCTGTGGTTTTTCAATCACTGCTCTTTGTTTTCATATTGATTCCCTATTGTAGGCTGAGTCGTTGTCAGTGCTCACTCCCTCTCAGATGGCACAGGTGGCACTGAGTTCAGTGGCCTCCAATGACACAGACCAAATCGAGCGTGTGTTTGAGCAACTTGAGGAGGGCAACGCTCTGGAAAATGTGGATGAGTTCCTGACAGAGCTGATGGGAAATGGAAAGGTGGGCTCCTCTTGACAGTGTGGGGGGAGGAAGGACAATCCTGGGCCTTTAACCAAGCATAGTCAGTACTCTGTGTGATGTGTATCTAAAGCTCTAAGTCAGTTGCAGGGGCTCACTCATATCAAATCTTTGCTGTCATGCTTTCTAGCGTCCTATATGGCCACTTGCAACACGTAAAGTGTGTGGTGTGTAAATCCACCTTTGTCGTAATTTGACAGGCCCCTGAGTTCCCACCTGCTGTGAGAGATCGCATAATGAACAGGACCTTCATCATCATCAGTCCCCATTTCCAGTACTTCCGGGAAGAGGACTGGTCCGCTTGGTTCCTTGTGAAACTGGGTCCTGCCCTTCCAAGTTTCACTCCAGTGATGCTCGAGATTGCAACCTCAAACATAAACTGCACAAACTACCATGTGGTGTGAGTAGCATTTGACCAACAAGACTGCATTGCACAAGAGTACAAAACGCTAATGAAGGACAGCGTGGAAATGTTTAGTCTTTTTTTCACCTCTTTGCAGCGTGAGTGGGATGGCCAAAGCTTTCCCTGCAATGCCGTTGCATAGAAGAGAAGGCATCACAGATGTTCTGGTGGGCTACCTGACAAAATCTGCCAGTGTCATCAACAAGCCAGGTAGGAGTGATGGGGTCAACTGCGCCTCATGGCGGCTTGTGGGGGGTTGCCCACGTACTTGAAATTGCCAAATACTATATGCTGAAATGGCACTTAGAAGAAAAGTGTGGCTCCACTTGTTCCATGTTTATCAATGAAAACTAATGCTTGCTAAGTGCTACGTAAGCTGACGTCTATCTACGTGCCTTAGTTTGCAGGCAAAGAATTCAGACTGATGCCCAGTGGCTTGAGGCAAACTTGGGTCCATTTTCCCCACTCACAACATACGCTGACCTCAAAGTCTTCAACCTCTCTCGGGTAAGTCCAACAATTGGCTGTTAATCTTCCTTGTAAACAGCAGCGCAATATTCAGAAGTTGCAGAGTCTGCACACAGGGGTGGTTTTGCCATGTCAAAGAGAAAAGCATTTCATATATGAATTCATATATATCCTCTTTGTTTGTGTCATCAGTTGGCAATCGTGGACTCACTCTCACCAAGCCAGAGGGCCGAGCTGCTCCTGGATCCAGACAGCAACGCTCTGGAGGATGAGGACATCATAACGGAGGTGTTCACAAGTTTGACAGAGTCCGCTGATGATGAGCAGCTCAATCAGTTCTTCCAGGCTTTTGCACAAGTCAGCAAGCAGGTAAGTGCTTGACCTTTAAGACTGGCATATTTCTCATAAAGTTGGCTGACCAACAGGCCGTGTGCAGCTTGCCCTGGGCTAAAGGATTTGTTTCCAAAAGCAAATAAGGAGCCGGGTTTTGACTCCAAAAAATCCCATATGCCTCTTTACTGTGATTCTGATGATGCTCTGAGTCATGGCCCTGTAGCACTGAAGTGCAAAGATGTGTCACCAATCTTGGTCTCATTTCAGGCTTGTAAAATGTCTTCCTGAAGTGAAACACCACTTCTTTTTCATTTCCAGACAAACGTCACCTTCATCAGAGACGCAGGTGTACGAGACACCATCTTGAACCTGACCTTGAAAGCCCTTGCTCCTGAATTTGAAGACTTTGAGCCAGAAGACTTTGGGCTGTGGTTCCAGGTCTATCTGTCTCCCGTCATGGCAAGCCTCCATCCTGGCAGCTTGGCGGTGATCCCCAAGAGCATCAGCTGCCAATCTTATGCAGCTATGTAAGTGAGATTTCTCAAGTCCACATGTAGACATTTTGGGTTTGAATGAAGTCAGACAAGTTGCAATCATTTCCCTGTTTTTTTCCCATAAGACTCGCTGGCATTCGGCAAAGTTTGAGATCCCTGCCACTGCCCCTTTCACGGGATCTGAGATCAAGCATGGAGTCACTCAAGGAGACATTCACACGTACGTGGCAAAATGCTGAAGTGACAAAGGTTTTTCAGAAAAGCCCATTACAGCAGCTGTGATGACAGTTGTACTGATGCCATGCCGTTGTTTCATTTTTCTCTCAAACAGGTTGCTCGCTTCCAGATTCCTTCACGGTAAGTTCAGCTCTGGGTGTTTATTACATGGGTCAGCTATATTTGATCAGAATTTCCAACACACACATTTGGCACATGAACGTTGTTCAGGAGGCCATGTTAAGCTGTCCTTAAACTGAAGTGGCTTTTGCCACGAGACTGACAACTATACTTTGCTTGTCTCCAGTGCAAAGAGAGCGTCGTTGACGGTAAGTCTGTAAAATACCATACATTTCAAACTTGACAAGAAAATGGCATTGTGAAAGTTCAGTATCTGATACAGCAATAATGTTTTTTCACAGAGGACCTCATCTGTGCTACAGCGGACGGGTAGGCAAATGACTGTTTTGTCCGGTGTTGGGTTTGCATAGGTAAGGCTCTTTTACTCCGTCGGACTAAGGTGACAACGGTTTGCTTGTCATTGTTTTGGTCAGATCACAACTGGAACAGACCCTGTCTACTGGCAATTCCACTGAAGCCTTGTGCAATTTGACCATCACTGAGCATGCCTGCTCCTCGGTAAGATTGTTTTACGTAAGCTGTGAATTCCACAGAAGGATTTGGCTTTTGCTACGTTAGCACCCTGAGACAAATCTCCATATACCACGAGAGTCTTTGCTTTATTTCTTGTCTAATTCTTTCCAAGGCTGCAAATCTCACAGTCAGCAACGTGGTCACACTGATGAAATGCTCGCTGGAAAGCCAAAGGACCTACCCGGTAGAGGTGTGGAAGCTTTTCTTCCAAAAGGCCTCTACAGCACTAGACCAGGCTCTTGAGACATTGGCCACCATGGTATTTAACAATCCCACAATCTCACACAACTGCTGTTTCCCTGCGTGAATTGTGTGTCAAAGCCGGCATGATTTTTCCAATTGTAGGCCCCCAACAACAGCAACCCATCCTTGTCACGTGCTCTGGAGGCTCTTGGAGAGGTGAGGATTGGCAACTTCAGCCAGGCACAGCTGCAGAGTGATGCCTTTGTCAGAAGCTGGTTCCAGACAAAGATTGGTCCCTTTTTGGCCTCTCCGTCGGCCAACTTCTTATTCTGCCTCAGCTCCAGGAACTTCAGCTGCCATACATACCGGACAGTGTAAGCAAATGCTCCGGTGTCAACAAGATTGCATGGGAAGCTGCAGTTTTGTGGTTGTTCAGATGGTAAAAGCCTTCTCTCAAATTTTAGCATCCAGGCACTCAGCAGCCAAAGGGCATCCATGGACAGAGAAAGTCAGCAAACCGTCTTCACTCATTTCATCAAACCATTCCTTTCAAGAAATGACTCATCAGGTAAAGGCAGGCGCTCAGGCTGAATTGGGCAAACTCTTGATAGTATGTGGTGGACTAGCACTGACATGTTTTTATTTCTGTCTTCTTCGTAGATCCTGGCTGTGTCTCATTTATCAGCGGTAGTGAAGAGTGGCTAAAGGCAAACCTTGGCAGCTTCTCTGGTTTTGCCACCCTGCAGGATTTGCAAGCCCTCAACTCCAACTTCTCCAGTGTAAGTGATGACTGCAGTTGTAGCATCCTTCTCCCAAACTGAAATGTCTGACCTGTGGTTTTTCAATCACTGCTCTTTGTTTTCATATTGATTCCCTATTGTAGGCTGAGTCGTTGTCAGTGCTCACTCCCTCTCAGATGGCACAGGTGGCACTGAGTTCAGTGGCCTCCAATGACACAGACCAAATCGAGCGTGTGTTTGAGCAACTTGAGGAGGGCAACGCTCTGGAAAATGTGGATGAGTTCCTGACAGAGCTGATGGGAAATGGAAAGGTGGGCTCCTCTTGACAGTGTGGGGGGAGGAAGGACAATCCTGGGCCTTTAACCAAGCATAGTCAGTACTCTGTGTGATGTGTATCTAAAGCTCTAAGTCAGTTGCAGGGGCTCACTCATATCAAATCTTTGCTGTCATGCTTTCTAGCGTCCTATATGGCCACTTGCAACACGTAAAGTGTGTGGTGTGTAAATCCACCTTTGTCGTAATTTGACAGGCCCCTGAGTTCCCACCTGCTGTGAGAGATCGCATAATGAACAGGACCTTCATCATCATCAGTCCCCATTTCCAGTACTTCCGGGAAGAGGACTGGTCCGCTTGGTTCCTTGTGAAACTGGGTCCTGCCCTTCCAAGTTTCACTCCAGTGATGCTCGAGATTGCAACCTCAAACATAAACTGCACAAACTACCATGTGGTGTGAGTAGCATTTGACCAACAAGACTGCATTGCACAAGAGTACAAAACGCTAATGAAGGACAGCGTGGAAATGTTTAGTCTTTTTTTCACCTCTTTGCAGCGTGAGTGGGATGGCCAAAGCTTTCCCTGCAATGCCGTTGCATAGAAGAGAAGGCATCACAGATGTTCTGGTGGGCTACCTGACAAAATCTGCCAGTGTCATCAACAAGCCAGGTAGGAGTGATGGGGTCAACTGCGCCTCATGGCGGCTTGTGGGGGGTTGCCCACGTACTTGAAATTGCCAAATACTATATGCTGAAATGGCACTTAGAAGAAAAGTGTGGCTCCACTTGTTCCATGTTTATCAATGAAAACTAATGCTTGCTAAGTGCTACGTAAGCTGACGTCTATCTACGTGCCTTAGTTTGCAGGCAAAGAATTCAGACTGATGCCCAGTGGCTTGAGGCAAACTTGGGTCCATTTTCCCCACTCACAACATACGCTGACCTCAAAGTCTTCAACCTCTCTCGGGTAAGTCCAACAATTGGCTGTTAATCTTCCTTGTAAACAGCAGCGCAATATTCAGAAGTTGCAGAGTCTGCACACAGGGGTGGTTTTGCCATGTCAAAGAGAAAAGCATTTCATATATGAATTCATATATATCCTCTTTGTTTGTGTCATCAGTTGGCAATCGTGGACTCACTCTCACCAAGCCAGAGGGCCGAGCTGCTCCTGGATCCAGACAGCAACGCTCTGGAGGATGAGGACATCATAACGGAGGTGTTCACAAGTTTGACAGAGTCCGCTGATGATGAGCAGCTCAATCAGTTCTTCCAGGCTTTTGCACAAGTCAGCAAGCAGGTAAGTGCTTGACCTTTAAGACTGGCATATTTCTCATAAAGTTGGCTGACCAACAGGCCGTGTGCAGCTTGCCCTGGGCTAAAGGATTTGTTTCCAAAAGCAAATAAGGAGCCGGGTTTTGACTCCAAAAAATCCCATATGCCTCTTTACTGTGATTCTGATGATGCTCTGAGTCATGGCCCTGTAGCACTGAAGTGCAAAGATGTGTCACCAATCTTGGTCTCATTTCAGGCTTGTAAAATGTCTTCCTGAAGTGAAACACCACTTCTTTTTCATTTCCAGACAAACGTCACCTTCATCAGAGACGCAGGTGTACGAGACACCATCTTGAACCTGACCTTGAAAGCCCTTGCTCCTGAATTTGAAGACTTTGAGCCAGAAGACTTTGGGCTGTGGTTCCAGGTCTATCTGTCTCCCGTCATGGCAAGCCTCCATCCTGGCAGCTTGGCGGTGATCCCCAAGAGCATCAGCTGCCAATCTTATGCAGCTATGTAAGTGAGATTTCTCAAGTCCACATGTAGACATTTTGGGTTTGAATGAAGTCAGACAAGTTGCAATCATTTCCCTGTTTTTTTCCCATAAGACTCGCTGGCATTCGGCAAAGTTTGAGATCCCTGCCACTGCCCCTTTCACGGGATCTGAGATCAAGCATGGAGTCACTCAAGGAGACATTCACACGTACGTGGCAAAATGCTGAAGTGACAAAGGTTTTTCAGAAAAGCCCATTACAGCAGCTGTGATGACAGTTGTACTGATGCCATGCCGTTGTTTCATTTTTCTCTCAAACAGGTTGCTCGCTTCCAGATTCCTTCACGGTAAGTTCAGCTCTGGGTGTTTATTACATGGGTCAGCTATATTTGATCAGAATTTCCAACACACACATTTGGCACATGAACGTTGTTCAGGAGGCCATGTTAAGCTGTCCTTAAACTGAAGTGGCTTTTGCCACGAGACTGACAACTATACTTTGCTTGTCTCCAGTGCAAAGAGAGCGTCGTTGACGGTAAGTCTGTAAAATACCATACATTTCAAACTTGACAAGAAAATGGCATTGTGAAAGTTCAGTATCTGATACAGCAATAATGTTTTTTCACAGAGGACCTCATCTGTGCTACAGCGGACGGGTAGGCAAATGACTGTTTTGTCCGGTGTTGGGTTTGCATAGGTAAGGCTCTTTTACTCCGTCGGACTAAGGTGACAACGGTTTGCTTGTCATTGTTTTGGTCAGATCACAACTGGAACAGACCCTGTCTACTGGCAATTCCACTGAAGCCTTGTGCAATTTGACCATCACTGAGCATGCCTGCTCCTCGGTAAGATTGTTTTACGTAAGCTGTGAATTCCACAGAAGGATTTGGCTTTTGCTACGTTAGCACCCTGAGACAAATCTCCATATACCACGAGAGTCTTTGCTTTATTTCTTGTCTAATTCTTTCCAAGGCTGCAAATCTCACAGTCAGCAACGTGGTCACACTGATGAAATGCTCGCTGGAAAGCCAAAGGACCTACCCGGTAGAGGTGTGGAAGCTTTTCTTCCAAAAGGCCTCTACAGCACTAGACCAGGCTCTTGAGACATTGGCCACCATGGTATTTAACAATCCCACAATCTCACACAACTGCTGTTTCCCTGCGTGAATTGTGTGTCAAAGCCGGCATGATTTTTCCAATTGTAGGCCCCCAACAACAGCAACCCATCCTTGTCACGTGCTCTGGAGGCTCTTGGAGAGGTGAGGATTGGCAACTTCAGCCAGGCACAGCTGCAGAGTGATGCCTTTGTCAGAAGCTGGTTCCAGACAAAGATTGGTCCCTTTTTGGCCTCTCCGTCGGCCAACTTCTTATTCTGCCTCAGCTCCAGGAACTTCAGCTGCCATACATACCGGACAGTGTAAGCAAATGCTCCGGTGTCAACAAGATTGCATGGGAAGCTGCAGTTTTGTGGTTGTTCAGATGGTAAAAGCCTTCTCTCAAATTTTAGCATCCAGGCACTCAGCAGCCAAAGGGCATCCATGGACAGAGAAAGTCAGCAAACCGTCTTCACTCATTTCATCAAACCATTCCTTTCAAGAAATGACTCATCAGGTAAAGGCAGGCGCTCAGGCTGAATTGGGCAAACTCTTGATAGTATGTGGTGGACTAGCACTGACATGTTTTTATTTCTGTCTTCTTCGTAGATCCTGGCTGTGTCTCATTTATCAGCGGTAGTGAAGAGTGGCTAAAGGCAAACCTTGGCAGCTTCTCTGGTTTTGCCACCCTGCAGGATTTGCAAGCCCTCAACTCCAACTTCTCCAGTGTAAGTGATGACTGCAGTTGTAGCATCCTTCTCCCAAACTGAAATGTCTGACCTGTGGTTTTTCAATCACTGCTCTTTGTTTTCATATTGATTCCCTATTGTAGGCTGAGTCGTTGTCAGTGCTCACTCCCTCTCAGATGGCACAGGTGGCACTGAGTTCAGTGGCCTCCAATGACACAGACCAAATCGAGCGTGTGTTTGAGCAACTTGAGGAGGGCAACGCTCTGGAAAATGTGGATGAGTTCCTGACAGAGCTGATGGGAAATGGAAAGGTGGGCTCCTCTTGACAGTGTGGGGGGAGGAAGGACAATCCTGGGCCTTTAACCAAGCATAGTCAGTACTCTGTGTGATGTGTATCTAAAGCTCTAAGTCAGTTGCAGGGGCTCACTCATATCAAATCTTTGCTGTCATGCTTTCTAGCGTCCTATATGGCCACTTGCAACACGTAAAGTGTGTGGTGTGTAAATCCACCTTTGTCGTAATTTGACAGGCCCCTGAGTTCCCACCTGCTGTGAGAGATCGCATAATGAACAGGACCTTCATCATCATCAGTCCCCATTTCCAGTACTTCCGGGAAGAGGACTGGTCCGCTTGGTTCCTTGTGAAACTGGGTCCTGCCCTTCCAAGTTTCACTCCAGTGATGCTCGAGATTGCAACCTCAAACATAAACTGCACAAACTACCATGTGGTGTGAGTAGCATTTGACCAACAAGACTGCATTGCACAAGAGTACAAAACGCTAATGAAGGACAGCGTGGAAATGTTTAGTCTTTTTTTCACCTCTTTGCAGCGTGAGTGGGATGGCCAAAGCTTTCCCTGCAATGCCGTTGCATAGAAGAGAAGGCATCACAGATGTTCTGGTGGGCTACCTGACAAAATCTGCCAGTGTCATCAACAAGCCAGGTAGGAGTGATGGGGTCAACTGCGCCTCATGGCGGCTTGTGGGGGGTTGCCCACGTACTTGAAATTGCCAAATACTATATGCTGAAATGGCACTTAGAAGAAAAGTGTGGCTCCACTTGTTCCATGTTTATCAATGAAAACTAATGCTTGCTAAGTGCTACGTAAGCTGACGTCTATCTACGTGCCTTAGTTTGCAGGCAAAGAATTCAGACTGATGCCCAGTGGCTTGAGGCAAACTTGGGTCCATTTTCCCCACTCACAACATACGCTGACCTCAAAGTCTTCAACCTCTCTCGGGTAAGTCCAACAATTGGCTGTTAATCTTCCTTGTAAACAGCAGCGCAATATTCAGAAGTTGCAGAGTCTGCACACAGGGGTGGTTTTGCCATGTCAAAGAGAAAAGCATTTCATATATCAATTCATATATATCCTCTTTGTTTGTGTCATCAGTTGGCAATCGTGGACTCACTCTCACCAAGCCAGAGGGCCGAGCTGCTCCTGGATCCAGACAGCAACGCTCTGGAGGATGAGGACATCATAACGGAGGTGTTCACAAGTTTGACAGAGTCCGCTGATGATGAGCAGCTCAATCAGTTCTTCCAGGCTTTTGCACAAGTCAGCAAGCAGGTAAGTGCTTGACCTTTAAGACTGGCATATTTCTCATAAAGTTGGCTGACCAACAGGCCGTGTGCAGCTTGCCCTGGGCTAAAGGATTTGTTTCCAAAAGCAAATAAGGAGCCGGGTTTTGACTCCAAAAAATCCCATATGCCTCTTTACTGTGATTCTGATGATGCTCTGAGTCATGGCCCTGTAGCACTGAAGTGCAAAGATGTGTCACCAATCTTGGTCTCATTTCAGGCTTGTAAAATGTCTTCCTGAAGTGAAACACCACTTCTTTTTCATTTCCAGACAAACGTCACCTTCATCAGAGACGCAGGTGTACGAGACACCATCTTGAACCTGACCTTGAAAGCCCTTGCTCCTGAATTTGAAGACTTTGAGCCAGAAGACTTTGGGCTGTGGTTCCAGGTCTATCTGTCTCCCGTCATGGCAAGCCTCCATCCTGGCAGCTTGGCGGTGATCCCCAAGAGCATCAGCTGCCAATCTTATGCAGCTATGTAAGTGAGATTTCTCAAGTCCACATGTAGACATTTTGGGTTTGAATGAAGTCAGACAAGTTGCAATCATTTCCCTGTTTTTTTTCCCATAAGACTCGCTGGCATTCGGCAAAGTTTGAGATCCCTGCCACTGCCCCTTTCACGGGATCTGAGATCAAGCATGGAGTCACTCAAGGAGACATTCACACGTACGTGGCAAAATGCTGAAGTGACAAAGGTTTTTCAGAAAAGCCCATTACAGCAGCTGTGATGACAGTTGTACTGATGCCATGCCGTTGTTTCATTTTTCTCTCAAACAGGTTGCTCGCTTCCAGATTCCTTCATGGTAAGTTCAGCTCTGGGTGTTTATTACATGGGTCAGCTATATTTGATCAGAATTTCCAAGACACACATTTGGCACATGAACGTTGTTCAGGAGGCCATGTTAAGCTGTCCTTAAATTGAAGTGGCTTTTGCCACGAGACTGACAACTATACTTTGCTTGTCTCCAGTGCAAAGAGACCGTCGTTGACGGTAAGTCTGTAAAATACCATACATTTCAAACTTGACAAGAAAATGGCATTGTGAAAGTACAGTATCTGATACAGCAATAATGTTTTTTCACAGAGGACCTCATCTGTGCTACAGCGGACGGGTAGGCAAATGACTGTTTTGTCCGGTGTTGGGTTTGCATAGGTAAGGCTCTTTTACTCCGTCGGACTAAGGTGACAACGGTTTGCTTGTCATTGTTTTGGTCAGATCACAATTGGAACAGACCCTGTCTACTGGCAATTCCACTGAAGCCTTGTGCAATTTGACCATCACTGAGCATGCCTGCTCCTCGGTAAGATTGTTTTACGTAAGCTGTGAATTCCACAGAAGGATTTGGCTTTTGCTACGTTAGCACCCTGAGACAAATCTCCATATACCACGAGAGTCTTTGCTTTATTTCTTGTCTAATTCTTTCCAAGGCTGCAAATCTCACAGTCAGCAACGTGGTCACACTGATGAAATGCTCGCTGGAAAGCCAAAGGACCTACCCGGTAGAGGTGTGGAAGCTTTTCTTCCAAAAGGCCTCTACAGCACTAGACCAGGCTCTTGAGACATTGGCCACCATGGTATTTAACAATCCCACAATCTCACACAACTGCTGTTTCCCTGCGTGAATTGTGTGTCAAAGCCGGCATGATTTTTCCAATTGTAGGCCCCCAACAACAGCAACCCATCCTTGTCACGTGCTCTGGAGGCTCTTGGAGAGGTGAGGATTGGCAACTTCAGCCAGGCACAGCTGCAGAGTGATGCCTTTGTCAGAAGCTGGTTCCAGACAAAGATTGGTCCCTTTTTGGCCTCTCCGTCGGCCAACTTCTTATTCTGCCTCAGCTCCAGGAACTTCAGCTGCCATACATACCGGACAGTGTAAGCAAATGCTCCGGTGTCAACAAGATTGCATGGGAAGCTGCAGTTTTGTGGTTTGTTCAGATGGTAAAAGCCTTCTCTCAAATTTTAGCATCCAGGCACTCAGCAGCCAAAGGGCATCCATGGACAGAGAAAGTCAGCAAACCGTCTTCACTCATTTCATCAAACCATTCCTTTCAAGAAATGACTCATCAGGTAAAGGCAGGCGCTCAGGCTGAATTGGGCAAACTCTTGATAGTATGTGGTGGACTAGCACTGACATGTTTTTATTTCTGTCTTCTTCGTAGATCCTGGCTGTGTCTCATTTATCAGCGGTAGTGAAGAGTGGCTAAAGGCAAACCTTGGCAGCTTCTCTGGTTTTGCCACCCTGCAGGATTTGCAAGCCCTCAACTCCAACTTCTCCAGTGTAAGTGATGACTGCAGTTGTAGCATTCTTCTCCCAAAGTGAAATGTCTGACCTGTGGTTTTTCAATCACTGCTCTTTGTTTTCATATTGATTCCCTGTTGTAGGCTGAGTCGTTGTCAGTGCTCACTCCCTCTCAGATGGCACAGGTGGCACTGAGTTCAGTGGCCTCCAATGACACAGACCAAATCGAGCGTGTGTTTGAGCAACTTGAGGAGGGCAACGCTCTGGAAAATGTGGATGAGTTCCTGACAGAGCTGATGGGAAATGGAAAGGTGGGCTACTCTTGACAGTGTGGGGGGAGGAAGGACAATCCTGGGCCTTTAACCAAGCATAGTCAGTACTCTGTGTGATGTGTATCTAAAGCTCTAAGTCAGTTGCAGGGGCTCACTCATATCAAATCTTTGCTGTCGTGCTTTCTAGCGTCCTATATGGCCACTTGCAACACGTAAAGTGTGTGGTGTGTAAATCCACCTTTGTTGTAATTTGACAGGTCCCTGAGTTCCCACCTGCTGTGAGAGATCGCATAATGAACAGGACCTTCATCATCATCAGTCCCCATTTCCAGTACTTCCGGGAAGAGGACTGGTCCGCTTGGTTCCTTGTGAAACTGGGTCCTGCCCTTCCAAGTTTCACTCCAGTGATGCTCGAGATTGCAACCTCAAACATAAACTGCACAAACTACCATGTGGTGTGAGTAGCATTTGACCAACAAGATTGCATTGCACAAAAGTACAAAACGCTAATGAAGGACAGCGTGGAAATGTTTAGTCTTTTTTTCACCTCTTTGCAGCGTGAGTGGGATGGCCAAAGCTTTCCCTGCAATGCCGTTGCATAGAAGAGAAGGCATCACAGATGTTCTGGTGGGCTACCTGACAAAATCTGCCAGTGTCATCAACAAGCCAGGTAGGAGTGATGGGGTCAACTGCGCCTCATGGCGGCTTGTGGGGGGTTGCCCACGTACTTGAAATTGCCAAATACTATATGCTGAAATGGCACTTAGAAGAAAAGTGTGGCTCCACTTGTTCCATGTTTATCAATGAAAACTAATGCTTGCTAAGTGCTACGTAAGCTGACGTCTATCTACGTGCCTTAGTTTGCAGGCAAAGAATTCAGACTGATGCCCAGTGGCTTGAGGCAAACTTGGGTCCATTTTCCCCACTCACAACATACGCTGACCTCAAAGTCTTCAACCTCTCTCGGGTAAGTCCAACAATTGGCTGTTAATCTTCCTTGTAAACAGCAGCGCAATATTCAGAAGTTGCAGAGTCTGCACACAGGGGTGGTTTTGCCATGTCAAAGAGAAAAGCATTTCATATATCAATTCATATATATCCTCTTTGTTTGTGTCATCAGTTGGCAATCGTGGACTCACTCTCACCAAGCCAGAGGGCCGAGCTGCTCCTGGATCCAGACAGCAACGCTCTGGAGGATGAGGACATCATAACGGAGGTGTTCACAAGTTTGACAGAGTCCGCTGATGATGAGCAGCTCAATCAGTTCTTCCAGGCTTTTGCACAAGTCAGCAAGCAGGTAAGTGCTTGACCTTTAAGACTGGCATATTTCTCATAAAGTTGGCTGACCAACAGGCTGTGTGCAGCTTGTCCTGGGCTAAAGGATTTGTTTCCAAAAGCGAATAAGGAGCCGGGTTTTGACTCCAAAAAATCCCATATGCCTCTTTACTGTGATTCTGATGATGCTCTGAGTCATGGCCCTGTAGCACTGAAGTGCAAAGATGTGTCACCAATCTTGGTCTCATTTCAGGCTTGTAAAATGTCTTCCTGAAGTGAAACACCACTTCTTTTTCATTTCCAGACAAACGTCACCTTCATCAGAGACGCAGGTGTACGAGACACCATCTTGAACCTGACCTTGAAAGCCCTTGCTCCTGAATTTGAAGACTTTGAGCCAGAAGACTTTGGGCTGTGGTTCCAGGTCTATCTGTCTCCCGTCATGGCAAGCCTCCATCCTGGCAGCTTGGCGGTGATCCCCAAGAGCATCAGCTGCCAATCTTATGCAGCTATGTAAGTGAGATTTCTCAAGTCCACATGTAGACATTTTGGGTTTGAATGAAGTCAGACAAGTTGCAATCATTTCCCTGTTTTTTTCCCATAAGACTCGCTGGCATTCGGCAAAGTTTGAGATCCCTGCCACTGCCCCTTTCACGGGATCTGAGATCAAGCATGGAGTCACTCAAGGAGACATTCACACGTACGTGGCAAAATGCTGAAGTGACAAAGGTTTTTCAGAAAAGCCCATTACAGCAGCTGTGATGACAGTTGTACTGATGCCATGCCGTTGTTTCATTTTTCTCTCAAACAGGTTGCTCGCTTCCAGATTCCTTCACGGTAAGTTCAGCTCTGGGTGTTTATTACATGGGTCAGCTATATTTGATCAGAATTTCCAAGACACACATTTGGCACATGAACGTTGTTCAGGAGGCCATGTTAAGCTGTCCTTAAACTGAAGTGGCTTTTGCCACGAGACTGACAACTATACTTTGCTTGTCTCCAGTGCAAAGAGACCGTCGTTGATGGTAAGTCTGTAAAATACCATACATTTCAAACTTGACAAGAAAATGGCATTGTGAAAGTTCAGTATCTGATACAGCAATAATGTTTTTTCACAGAGGACCTCATCTGTGCTACAGCGGACGGGTAGGCAAATGACTGTTTTGTCCGGTGTTGGGTTTGCATAGGTAAGGCTCTTTTACTCCGTCGGACTAAGGTGACAACGGTTTGCTTGTCATTGTTTTGGTCAGATCACAACTGGAACAGACCCTGTCTACTGGCAATTCCACTGAAGCCTTGTGCAATTTGACCATCACTGAGCATGCCTGCTCCTCGGTAAGATTGTTTTACGTAAGCTGTGAATTCCACAGAAGGATTTGGCTTTTGCTACGTTAGCACCCTGAGACAAATCTCCATATACCACGAGAGTCTTTGCTTTATTTCTTGTCTAATTCTTTCCAAGGCTGCAAATCTCACAGTCAGCAACGTGGTCACACTGATGAAATGCTCGCTGGAAAGCCAAAGGACCTACCCGGTAGAGGTGTGGAAGCTTTTCTTCCAAAAGGCCTCTACAGCACTAGACCAGGCTCTTGAGACATTGGCCACCATGGTATTTAACAATCCCACAATCTCACACAACTGCTGTTTCCCTGCGTGAATTGTGTGTCAAAGCCGGCATGATTTTTCCAATTGTAGGCCCCCAACAACAGCAACCCATCCTTGTCACGTGCTCTGGAGGCTCTTGGAGAGGTGAGGATTGGCAACTTCAGCCAGGCACAGCTGCAGAGTGATGCCTTTGTCAGAAGCTGGTTCCAGACAAAGATTGGTCCCTTTTTGGCCTCTCCGTCGGCCAACTTCTTATTCTGCCTCAGCTCCAGGAACTTCAGCTGCCATACATACCGGACAGTGTAAGCAAATGCTCCGGTGTCAACAAGATTGCATGGGAAGCTGCAGTTTTGTGGTTGTTCAGATGGTAAAAGCCTTCTCTCAAATTTTAGCATCCAGGCACTCAGCAGCCAAAGGGCATCCATGGACAGAGAAAGTCAGCAAACCGTCTTCACTCATTTCATCAAACCATTCCTTTCAAGAAATGACTCATCAGGTAAAGGCAGGCGCTCAGGCTGAATTGGGCAAACTCTTGATAGTATGTGGTGGACTAGCACTGACATGTTTTTATTTCTGTCTTCTTCGTAGATCCTGGCTGTGTCTCATTTATCAGCGGTAGCGAAGAGTGGCTAAAGGCAAACCTTGGCAGCTTCTCTGGTTTTGCCACCCTGCAGGATTTGCAAGCCCTCAACTCCAACTTCTCCAGTGTAAGTGATGACTGCAGTTGTAGCATTCTTCTCCCAAACTGAAATGTCTGACCTGTGGTTTTTCAATCGCTGCTCTTTGTTTTCATATTGATTCCCTGTTGTAGGCTGAGTCGTTGTCAGTGCTCACTCCCTCTCAGATGGCACAGGTGGCACTGAGTTCAGTGGCCTCCAATGACACAGACCAAATTGAGCGTGTGTTTGAGCAACTTGAGGAGGGCAACGCTCTGGAAAATGTGGATGAGTTCCTGACAGAGCTGATGGGAAATGGAAAGGTGGGCTCCTCTTGACAGTGTGGGGGGAGGAAGGACAATCCTGGGCCTTTAACCAAGCATAGTCAGTACTCTGTGTGATGTGTATCTAAAGCTCTAAGTCAGTTGCAGGGGCTCACTCGTATCAAATCTTTGGTGTCATGCTTTCTAGCGTCCTATATGGCCACTTGCAACACGTAAAGTGTGTGGTGTGTAAATCCACCTTTGTCGTAATTTGACAGGCCCCTGAGTTCCCACCTGCTGTGAGAGATCGCATAATGAACAGGACCTTCATCATCATCAGTCCCCATTTCCAGTACTTCCGGGAAGAGGACTGGTCCGCTTGGTTCCTTGTGAAACTGGGTCCTGCCCTTCCAAGTTTCACTCCAGTGATGCTCGAGATTGCAACCTCAAACATAAACTGCACAAACTACCATGTGGTGTGAGTAGCATTTGACCAACAAGACTGCATTGCACAAGAGTACAAAACGCTAATGAAGGACAGCGTGGAAATGTTTAGTCTTTTTTTCACCTCTTTGCAGCGTGAGTGGGATGGCCAAAGCTTTCCCTGCAATGCCGTTGCATAGAAGAGAAGGCATCACAGATGTTCTGGTGGGCTACCTGACAAAATCTGCCAGTGTCATCAACAAGCCAGGTAGGAGTGATGGGGTCAACTGCGCCTCATGGCGGCTTGTGGGGGGTTGCCCACGTACTAGAAATTGCCAAATACTATATGCTGAAATGGCACTTAGAAGAAAAGTGTGGCTCCACTTGTTCCATGTTTATCAATGAAAACGAATGCTTGCTAAGTGCTACGTAAGCTGACGTCTATCTACGTGCCTTAGTTTGCAGGCAAAGAATTCAGACTGATGCCCAGTGGCTTGAGGCAAACTTGGGTCCATTTTCCCCACTCACAACATACGCTGACCTCAAAGTCTTCAACCTCTCTCAGGTAAGTAATTAATTTCATTATTTTTTCTTGTAAACCTTAAAACTTGGAATTTCCAGGTGACACTAAGAATAGCATCAGAATTTAGGTCAACATTGGCTGTTTATTGCTTTTAAAAACAAAATTCCAGGTATTATCAGCTTCTTTAACAGTAGAGTACAAAAGGAAGATAAAGAGAGACCATGTGTTTCAAGAGAGAGAGCGAGATCAAGTAAGGCCATGAATGAACAGGGGAGAGACAGTGGTGATGAAAGAACAAAGCAAGTGAGCAAGAGAAATAAAATTTGTTTATAGATTTCTTATTATGCTCTACAGTTAAATAAATTGCCGTGACATCCTCACGACACATACCACTCACCACTCACCATGCTTATCTATGTTTTAATTTTGTTCATCAGTCATCAATTAGATTTTTAGGTCATTAGTTTAGTCAAGTCTTGAGTTTAGTCTTTAGGATTCCATGGTTGATGAAACACCTTGGGTGAAAACAACTTCCAGACTGAACTGTCCAGGGTCTCTACAATTCAAATTGTGTGACCCATATGTAGACTCTGCCTCCTGCTTTCGTTAGGCTAATTTTTGATTGGTTGAGCATTCATGAGCAGATGTTCAAACCCACACAATCCTAATAGAGCGCCCTTCTTGGGTTCATAGGGTTACAGTTAAAGCATAAACTAACAGAGCTTGAAACTGAATATTTGTTCAATATGGTTCTTGTCTTATGGCTCTCATGTCCCTCTCTTAGACGGCAGTACTAGAGTCTCTTTCTTCAAGACAAAAAGCTGAATTGCTTCTTGAACCGATCAACTTGTCAAATGAAACCTTTGTGAGACTTGCACTCACAGAACTTACTTCGTCATCACGTGTGGAAGACCTGGGCTCTTTCTTTGACACATTTGTAAGGGGTGCAGCAGAGGTATGTATCTTAGCCATGTTTTGTTTAATAATCTTTTCTCTAAAATCAAAAAGTAGCTCCTGACAAATGTGTGTAATTTTTTCTAGCAAAACCTGACAACCATTGAGCCAAGAGTGCGCGACACCATCTTAAATCTGACACTAATAGCACTTGGACCAAAACTACCAATGCTAGATGCTAATGGATTCAAGCTATGGTTCCAGATCTACCTGCCTCTCTTCCTCCCAAGCATTGAGTCAAGCACATTTGAAATTATTCCAGGAAATATCAGCTGTGACTCCTATCAAGAGATGTGAGTGACATTACATTGGTCATATTAAGTTAAGTTATTCATTATTAAGTTTTCAACACGGGGGAATGGAAATAAAGAATGGAACCATTCTCTTACACATTTTGGTGAATGGAGGAATTTTTATTATCTTCACAGTGTCAAGGGGTGCGACAATGTTTTCACTCATCTCTCTGTGAAGCAGACCCAACACGTTTTCACATACATAACGGACTATCTTAGAAAACATTCCTCCTCAGGTAACTTGGTTAGCATAATATCATAATCTTGCTTTTGCTGTTACTTGTATGCAGTGAAGCCAAATTGCTATTTTTGATACAGCATGTTCAATTTAAAGATTCACTATATTGATTCCTAGGTCTCTCCTGTGTTGAATCTGTCAATGATGACAGACACTGGCTCCAAGACAACTTTGGTCGGTTCCGTGTTCATGCATCCTACAGAGATTTTGTGACATTGAAGAACAATTTCAATGGAGTAAGTGCTGCCTTTTAGTCATTGTCAGTTTCACAGTAACCACAGCTACAGGTCACAAGCACAGCGCACCGCATTTTATTGACCTGTGCTAAATTTCTGGAGGTTAAAGTTTGACTATGAAATGTTACAGGCTTCAAATATTGACTCGTATATTGTATTTGTATGCATTCAGTATATTTTTGTCCTATTTAAAGGAAAATAGATGATAAAACAGGGTGTGCTTTAGGGCAGAACTACATTGTGTCTAACCAATCAAAGGCTGTCTTCACTGAACCAATGTCATTTCTGGCACCAAAAAACCAAGATGGCGACGGCCGTTAAACAAAACTCAAAGCTCCAAATCGTAGGACCTGCGATTAATGCCTTCAGATTAATGCATAAAACTGGAGGGTAGATTTATTCATTTGGCAGGTAAACACCATTATTTGTGTCAATGAGGGCTTGTTCCTTCAAGGCCAATCAATATTTCAGACAGTGAGTGCAACCAGGCCCAATAAAAGTTATTACTTGGCTAATTAGCTGACTGTGTAACTTTGGATGTCCAGTGCTTAACCCAATCATACCATTGCGTGCCATAACAGGTTTCACTGTTGGTGTTCACTTACTGAAATGCTGCTTGTCTCTTCTAGGTGGAGGTTGCAGATCTCCTCACTCACAGTCAGCTGGCTCAGCTCGCAGCAACTGGCTCACAGCTTAAGACGATGCAAGATGTGACAAAAATCATGTCACTCATCAACCCTGTTGATTTTGGTGCTTTCTTTGATGTAGTCTCACCAGCCATTGAGGTAAACATCTACAGTCTACACTTTCATTTTTGCTCAGCACTTCTCAAAACAAGAGCCATACTCTTAACTTATTATACACTCTTTATCTGTAGGTTCAGAAAAGATCATGTCTTTGGTGCCACCTAGTGGTTGCAGTAAGAATAACTGTACATTTTCACCACATTTTTCTACCAGGATAGAACGTAATAATACATATAATATAATATTTTGTCCAGCTATTTATATAATTTATATTTTATTATCGTTTTGTAGCAGTTTCATAAGTAGGCAGCGCACGCAGATTTTAGCTGTGCATGTGTCCCCTTGCAGCTACATGCACCTACTCATCTTGTCTTGCATCATGGCTTGTTTCACTGAACTTTACAGCAACAAGGGAAAATTGCACACTAATGTCAATTTACAGGCTACGCTGGGTAGCAACTTATAAATAGTAATTGTTAGTCTTTTGTTTGTTAGGTTTACGGAGATTAAACTTACATTCAGATTAGGTTCTTTTAAGTCCAACTGAAATTGAAACATACTTTTTCCAACTTTATACAATACATATAAATGTCAGTTTATTACACACACCTTGCTAAAATAATGCAGTGTAGTACAACAGCTCTGCAGTAAATCCTAACTTCATTAAGGTTATTATAAACTGTTTTAGAGGGGTGTTAAATCAACTTACTGATCATTTTGGAGGTTGAAGTTTTTGGTGTTGTTAAGTTGTATTGCATTATACTAAGATAAGTACAAATATTTTGCTAGCTATTTATATCATTTGTATAAAACTGTGTTTTTGTAGCAGCGGCAGCAGCAAACATGAAGAAAACATGACTCGTTATGGCTTCTTGAGCAAGTTAGCAAAAATCTATTTGAAAAAAATGTGCCTGAATATCATTTTGCAGGCAAAGAGATAACAAGATTAGTTGTATAATCCACACTTTTAAAATGTTGGCCATTTTACTTACATTCTAATATATAACCATAGTGAAATTCACACATTTTATAACATCACATACACTCAAATGGCAGTTTAGTGAGTACACCTAGCCAGATCAATGGTCATTTTAGAGGCTGAAGACTGCAGTATTGTCATATTGTATTGTATTGAAGGATGCTATTAACATTCTCTGCAAGACCTTAAACTGTAATTTTGTAGTAATATGAATAACAGGAAAAAGTGCACTCACTAATGGACTAATTTAAAATAGGAAGTTAACTAACTTGCTGCTGTAGCAATTTAAAAACATTTGAAGTCACCTGCAAATACCGAGGTTGGTTGTTTTAGGTGCAAAATGGAGAGGGGTTTCTGCAGTACCACAGCTAATATCAAACAGTCACAGGACAGAAGTTACACCTAATCTGTGTGCCCCGGTCCTTTTAGTCCACTGGACGTTTGCTGTCCTCAACCTGAGAAGCACCTCATTCAGCTACATTTGGCTGGAAGATGATTTATGGAGAGCCCTGTTTCAATTATTATTATTAGTCTTTGGCATTTAGCCTAGTGAGCCTGCACAACTCTCAGTCAAACAGGCGCAATCAAACAAACAAACAAACAAACCTTCCCACAAGCATAAAGCTAAAGGGGCATTTCTGGATATTTCCACAAAAAGGGTTATGTATCTTCACTTCAGTTTCTAAAAGCAACAAAGGCACACAGCTTTTTATATACTACTAGAAACTCAGAAATGGTAAAATGATTAATAACATTTCATTGTGTAAACAGAGTTCAAAGTCTTCTTAATATTATGTAAAACCCCCACAGATCCACCAGGCCAACTACACAGAGGAGGTGAAATCTGCCTTCCTCCAGGAGATATTTGACAGAGGGAATCTGTCCTCCCCAGCTATTAATGACACAGAGTTCCTGCTGTGGCTCAGGGTTCGACTGAGACCTCTCCTGGTTAATCTCTCTCCCGGCCTGGTGGCACCTTTATTTGACATCGGGAATAACAGGAGCTGCAACGGCAGCCAAGAGATGTAAGAATTTCTGTGGTGACAGTTGTGATAACGTATTTCTTATGAATTGCTTCAGACTAATATTCATCTACGTTTAGGATCACACTGCTGGACACAATACACTTGACGCTCAGCAACAACACCCAGAGGGAGATCTACAAAAGTGCCCTCCTCTTCCTTCAAGGTTTGTGCCACAGATCATTTTACAGTGCACTTAGGTTACCAGTTAGCTTTTGTGTTTGGTTTTTTTAGTAAAGTAAAGTATTTCTCTAACAATATGTACCCAGAAATAATAAAGAATTCTGTACACTGTACGCAGTAATTTCATTTGTTTTTAAAACAGGTCAAACGCCCCTCAAGTGTTACGAAGGTGGAAGCTTCTACGTCTATCTGAGAAACACCTTCCTCAGCTTTGGTTTTCCAGATTTGTCCATTTTCACATCTCTTCTGCCACCGACGCGCAAGTCAGAGGTAACATGCAACAATACTTAAAAAATACAGACAACTTTACATACAACTTCCCACAGGAGGATTAATACGCTTCACTTAGACAAAGTTGCCACCAAATGCTTGCTGATGATTTGCTGATGATGTGCTGATTCCAGTGATCAAAATGCTCTTCTGAATATTGTAACTTTAAATTTGTTTTTCTTTTCTTTTTCCTTCAGCTCCTAAATTCCATCAGCACCTCAGAGCTGCGTCACTTCTTCAGTCAGCCAAATGTGATTGATAGCAGCTCTGACATCTGTGTAATCTACAACAACTACAACAACACTCCTGCCTTCCTTGAAACTGTATGTCCCTTTTCTGCATGATGCCACATACAGTGGCATTTTTATTGTAGCATTAATGCATTTAGAGCCGGTCTCTCATTTAACATGTAAATACACGTGTGTGCCATTAGGAGGATCTTCCAGATGATGTGAGGATGGTGACCCTCCCCTGTGTATGGCCCTTGGCGCTGAGCAGCAACAGCAGATCCGAAGTTAATTCCTGGTTCGATCTTCGGTTGAGGAACTATCTTAGATTCCTCAGCAAGAGCCTCATCAGCTCCAGCGAAGTGCAGAATGCTTCATGTCTTGCCTTCCAGAAACTGTAAGTCACTGTGTTAGAAAGCTCACTTCCAACAGGGCCGTCAGTGATGGATTACATGATAATCAGTTTGTTTTCCTTTCAATAGGGTTTCTGTAATGGGAAATAACTTCACATATGACAGCTCTGAGTTTGGACAGGAGGATGTGTACACCACCATCAGGACCTACCTAGGAACTGGTGAGATGCATTTAGAGAGCCAATGCTTTATAACAAAGCTTGAGTTTTCAGTGAAAATCTTTCATTTGGTGTGAGTAGAAAAGTGTCCACACACACCTGCATAGAATAATCTGGGCAAGTAGTAGAACTGTACAGAATATCAGCTAGTAGGGGTGTGATACTTGGTCAGCACCACTGGTCTTTAAATATCTGAGTCTTAGATTATATAAACAGATAAAATGATTTTCATTACATTAGGTAAATGGTTTACAAGCTTCTTGCTTTTACCCATTTCCATAGGTTCTGGGACCAGATGCTACAATGCCAGTGATGCAGAACTAAATTCTACCGCCTGGTTTGCCAACTACATCGGCAGCTTTGTGACATTTATCACCCTGGACGACCTCACAACCTTCATCTCCAGCAGTCAAGTATGGCCTGATATCATTCCCATATGAAGCTTGTGCTTTAATTTGAACAAAGTGTAGAAGTAATTTAGTTGAATTACAAACCATAGCTTAGTTTAGATCTATTTTCAATATATTCATTTGTTTTCAAGAAAACAAAGAAAGCCAAAGGTGTCTTTCAAAGATAATTTCTTTCACCTATTTGTCTTTGTATTTTTGAAGACTGAGGCGTTCTTGGTGGACCAAGCAAACCTGGAGCTCTTTAACAACACAGCAATCCCCGGAAACATAACCAACTACTATATCTCACAGCTTTTTGAATCCCACCCAAACTTCAGCCCGGCAAAGTGAGTAAACTGACAAGAATATGACATTTTGGCATGTATCCTACATATTATTTAGTGGGTGCATGCTTGTCATTCTATATGTAAAAATGGTCTATATTGATATGTCACTTTTCTTCTAGGCTTCCAGGCTTTTTCCTGTGCTCCCCGGAGGTCCCCAGTTTAGCATTTACGTCTGTGAATGAAGCTGATACCATGCTCATCTTAAATGAGCTGAAGCAATTCTGCAATAGAACAGAGGACCCTGAGGTACCAGCTCCAAGGGTTTCTACACAGAAACAGAGTTTGAGTTTGTGTTTTTATGGATAAAACCCCAAAACAGTTTTCATATTTTTTAAAAGAATGTCTGATTGCATATCCTCAGCCTCTTTGGTCGGTATAGTACAGAGTTACTGTTTATTGTTGCTATTGACAGTTTCTGTGTATTTTGTGACAGGCAGTGTTTAAAATTGCTGAGTCACCTTTACAATGTAGAGTGCTTAGTCTAGGATACTGTAAAGAGCCTGAGGGGTAAGTCAGAACAATGTGTGTGTTATGTGTCTGTCTCAGTGCTATGATAGGATGTTATAGAACTGATCCAGCCAGTCATGATCATGAATAGGATTATGGCTCACTTTAGATAGCTGAAGACAAAGACAGAGTTAAAGATTTGAAACTTTTCCAAATCCATTCAAATTCAGCACCAGGTTGTTATTCTGAACCTTTAAATGCACCAGCTACCATTTATTTCCTGACATGAGGATCTGTGAATCTGCTCAACTCTTAAGCTACTGGAGCACATCTGTCTTCATATCTTTTAGCTCCTCTTATCAGATGCTGTGTTGGTGCATGCTAGCAGTGTACATGGGGGTAACAAGAAGGTTTTCTGCAGTGTGCATACAATTCATTCATTCATTCACAAAATGAAAGACACAAAATTCAAAAAGAAAATGCACACAGAACAGCATAAACGACTAAATAAATATCTGTGCAAAACAGAAACAATGGTACCACAAATTGGCCATTCTATTTGCGATTCTTGCTATTGAATATTGTACATGTTTCTCTTCTCATTTTTCTCTGACGTGATCAAAACTAACTTTCAAAACCTGGTGCATTTTATTCTGTAGGTGTCTGCCGCTCTAGCATCCAATATCCAGACCATCTCAGCAGAGACGTTTGCAAGCCTGGGCAGTGCCAGCGCAGGACTGACCAGCAGCCAGATCTCCTCAGTTCCTCCATCAGTACTGGTTTCCTCTTTATCCACCTTGAGCTCAGTCAGCACCTGGAACCAGGAGCAGGCTTCCATAATCATCCAAACCATAACTGCCTCAGGCTTCCAGGTAAAGCCCTTACTGTCAAACTTAGCATGGCTGATAATCATGTGCTATATCGAATGCTTCTCCTACATCTTTTCTGTTTGGTTGAGTATAGTTTTGTTAGATATGAAATGATGTACATTATACATGCCTCTTAAACAGATCAACACTGGATCCTCCCTGGGGTCCCTCGGCACACTTGTTGCTGGAGTTCCTTCGGGCTCAATAGAGACAATCTCAGCTTCTGACCTGCTCAGCATCTCCATGAACGGCGCCTTTGTTTCCAACATGCAGGCCGCCCCAACAGTCGTCCAGCAGACCTTCATCAAAAAGGCACAAAATTATCTTCTGATTATACTAAAACAGTACAGATGTTATGTCTTTCTGAGGGAATCAGACCCCCTGACACCAAGCTCTGCAGATGTTGCTCAGGTCTCCCTGTGCTCTAAAGGAAAAGAAAAAGAAAAAGTCTCAAATGTTTTGGTTTGTATGTGTAATTCTAATGATATATTCCAAACACAACATTGGAGCATTGATCAAAGCTAATGGAGCACGGGACAGTATTTTTGGTGACTAAAACTGTATTGCAGTTATAAAGACTGTGCAGGCCTACCTTCAGCTTTTTTGTAGTTTAATGTGTTAATATACCCTAAAGTCTCCATTTACTACAAATGAAGCAAAATGTGCTGTGCTGTTAATGACTCGCATCACATACATTGTTAGGCTTTCAAAAGGCACAATGATCGGTTTGTTATAATGTATGATATAATGTTATGTGGCAGGTTAATTCAATTTGTGGAAAATGTAGAAAATAACATCAAAGAATCACAGAACTTAGCACACGTTTTATGTCCATTCACTTACAGGAATTTTGTGCTTTAACTCTATTTCATTTCCTGGTAGATCATTTCTGTGGACTCAAGTCCAGCCAAAGTGGTAGTGAATGTCCCCGATGCCATGGCAACTGAGATCCCTCCATCCCTGCTGGTATTTTCTGAGGAGACTGTGGACATCAGTGTGATTAACAGAAAGACCTGGACCAGAGATCAGGTCAGTGTGTGGTTATGAACACAGAACAGAGGAGTTTTTTGGGTTTTTTTTAAGTCTGATGCTGATATATTCAAACTGAAGCCCCAGATATTCTATTATATTCAGAATTTACGTGTATTCAATGCTTTATCCAGATGTTAGTTCCTTTTAAGACAAAAAAAATCAACATTTATCAGCCCGAAGATACTTACCAATGACCCATAGACTTCCTGTTACGTTTATATTTTCCTAGGAGGTGTAAAATCTGATTTATTACACCTTAACATCAAAGTCTGATCCAGGTTCAATATATATATATATATATATAATATATGTTTGGCTCAAAGGCCCTACGTCTGGCCTGTTTACAATAGCAGATGAAAGCCATTGAAATACCTGGACTAAAACCAGTTGAAACACAATGTAAGATAGTGAGTACCACAGTTAAAGGTTGTTGCTATAGATAAACACACACTGTTTCAGCTGACATTGCTGTCTGTTCTTCTAGGCCTCCATGTTTTTTGGGAATCTGGCTAATACAAACTTTGAGATCGAACAGTAAGTGAACAAGTCTCGTATAACTTTTTTCCCCCCAAAGAACAGTTTTCACAGTCTGTGAACATTCTTTGTGCTTTCTTTTCACCCCCCCCCCACAGGCTTTCTTCTACTGTGCTGCAAGGCTTCATGTGCACGTCAGTCCAGAGAATGACGACAACCAGGATCCAGCGGCTGATTCGTGCCTGCAGGCCGAGGATACGCAGGGCCAAGGTGGAGATGAAGGAATCTCAGGTAAATTCAAACTAAATCTACCTGAAAAAATGAAATGAGTTTCTCATGACCATTTATCTGAAGCTGATGATTAAGTTAAGATAACTACATCTACAACCTAAATTTGAAAAATGCATTGTCCTGTCTTTGCATCATGTTCTACAGCTGACTTGCATGTACAACCTGCTCAATGGAAGCATCTCCCAGAACTTCACAGATTATCCCTCAGACATGCTCCTCTACTTCAAGTGAGTCTGTCTCCGAGCATTTTGTGGTTCAAATAAGTCTATATTTGCTAATTGATTTCCTAATCTTTATGTCCATTTATTACAGCAACAAAGATGTCAGCCGTGCCAACTGCAGGTCATACTTTTCCGCTGTGGGTGCTGCAGACTTTTCTGTGGCCTCCAGCATTTTGAACAAAGGCTCGCTGCTGCTCAGTGAAGCCAGGACCTGCTTGGTGAGTGCCATTAAAATGAGGGTTCACTGTAGAAACACGCAATAACATAGGCAAGGGTAAATCTAACATAAAAGCTTCATGCAAAACATGTTAAACATGCTTTAATGATTTAGGTATAAGTTGAATCACCAATATATGGTGTATGTGGCAGTATATTGAAAAGAAATTCTCATGTATCTACTGCATATCACTAGTTTGACTGTCACTTTGGCACATTTTGACATTAAACTCTGTGTTTTTAATTATCCAGGGCATAAGTGGTGTGACTCTGAGCAGAGACAACGTGGAGGTGCTGGGGAACATGGCCTGCACTCTGGACAGCTCTTACATTGAGAACGCTGATCCTCTCATCCTGGAAAAACTCAAAGCCTGCAAGGGCTTCTCTGACAGCCAGGTGGCTGCCATGGAGACGCTGCTGCTGTCTGGGAAAACTCAATACGGGTACAAGAATTAGACCAAATTAAGAGCCATTCAGACAGCAATATAAATGATAGGGCTGGTGATATGCTATAGTTGTTCTTATTGTCAACACTCTGTGCCATAGACATGACATTTACCTTCATTACAGTCAAGACACACTGTAGTTTATTTATTTTCACTACTGGTTGCATCACTTGTGTTAAAAACTACAGTGCCTGGCTGACACTTGTGACACATTTTTGAAGATATATGAGTTCAGCAGACCTGACACACAGGTTAGGGGAGTCAGAAAGTATTGAGAGATCAACAAATGCAGTGTTGGTTTTGGTCTTTTCACAGCATTTGTTGGCAATTAGAAAAAATGAGGAATTACGCCAAAAGTGCAACATCATATTACTGACACATTAGTACAACCTTTATGTAGTGGGAAGGTAGTGAGCCAGGCTGTGTGAATATATCACCTTTTGTTTTCAGGAATGTCACCACCTGGAACAAGCAGACACTGGAAAACCTTGGATTCCTGCCTCTGTATTTTACAAGAAACATCTGGGGCCAGTTCAAAACTGTATGTGTTTTGCTTTCACCTGTTTCATCATACTAATTAGCCCAATAATATTAGTGATTTTAGCGTACCTTGTAAAAGACACTTTGAATCCATCATTTAATCCTATTTTTGCAGACAACAAAGAGAAGGTTCCTTAAGACTTTTATGCCCCAACTGAGGAAGAAAAAGACAGACAAGAAGAAGCTCAAGTTGCTCTTTAAACAGATCAGCGCTCAAAAGATAAAACGAGCAGCAGGTAGTGTAAAGGAGAAGGAGGCACAGTGTGTTTTTGCTGTTGATACATTATGATGTTTTGCAAAACTGTAAGCATCTGTGTGTGTTTAACTGAATGACATGAAGACGTTGTCTCTCACTGGCCTCACTTCTTCTTCTCAAGGCTGCACTGTGGGCAACATCACCCAGGTGGCAGTCAGCGACGCTTCCTTCCCCTTCGGCTACGACGAGACGCAATTTGACCTGTGCCTGGATGTCCAGGTTCTGAAGGACAACCTCAACTCTATCTGTGACAAAGTGGATGACGATGACCTGCAGAAAATCATTCTGAAGAAACTCAACCAGGTAATGTTTGCAATGTTAAATTTAACTACAAGACATTCGGTATCAATTTGTTAATTGTTCTGTTTGTATCATTGTTGTTTTCAGTTGTCCCATGTGAATGTTTTAACAAATGAAAAGGTTATTGTAGTCGTCAGGTCACATGGCACTGGCGAAAATGTGATTCACTTGAATGTATTGATATTTCAACACACTACTACTACTGTGTTACACCATACTTTCTATTCTTCCAGGCATTCCCATCAGGTGTTTCTGATGAGAATGTGCAGGTGCTCGGTTCAGTGTCCCGTGTGGCGTCACTTGATGACATCTCCAAGTGGAGCATCACCAAAGTTGACACGTTGGCAGCAGTCATGAAACCTGATGATGGATCTTGGGAGGCAGCAAAGGTACAAAGTAGAGGGATTCTCAAAACAGCAAAACGTCAGGATTTTAAATCTCTTAAAAACAGTCTCATATACAATATAGATGATACTCATACCTGTATACATTTGCTCACTTAAGATGTTGTCTTAAATGTTTAGAGCAAAGCAATCATCACCAAGTATCTGAGCACTCCTGGGAACTCCCTGGGCAGCACTGAGCTGGACAGTATTGGCTCCAACCTGTGCTCATTAGACACCAGCACTCTGAAGACCATCACCCCCGACAGTATCAGGTGGGTGGTAGCATGTTGCCCAAACATGGACACTCTAAGTTAGAACACAGACTTAACACTGTCTGTCACTTTCTTCTTTCAGAAATGCCAAACATCTGAATCTGGCGTCCTGTTCAGCTGAACAGAAGAGAGTCCTGTATGAGATCAGTACAACTTCCTTCAGTTCACAACGTAGCAATGCCAACGCCTATTACAATTTGATTAGGCCCTCTCTAGGTAAGAATGCATGTTACCTGTCTTTCCAGCTGTTTCTCTATCTTTTATAAAACTCCTCTCTAATGTCCTGTCTTCTTTTCCACTCTGACAGGTGGTGCGCCTCTGCAAGATGTAGTAGCACTGTCAACCCAGAACGTCAACATGGATGTAGCCACTTTCCAGAGTCTGGATCCCAACGTGGTCGCTGTAAGGATACTTGTTCATAATGAGAGTTCATAATAGAAAGAGTTTTGGACATCTATCATCTGTTTAGTTGTTTTATTGTCTCCCGGAAAAGAAATGAAGCTACTTTTTCTTTTAAAGCTGTGATGTTTTGATATAGATGCTAATTTTTCTCACCGTTTCATTTGAAATGCTCAGGGTTTGACTGTGGCTAATGTGAAAGGCCTCATGGGTAACCACCTACAAGATCTGAAGGTGTTTGAGAATGAAACCGTGGTTCAGGGCTGGAGGAACAGGCAGCTGCAGGCAGAGCTGGACACACTGAATGTGGGCCTGACCACCAACAGACCTGACCCAACCGCTGCACCAACCAACTCCAACGGCATCACAAGCGCTGCTGGATCAGGAGCGAATGGCTCTTCAACAGCAGCACAAGGTAAAAGTCCATTCCTTTGTGTGTATTGAGAGACAGTAGGTCTTATGCCCACATTTACATACAGTATTTCTAGTAATACTCACCTACTATTATCTGGAAGGGGAAAATGAGCGATTGTAACGGATCTGCAAATATCTTATAAGTAATATAATGCAGTCCCATATATATATTTTAGTGTCTTCACAACAGAATATGTCTCCCTGGTATGTCCAGAGAGTTAAGACCGTCCTCCTTCTGTTTCTTCTGCTCCATCTTTCGGTTAATATGTTAAAAACATGCTGTTTAGATTCGGTTCCCTTCACGATGTCTTAAGAAGATCTGTTGATCAGCCCCTCAGCCAGCTAATTGTCTCACCCACTGAAAATCTCCAGAGGAGGTGGAGACAGAGGCTGAAAACAGCTGCAGCAGCCATGTCTGCTGTGAGAAAAAGAATGTGTTTCTAGAAGGACCTCCACATACAAGTATGAACCGCAAAAATATGGGACCTTTAGTGTTGCGCAAACATTTTTTAATCCTCCGAAATAGGATAAATATTTGTTCCTGGCTCACGGGGACCAAATTTATAGATTCTGTGACCAAGTCAATAGGACTGAAGAAACAGCATACTTCCACTCTACACAGAGAGTATTTGTGCTGTGATAGTGTCGTTGCTTGTGGAGTGTTAAACTCTCACCCTGCACTGTTTTCAGCCACAAGAGGACGCAAGTGCGCCACAATCACTGATGAGAATATCCGTGTTCGTGCCCGTGTCATGACTGCACACCTTCTGTTACTTTCCTACAAGATGTGGTTTCAATCCATCAATCAATCTTTATTTATATAGCACAAATTCACAACAGCGTTATCTCAAGATGCTTTACATGAAGAGCAGGTCTAGACCAAACTCTTTCATTAAGAGAGAGACCCAACGATTCAGGGATTCAAAATTAAGGATAATTGTTAAGAGAAGTGAGGAAATTAAGGAAAATTAAGATTAAGGTTTGTATTCTTTATGCGCCATATGAATTCTCTGGTTAATGATATGTAATACAGTGTTTTTGAGCATGATGAGGTAACACTGTGGAGTGTTAACTGATTTTGTACTCTAGTACAAACCTCTAGTTTATCCACTGTGCTTAAATAATTTAGTAATGATTCTATGCAGGGGGAGACAAGAACTATTAAGAATGCATTGCAATTCTGCTTCTGTGGTAAATGTAACACCAGTCTCAATGTTTTTTGCTTTGATTTTTAGCTAACACCACAAGTGGGGGAGCAGAGCTTGCAAAACACCCAACATCTGTATTCCTGGCTGCTCTACTGACAACTTTACTGCAAATTCTACAACAACCAGCTTAGACACATTAATGGCCTTAGCATCCTAATGACTAGGTTATAATCTTCTTTATCTATTTAATTGCTTTATTGTAACTGCTTAATTTACTGAACAATCACTGCAATCAAAATAATGTTTTAGGTGGTGATGGGAGATTACTTTACATACTGTGATTTAGAAATGAAGTACTATTATTACCCACATTTATATTTTATGATTAAAAACTAAAGTGCATGCAAATTAATCTCTCAAATTTGCTGTATTAGAATTTACACTGTGCTATTCTTTAAATAAACAAATGCAAACTTATAAGTATCTGCTGCTCGTGTCTCTGGTTCTTGGAGCAGATGATAATTTTTATAGATTTTACCTACCACAAACAAATCCAACGCTGCACTTCCACTACACTAGCCTCTGAAGTAGCAGTATGTGCATTAAAAAATAATCAGATTGTTTTGCTTGTTATGGAGACTGAGCAAAAAAGACTGATTCTAAGTCTGACCTCTATGTAGGAAGCCGACTGCACATCTCCAGAGCCATGATTTGTGTGTATGCCATGTTCAGTGAGTCCATTTGACTGCTACATTTGAAAGAGATGGAAGAAATATCAATATACCACAGCAGTTTGGATAATACCTTTATTGTGTAACTTACAACAGAATACAAAAATTCTATTCCCACCAAAAAATGCTAATGTCGCTAAGCTAACGTGGTCATAGTGCCAAACGTAACATGCTGATATCTAACAGGAAGCTGAAGAGGCAGTGGACATGGTGAAGTACCTGATTATGGCGCTACAGGAAGTAAAGGGATCAGAACAGTGTTTACTACTCATGGATGTGTGGCTCAAAATGACTCCATTCAAAAGGTAGAGAGGTATTTCTGTCTCAGCTGACCATCAGTAGCATGGCTCAAAAAAAAGCTTATTCCCACCTAACAGTTAAACACTTAAACCCAACACTTAAATGCTTAAACCCACATAAAGAGATCATGAGATACACACACGTAGACTTAAAAGGTTCTCTATCTCAGCTACGTATGATGGGATCATACACATCAAGGCCGTGTTTTCACTTTACTGTATTTCACATTATAACAACACACATTAATGATTGAATTCAAATTTCTTGTTCACAATCTAATTGGGTTTTTTTTTAATGCAGAGTTCTAAATCTGAATCTACATATATAATATATAATTTGTAATAAAATTCTATATTTGTAACATTTGTATACTGTCCACGCTGATGATACTGTGCATGTTCCTCCCATTTATTCTCTGGACAGCTTTAGTTACACCCCCAACATTAGCAATGTTAGGAGTGAATACCCCCATTTAATAAGTCGCTTGCGGAAGAACATAATTTGTATTTATTTTCTTTCACTTCGTCTGCTGCCGTCATCTTCTGGATCAGGTTATGTGTACATCGAAATGTACATCCACTGCAAATTAAGGAGGCACAGATTATTAATCCACTTCAGTGTATCTACAGCGCTGGTTAAAAGAATGATCATTTCATCACAGGAAACTTCGAATGCAGTACAAGCATGTCACACTCAACACATTACTTTGTCAATCAAAGAAGGCTACAACTGCCAGAAAGATATTTATTTTCCTCTGTTTCAAATCAACAGCTGTGCAGGTTGTAAAAGGCTAAAACCTTTAGCTATCCATGAATTCCAAAGAACATTTTAACACCTCTGAGGAACGTTTATTACCTCTGATTCCCGAACTGTCATGGCCTTTCCATCAGACAACTGGCGGAAGATTTCTGTTGAGAAAGAAGTACACATATTCAAACAGCCATGCTAGCAGCTCAGTGAGGCTTTACTTTGAGCCAAATGCTTAAATCAGCATGCTGATATAATGAGCACTAAAAAGGCTTATGGGATGTCAGTTCTACAGGTATTTGTCATTAAAAAAGGAAATGTTGACCCAGTGATGGTGCTATATGACAACGCTGTTTAAAGCCAGTTGCATTAAAATAAAATAAAAGGAAAACTTGGTCAAAGAATAAAATCTCAATGTAAGCATTTATTTAAATGCTTAAAATGTTGCATTGTGACACCAGCCATCCAAATGTACTTACGGTACATGCAGTCGAAGCGAATGATGAGACTGATGAAGCTCTCCAGTGACAAGTGTCCAGAGGAGGAGCCGTACCGCAGAGCCATCAAGTTCAGCATGTCATCGCTGATCCTCTTTCCTGGCCAACAAACAAAGTCCAAAAGTTTGGGTATGATTAATATTAGGGTTGCAACTAACTATTGTTATGTAAGTTAAACTGCAGATTTATTTTTATTCCATTAAGCCATGACTCTCTAACTCCGTCTTGGATTACTGGGACACATGAATACAACAGGAGCATCATTAATACCAACACCTGTACTATTTTCCTACAAGGACAAGTCAGAATGTTTGCTGTGAACAAACTGCTCATCGTGCTCGGACTCCCTCTGTTTGCATTTGGATAATTCAAAATGCAAATTGGCTGTTTACTTATGTCATCAATGCGTCCCCAGTCTGTGAAAATCATTCAAACACAAAAGCAGAGGACTGACATTGCAGGGAGAACCAAGTATTTTTGTTGTTGACAGAGAAGCATGCTGTACTGTTATTACTCCTTACAGATGAAAGGTTTACAGCCAATCAGCTCTTTACAGCTTTCACATGCTTCATCTTGCTGCTTACCAGGCGCAGCTATAATTACAGTTTATGTAACCTCTACTTGAGATACTATTACAGCAAATGTTAACATTCATACTACAGTAAAACTCAGGCTCATAGAAATGAGGATCTCAGTGCATCTTTTAATGCCATGAAATATGGGACTTTATTGACAGGCTGCTGTAATGTGCTGAACCGATGAAAACTTCAATCAGTTTCCTTTTGGATGCTGTCCTTCGCTTTACCTTCTTTACTATCAGGTATCAATATCTGAATGAATGAATTATATATCTGGTTTCATTTTTTTAAAGCAATAAATTAGAAGCTATTTGCAAAATGTTGTATTTTCTGTTTTGTGCACCGTTGATTAGATTCAAATTAAGGGGGATGAATCCCAGGATGGTTCAGCTGCGTCTAGATGAGACAAAAAGGATCGTCTACCTGTGGCCATGATCGCATTCCTGAGCTCACTCAGTGACAGTGTTCCTGTTTGCGAAACATCAGTCCGGAAGAAAATTTCCTGGTTAAAAAGAAGACAGGTATAAGACAGGTGTTAAACTCAAGAGTTTAACACTGCAAGAACAAACAAGCCCTGATCTGTCAGACTCAAAATCACAATGCACTCAGTAAACAGCACATAGAAGTCTATAATTATTAGAAAGCTTCCAGTCATCTTAGCTTGGCTATGGTATTAGGTCCTTTTACCTTGTATGTGACGACCTTCTTCCACAGACGAACAAATTCCTCGCCATTCAGTTTGCCTGTGATGGAAGTCTAACCCAACATTAAGGTACCAGAGCCGTTCATGTTGTTTCATGTCTAAGCCTGACATTTAGATCTATCCATGTTGGAAGACCCTCAAAAGGGCAGGCAGGTTTTGGCATGTACACTACTCAAGTTTTTTTCTGTAACTTAAATCAGTCAGAGATTCCTCCTTTGGCAAATTAGCAGGCAAAATGCAAAAAACACGTAGAGAATATATTTTTTCTAGTGCACCAATTCCCAATAAATATCAGATGAAAGGATACATCCATCAGAGCCACCATGCTGCGACAGGCATCAATGCTGAAACCTCCAGATTTCAGGTCTCCTAAATAACGTAACAAATAAAAACACTTCATTTGGCCTAAACCCAGAAACACAGCAGTGCTACATAAGATGATTATATCTGAATATCTGTCATAGCTAATATGTTGTTAGGGCTGTAGGAGTTTTACAATCCAAACCTGACAGGATTTTCTCATTTAGAAGCGTCTGGAGCTGCTCAGCATCCACTTCCTCATACTGGAAATGAAATGAAAGCAAGGACAGACTTTTATTCTGGCTAGTGTAGCATGTTGGTTATCGTAATCACAGTTACCTCTGTGTTGATATATTTATATTGATAGTAGCATGCTACACTTTATGGGTTTGATAGAAATCACATAGGTGGAGTTAAAACACTGGAAAACAGCATTGTTTTTTTATTAAAGTCAGGATTTATATGGTCTTACAAAGTTACCACTTTATTTTAACTTGAATTTATCACACGGCTTTGTTGAATACTTGATTCTGATTCTTTTAAGACAGCATTTTGTGTCAAATTCTTATAATAATGACCGGCTCACTGTCCATTATCCCTTACGTAACCTCCCTCCCCCAGCTCTGTATTATTAGCTTTTTGTTTTATAACTTACAATGGCCAGAAACTTCCTAAAAATTACCTTGTCAGAGTATTGACGGAACAGGATTCTCTTATTTTCCAAATCTTTTCCATTTTCTTCTGGCTTGTGCTGCAAAAGATCGAGTGCTTTCAGCTCCAGATGAATTAAATCGCTGGGCAATAAGTACTGTGTGTGTCATGTGCTATCAGTGTGATCAACATGGTAAACAGACTGTAACACATCAGCAAGAATCTATCAAAACAATATGAACAATGACGATATATTTTTAAACTTGCACACCTCTTCCACTTCCATATGGTTGTGACTGTGGCCACGAGAAGTCTCACTGAGAGGAAAGATGATAGACATCAGGACATTATAATATCACTTTGTTCTCTGTTTGTACAGTGGTGAGACTGGTCCAGGACGTGCTAGCTTATAGATTAGTTGTACCACTAAGACTTACTTGACGTGCGTCTCTGCCTTGGAGAGGATGGTGAGGATGAAGGAGGCTGTCTCATTGGGACTGAAGGTGGACGGCACAATCAGGTATTCACCAGGCTCCAGCATTGTGAACTCCATCACTTCGCGTGCGTTCATGTAGGTTTTAGTTTGGGCGACAGGTTTGTTTCTGCTGAAGAAAGAGGCTGGGAACTTCCCCTGGTGTGCCTCGTACTGTGACACCGGAGATATTTCATTTCTATGTAGTTCAAAATGTAGAAAAGCAGCACAATGTAGGTGGGCACAGTACTGTGTATGTCAAAATGTTACTTACTTCCTTGGTCACCTTGGAGGAAATTAGAGAAGAATGAGTCCATGTTAGGGGCATAGATCAATACAATCAATCAATACAAGTGAAGTCATGACAATATTAAAAGAGGTAAATGCAGATAAAAAGGTTTATTTAGCCGTAAAGGGTAATATTTACCTCAAATATAGAGAATCCGATGTGGAGGTTTTGGACCAGACGTCGGTTCCTCTTGTCAGGCTTTTGCATGAGAGACACCAGCATGTTTTTCTCCCCCAGGGTCGCAGAACATCCGTTGAATAATTTGTCAATCTTGACTCGATATTGTGGATTAGTCCAGAAGCTCTCTGGAAGGCACAGAGGGAAATAATGTCGCATTTTACTCTTTTAAACGTTTGATGAATGAAGTGTGGCTACATACACTGAAGCTCACACTGAAAAGTAAAACGAATGTTGCATTTTACTATTTTTTCCAAGAGAACAGTGAATCTGAAGAATGTTCATCCATGCTTGGTAAATGCTACTTCCTCTGTCAAAGCGATTAATTATCATCAATTGATAAATTGATGTTACTTTTTCAAGTGATAATGAATTGATCACTTACATTAGTGTCAGACTTTAAACACCCATGGTGTAGGTGGGTGTAGAGATAGATAGATAGATTAATAGCATTGATTAATTCCATTTTTATATGAATTAGGCGTGAATAAATAAAGTAAACTGGCACAGTCCAGTCTCCATATTCTGTTTCTGAGAGGACAGAGAGTCTAGACATTCTGGAAGTACCGAGGCTGTTCATGCATCCCCCAGCAGTGGTTCCAGCAACCCATCTGCCCTCGTAGAAGGAGGTCTTCCAGTGACAAGACGAGCTTCCATCAAGGAAGTCGGGACAGAGGCAGCAGATGTCGAGATCTGAGTAGAACTTACAGAAGTCTTCCAGGGTCATCCTGTTGACATGAGATCAGATGTCCATGATACATGATTGTTTTGGAGTGTATATGTGAGCCTTTTAGGATTAATCAGAGTGCATTTTTTACGCCCAGGTTTTGCAAAAACAGATAAAAATGTAGATATTCACTGATGGTCTGTAGTTACTACTCTGTATTTGTATTAGTGTGTCACAGAACATCTGCATATTTAGAAATGACTGTTACATTTGCCAGATTTTGATTCCAACATGCTCACCAAAACTCCCCATCATCCACCACTGACAGGCACGTCTCTCGATCTTGAGGACTCACGGTTTGCCATAAAGGCGACCTTTAGATGAAATTAGTCGGTGAAGGAGGAGGAGAGGCAAAATTGTTATTCGCTATTACAAGACATGGGTTGAAGATATCATAAACTCTTTAACTTATGTGTTGATGATACATCCATTCATCCATCCACTGTCTATACCACTTAACCTTAAGCCACTTATCCTAACCCTAACCTAACTAACCACTAACACCTGTTTATGATACAGTTTATGTGACATTTCTGTATAAAAGGTTATTTGCCAGGTGAGGCTGATGTCATGAGACACACTTCCAGGCGCCAAACCATCAGTTGCATTTCTGGAAAAACACAGGTGCGGCAGGTTGTTTTTGACCATACGCACAAGTGCAAGTCCTGGCAAAGTGCGGCCGCCTTTAGCAAAGGTATTTCAGCTGAAAACTATATTGGCCTTTGAAGACTGTTAAGCCTGAGGCATCGAGCTTGAAAATACAATGGATACAAACAAACAGACTGTCAAGCTGCATCATGCAAAGTGCAGGATAGTAAAGAAATCTCAGCTAACCATCACTAACCCCACCTGGAGAACTGCTTAAAGTACCGTGGGAAAGACACTCTACTCCCATTTCCCCCCCGGAGCTGCTTAGTGTAACTATTCCTACACTGGGCAGATATAATTACTGTAATTACTGACTAACCATAGATTTATGAAACTGAGAAATCGAGCACATACTAGTTGACAAAAGTAGCTGCATTTGCTGTCCAGTAGCAAACTACTCAGGGCTCTGTTCCAAACATGCTCAGCGCCCGTAGCAGAGATTATACGCTTCTCATTTTTCAGTGACGCATGTTGTGTGAAGACTCATCTAGCATACATTGAATTAATGTGTTTTAACTTGTTAAGAATTGATTAAGGTTTAGTAAAATTTGGTTAAGATTAGGAGACTTTGGGTATTGTTCCGTTTCTAAGATAAAAAGCAGTGCTCTTGTATTGGCATAGATCTATTCACTAATATTAAACAAATATGATTGCTGTCCATTTCAAAGCTTTGACGATATTATCTGACATTTGTGTTTTCAACAGTAAACATTTAAGCGCTGTCAGAAATATGATGCCCTTGTCGTGCGTCACTGTCAACTGGGACAACCAGTTTACTGTAATTACAAGGTTACTATTGTAAAACAAGACAATAAAAAGGCACGACTGTTCCAAATACCTTCAAACCCTTTACACAAACAGAAGACAAAAGTTCAAAGCATCAGTAAGACATTTGCCTGGTGTCGATGAATGCAACTGCAAGGTAAAATTTGATTGGAAGCATCCTCAGACAATAAATCAAAGCAGATTCTCTTTGTGCTTCTCACCGATCACTCCAGGGTCCTTTCCACTCTCCTTGTCCCCAGGGGTTCCACAAACGCACCAGTTGTACTAGTTTCTCTTTGCTTGTTAGCTGACCAGCAGTCACCAGAGAAAACAATTGTTATTTGCCATAAAACAACAACAACAGCAGAGGCCTTATTACCCTAAAACTTTATAAATGAATCAAAGCTTCTGTGGAAGCTTAAAAACTTGACTGCTAGCTGTTAGAAATATGCAATTCCTTTAAAACAAATGCAATTCCTCACCTGTTTCACACCTGTGACAGTATAGGCATGGCCTTGGACCAGTCCATTTGGTAGTACAGTGTTGTCAGATGTTTCCTACAAGATACAGAAGATATTTACAAGATACATGTTGTCATTGTAGTCGTAATTAGAGTGCACTCATTTAAAACCTGGGCACCACACCACATTATTTCTAGTCTGCAGGCTTTAAATCACATCTTTTTTTTCTATTTCTATCCATCAAATAACAAAGACTGAGGCTGCTATTGGAATGTATTTGCATAGCAAAAACATGCTTTGCATTATTTTCTAAATATCATCCGATTGTAAGATGATTTTTAGAACTTAGAAGAGATTATTTTAGCCTTAAGATGCTTTTATAAAACAGGCCACTGCTTTTTTGTGGACAGTTAGACGCCCTGGAGAGACCCTGAATCCACTCCATGTGTGGTTTTGTGTATTATATTTGTGCTCACCCCCTGAGGTGTACCACAGCCCATCAGTGACTTGGACCGTCCAGCTCTGCACATCAGCTCCCACAAGTTTGGAGGAGGGTCTGACAGGTTGATACAGATGTGAACACCACCGGTGAAGTCCACCAAAGCCTCTGATGGAGTTCCAGCATTCATGTCCGAGTAGGAACCACACACCCTGATACAAGTGAGTGTGAAATTATTTAAACAAATGTTCCTTTCTCAGCATGATGGGAAACAATGTCTGAGAAACCATACACTGTTTTTCCATACTTGGCATAGGCTTTCTCCAACAAAGCAGGCCAGAACTCAGTTGGGTCTTTGGAGTGAACGAAGATTAGTCTGCCATTGATTGTGGGTAGCTTGTCATCAATGACGACATCTACCCAACGTCCAAACCTCCAGAACTGATCAGTGGGGGAAAGAGGCGGCACAGAGAGTTTTAGAGCAACTTCAGATATGTTGCGTTTACCAAATACTGTTGGCAATGATTGTCAGTTTACCTTGAAGTGGAACAGCCCACAGTAGTCCTCATCAAATGTTTGATCAAGAGGAACAACTTTCTCAAGGATGTCATTCTGGAAAGTCAGAGCCCCGATAGAAGCAAGAAACCAGCAGTTTCCTGAGTGAAAACTGGCTGTTTAGTTATCAGAACTATGCACCAAGCAGCCAATGATGTGACAGCGGAGCGTGTACAGAAGGGTTTCCAGATAAAACACAATGCTATAACATCCTCTCATATTTCCTCCCATATTCTCCTCCCATTATCTGCACTAGCTGGAAAACTAATTTATAGACTACAATGTATAAAGCAGTTTTCCTACCAACCAAGCCTTGGCCAAAGTCAAACCTGGAGACCCCATCAACAGTGAGAGATGGATTGGGCACAAGTTTCTGAAACAGAGGAATTGTTGACAACACACAACTTGTTAAGTTTTCATATTAAGAGGTGAACAGCTGTCAGATGACAATATAGTAAAACACATTATGATGGAGTATAATGAAGCATCACTTTTAAATCAGTTCTGAACCAAATGATTCTGTGAGGGTTGTTCCAGAAGGGCCGTTAGTGCTGCCAGTATAAGTGAAACACTCAGCGACCCGCTGCAGCCCAACATTAACGAGGTGACCATAACATTTAGCATAAAGAGAGAGATTTTGTCTCAGGGGCTGGCAGGATTTGGGTCTTTTAAAGTTTTGTTTTGAATATTGGATTAGTTTATTGTGTGACCAGAAAGAGAGATTTAGAGGGACGACCATGTAGTTCTGTCTCCGCTTGGTGTCGATGTTTGTGTTGCCTGGTTTTGATAGTATAAGACACTCATTTAATCTTTTCACAAACTTTCAAAAATGCAGATGCTCAGAGTTCAGCTTGGTTGAAGACAGAGACAAGTTATGACATGTTATTTGCAGGTCAGGCCTCTAAAGCACTCACCCCTGGTCTCAGCCACACCACACGGGCCAGGTCAGACGGGCTCAGTATCTCATCGCCGATAGAGTTCCTGTCAGGGGGGAACATCTCGTCAATGTACCTCACCCGTCGGATGAGACAGTACTGTTTTAGCTGCTGGAAGTCCTGGTTGAGGAACTTCTCAGGGTTGGCGGCAGTCCCATGACCGTCCTGCTTGTTACGAGCATTGATGATGTTCATGCACACACCAGGTGGAGGCATCGCTGCAGTCCTTGAGCTCTGTTTGGAGGAGAGGAGATCAAACACGAGCTTGACATAGAAAAGTTTATATTCAAACATTCAAATAGATAGAAAAAGATAGAAAAGATATTTTAGAGACTTCAGCAGACTAAGTGTACTTAATTAGTACTTTAGCACAGTTTAATCTCCCTCAGCATCACATTACATTACATTATCATTATCATTATTGCTGAATGCTTTTTGGCGACACATCCCAAACAGCAGATTCAAACACATGGTTAGAACTCACAGCAGGCATGGCAAAATGGACATGGATGCAAGCTAATCAAACAATCTGCAGATTAGGTCCTTGAATTCAGATCACCTCTAGAAAATGTCTATTTAGAACAGCAGGCGCTGATGCTTTGCGCTCGACTGCACTCTTGAATTTGACTGTGGACGAGTTCCATCCAGTGATTTGTATAGTGAAATATTTAATTCTTTTGACGTACACAAAAGGCAGTGAAGGGTTAACACAGTAAAGGCATTAATAAGGTCTGTGGATGTTAGAACCTGTATGGAAGCTAAGGAACTATTTCCCCCAACATGCCTGTTTATTTTCATTCTCTACACAGTGTAATTCTGCTCTTTAGATGTCTTCATGGTAGATAAACCCTGCCCTTAAAATTGAGAAAACACAATGCATTACTATTACACAAGGTCAAAGGAAACCATACATGTACATGTAAAAGCACATAATAACTATACCACCGGCTATAAACAAGACAGCAGAGAAAAGAAAGAAAAAAGCCTCTGTGTGTCTAAATGTTTAGTAATTTAATAATTCCTGGTGGGTTTTTATTACAAATGTGTAGAAGTTATAATTTAAATCTGAGTCACATAATAAAATAGTTTTGTTATCTAAACCATGAATCCATTACAACTGTCACTCATTTGTGTGCTTTAAGAAATCCCATTTGTTCTTATTCACACTGGCAACAAAAACAGAGAAGCTTTGTGTTCATCAGCCATGAAAGGGATGAACTATTTACTCAGTTACCTTTGTCACTGAGGGTGGGGTCCATTTACTGCACTAAACAGAAGACAACTTTAGCTTGTTGTTTTGCCCTGATGATAACACAGTGGCAGACTTTTAGTCGTAGAGAATCAGCCACTCACTTATTCTGACTTTTCTTTATAGTAGTTTAGTTTTCTTTATAGTAGTTTTACGTAGTTTGCAAGTGCAAGCAGTATGCAGGAGCTCCCTCTTCTCTTACTTTACTCCAACACACCTGTCCACAAGAAACTGAAGGCGTGCATGAGCCTTTTAGTCAACTTTTGGAAAAATAAAAACTTTTAGAAAAATAAAAACAGGCTCTGCTATAAGCTGCTAAACTGTAAGTGTAAATCTGTAAAACTGTCTGAAATGTTACTGCATGTGAAGATCTTAATCTTACCTCACCAGCCAGAGACAGAAAGTGTTGGGCGGAGTGGAGCAGCATGAACTAGAGAGGAAGCTCCAGTTCTTTTATAATACCTGCAGACGCCTGAGGCTACCACTGTCAGCACAGGATTTATGCAAGGTGAAACTGCTCTCAGCCTGACCTGAGCTTTTACCTGCTGCAGCTGAGTATAGTATGTAGACAGATGTCAGGTGAGAAAGGCAGACTGGGAGAGATAATGGGAATAACTAACTGGGCTGCGTAGGAATGCCACTCCAATTAGCTTTAATTGAGGAAAAACTTGTATGGACAAGCTGATAACTTCTCGCCTTCCAGGAGTGTTCAAGTGTCCAGGACGTTTATTTTCACAGCAGTTAGTTAATATAAAAAAAATTCGTCTCTCTGGAATGAATGAATGAATTATTTTCAATGCAAATAAAATACATGTTCATCAGTTTACAGTTGGTCAAATCAAACGGCCCTTACAGAAACAGTACCGGCAGGAGCTAAAGGTGTTCTGTGTGTGTTCTACAATAACTGAGGGGCTCTTTCTCTTTGGTGCTGCTGATTTTAATCAAAATCAACACCAAGGACTTAACCTTACCTCATGATGCAATAGGGTCACTTTCTCAAAATGTTCATCTTCCGTTTTCACTTAAATTAAAATTTAAAAACAATTAAAGCTGCAAGCCAGGTTGAAGGGCCCTCGCACCTTCATGCACATCGGGTTGGGCGGTGTCTTCGTCCTGTTTCCGGACGCCGACTCTTCCATGCCAAGCTCAGATTTATCATGTATTTCAGACAGTTCATCAAGGAGTTACATGTCACTTCCTGTGTCCCCTATGTGGCGCTAGAGAACAGCCACTAATTGCATCCTATATTTCAGCATATGAAGTGCTGACTACACCGTGAACATTTCATGCAAATCAAATGATGATTGGCACAAAAGTCTTACTTCCTGTTGTCACTAGGTGGCGCAATGACTGTGGTCACTAACTGGCATGTAGATGTCTTCAGGCCGGGAGTCTTATTATTAATCATGACAAGTTTGGAACAGATTGGATAATGTACACTGAAGATACAACAACTTCCTGTTTCATGTTTCAAGGTGTGAGGGCCCTTCAACGCTGCAGAGGTACGGCACTGTGTGGGCACAGTCACAGTCAAATCAAACTGCACATTTGGATATTTTTTTTAAGTTTATGTGATCAGAAGGGTGGAGCTAAAGGTGCGTTTCCAAAGAAGATTCCCTTTGTTTCAACTGAAGGAATAAATAGATAAGATCAGTTGTTAGTAATGACCTACTAGTAATAGAATTAATGATTGATAAGAAAATGAACGATAAACGGTGCCCAGCCCACTTCAAACAATAACTGTTTCCAGGTAAACACACTCTTAAGAGGTTTTTATTTTTAATGGTTAGATAATGGTCTACATGATTGTGTAGTTAAAATGAGCCTCTGGCTGTCACACACCAAAATCTCCAATGTCTTTGTATAATATATCACAAGTCACATTATGTTTTCACATTAAGGTGCACTGTAGTGCATTAGCAAAGCATTAGCGTAAAAAGAAAATTCACTTTGGTTACAGTTCATACTCTGTAATGGCTCATTTGCAGAAGATTACATGTCGGTTTTTTATTATGAAATTTGGAAAATTGACAGAAAATATTGTCTTGAAGTATCTACTCCTGCATTTCCAGACGAGTTGCCCAGTCCATCTTCTTTGTTCGGTTACGTGTACATTGAAATGTAAATCCACTGAAAATGAAGAAGAGACCTGTTACTTATGCAACATTTAAACAATAATCCATCTTTTATCACAGACAACTCCTCTGTCGTCTAGTCCAGATCAACAGCTGTGGTGTGTGAAAACCACAAACTGCTAACAAGAGGAATACGTTTTCTCACCTCTGACTCCCGCAGATTCATGGCTTTTCCATCAGACAGCTGTTTGAAGATTTCTGTTGAGCAACACACAAACTGGTGAGTAAAGTGTTTCATCTTAAATTGTGTAACAAGACAAGGCTGCCTGCCTCTCAGTCTGTCCAACTGAGTGACAGGCAGTTACTTCTTACAGTGATATCATTATTTGTGCCCCTCGACTTCACTTACTGTACATGCAGTCCAAGCGCAGGATGAGACAGATGAAGCTCTCCAGCGTCATGTGTCCAGAGGAGGCACCGTAGCGCAGGGCCAACAAGCTCAGCATGTCATCGCTGATCTTCATTCCTGATCAGCATACACAGAGCAGGAGCTTAGGAGTGTATTCCTCTATGTACACATGCACTCGAGTCTGACCTTGGCATTCAGCCAACCCCAGCAATATTATACAATATATTATATATTTGTTAAAATTTTCTACAAAAAAGTAAAACTGGTAAAACTTTTTATTTGGTTTTGCATCAAAATGATGATGTTTTTACTTGCCAAATCCTTCCTTGCCAAAAAAACTTAGTCTGTTTGCTGAGGGAGGTCTTTCTTTGGGCGCTGATATGACACACCTTCACATACTCTTGGACCTCACACTCCATGGACGGACACCAAAAACGTTGCTTAATGGCAAATGTGGTTCTTTTGAGCAGATAGGTGAGCAGCGAGGTGTGAGCCCAGTGGCTCCAGGCACTAACAGCTGATGTGGCAGACAACCACTAGGTTCAGTTCAGGTTCCCAAACATTGTCTTTGATGTCTGATTAGTGACATCAGACTCAGCAGCCGGCTCAATATGTGTGTGCAAGTTGGTAAAGAGGTAAAGTTGGTAGTATACTTTGCTCAAAATGTGCTCTCCTTGTGTGTGTGTGTGTGTGTGTGTGCACACTGTCAACACATAGGGATTTTTTTCCTGTATCCGTTTATTACATACATACATACTGAGGTGGTCTACCTGAAACTGTGAAAGCATTCCTCAGCTCACTCACTGACAGTGTTCCTGTGTGTGAAACGTCAGTGCGGAAGAAAATGTCCTGGTAAAAGGAGAGAGCAACAAGGATCAGAGAAATCTCTATATTCAGATGCATTTGTATTAATAGTGAAGCTGCTGAGGTAAATATCACAAACAGGTAATGATCGTTAAGTGTTTGAGCTTGGTTTCTTTTACCTTGTATTTGACGACCTTATTCCACAGACGAAGAAATTCCTGACCGTTTAGTTTGCCGGTGATTGACGTCTTTTCAACCCAACGTTAAGGTAACAAATTGAGTGTATCAACCAAAGGGCAGGCAGGTTTTCATGTACGCTACTTCTATGTTTTATGCAACTACAATCACTGTGATGGATTCTTTTTTAACATTTAAGCAGCTTGAATAGAGCAATTGAAAAAGTCTGAATCTATTATGTGCAGTGTGTAAGTTACATTGTGTTACATGCTTCACAACAGGATACATCCATCAGAGCAACCATGCTGCGACAGGCATCAATGCTGAAGCCTCCAGATTTTAAGTCTCCTACAAAGTTCAGATCAGTTCAGCATGAAACAGATCAGCATGACACATACTTCAGCCTAAACCACACATTTATATAGCACTGCACATACAGACTACACCGAAAATAGTTATGATACATTTTAATGTTTATTGAGCTCTTATGCTTTTTTATCAGGACTGTTAATATTCTATTACAATCCAAACCTTTCAGGATTTTGTCATTTAGGAGCTCCTGGAGCTGCTCGGCCTTCACCTCTTCAAACTGGAAATGAAATGAAAACAACATATGGTGGTAATCTAGCGGTAAGAAAGTGGTAAACTTCCTCTTAAACCATTAATAATGGCTCTTCTGTTTTAATAAGAGGTTCCCAGTAGTAATCAAACTCAATAGCAACAATTATGCTAGTTAATGAGACAAATATCACCTGGTCGGAGTATTGGCGGAAAAGTGCTGTCTTCTTTTCATCATCCCGTACATTTTTGACCTGTTTGAGCTGGAAAATAAATAGAGGAGGCGTTTAGTCATTTTATCCCGACTGAAATGCAACTGGCCAAACATAAATATAGTCAACACAATATTGTGATGTTATTAAATCTTACTTGCATACCTTCTCAGCTGGCTCAGCTCTGTGGTAACCAGAATTCTCACTGTGTGGAAAAAAACAATACATTCTGCATGGGATTAGGAAGTTTAACTAACACACACACACACACACACACACACATACACATACACAACATCAGTAATGTCTGACCTACTGTGTCCCATATATCTGTCATTGAAGAAACTACAAACAATAAAAGAAGAGAAGAGAGTGACCGTACTAGCCCTGGGTCTCTGCCTTGGAGAAGGTGGTGAGGATGAAGGAGGCCGTCTCATTGGGAGTGAAGGTGGACGGCACAATCAGGTATTCACCAGGCTCCAGTGTGAAAAACTTCATCACTTCACGCGCGTTCATGTAGGTGTCGGTTTGGGCAACAGGTTTGTGGCTGCTGAAGAAAGAGGGTGGGAACTTCCCCTTCTTCCCCTGGTCCTGTAACAATAAATACAAGAGGTTAGAGGTTAGAGGTTTACCAGAGCTGCACAACGAGGGTGGAGAATGTTTTTTATCAACAAGAACTTGGATAAAATTGTTTCTTACTTTTTCAGTCACCTTGAGGGAAATCAGCAGAAGATGAGTTCATGTTGGGAACAAAAAGCAGTTAATTCAATTATTAATATAAAATTTTCAATGAAGATAATGCATCATTATCATTACATACATATGTACAGTCACTTGGAATGAAAAGCATACTCAGACTTAAGACTTAAAGCTCACAAGCCAACTGTTGTCTAACATACAAACAGGTTGCATGGACTTTGGTCGTCATTTACTGTGTTTGCCTGTGATTTACTGTGACTCCTTAGAATAGGGGCCCTAGAGAAGCCTGAGCTGTTTGCAGGTCTGTCAATGGCTGTACTATTGTAAGCCCTCTCAACCTGATTACTGCACTTATTCATTATTTACATTTTCTAAAATTCATACATTTCCTAATGATTCTTATCGACTTATGGCCACACGTGTGAAATCATACAAGAGAAACTGCCACATCATGTCAAGCATAAATCATAGTCATTCTGTCTTTGAACTTTACTCCATTAATTACTTTTGATTGCACAATTCCAACAATGGAGCTGCAAAAAAGTAGGAAGTGATGTATACTAATATTATATTGAAAACTTACCAGTATCAATTTTATGCTTGATACTTTTAAAAATATGCATGATTATTTTGAAAACATAATGAATGGTTTGATATGATTTTGTTATTGATTGAAGTTATAATCATTGAGATCATTAGCGATCAGTGACGAAGTCTGCCACTGGTTTCAAATTGCCTTCACATGCGGGAGGGATTCCCGGAGAAAAATGCATGTACAGTATGTCATTAGATTACTGTTTATAATATAATATCATTATTATTATTATATAATATTATATTATACGCAGTGCAAATGAAATGCTGTTCCTCAAAATTGCTACAAAACAAGGCTATGTAGAAAAAAGGGCACAACTTCCACCGGTGACAGTGAGGCTGCATGTTATATGTATATCCCCAGGTGCTTGTACAAAGAATTCAAATTGTTTTTTTACGCTGTCTGCCAGCTTTTTTCCTATAAATTCAGCCAGGAATGAAATAGAATCTCGTTGTTGTCCACAGAACAGCAACTAACCGACTATCAACCTGTGGAGGACAGAGGAATGCTCTGCTGAGAGAAAGTATAGCTGCTGATTCCAAGGATAGGCAGGTGAGACGGACAGTAAGAACACTAAGAACATATGATAACACCAAAGTAAGTGGTAATCATGTGTTTAAGCCATTGATGCAAGTTAAATTTTCCTCCATCATATGGCCCATATTTCCTAATTTTCCATTCCAGTTTCAGATTTAACAATAGAAAATGCACTACATCTTTAAGTTGTTTATTCTAAACATGAATGCATGCATGTAAAATACTGCATACATGCACAGATCCAACAAAGCTCCTCCCACTAAAAATGCATTCTTACATAGCAAGAGGGAACGACAACAGTCCGCTGTTATAAAGAGCTACAGGTGACTAATACCAGCAAATTTGTTTGGCTGCACTACAAACAGTTACACTAGTTGTTCTTCTGTTCTATTTCTGGCAAAGTAGCTGAATAATTATTTGTAGTGTTAAACTGCACTTGTATCGATATATTTATGATTTTAGCTCAAGTGAGTCTAATAAAGGGTAATATTTACTTCAAATACAGAGAATCCAATGTGGAGATTTTGGACCAGACGTCTGTTCCTCTTGTCTGGCTTTTGCATGAGAGACACCACCATATTTTTCTCTCCATCTTTCCCACAATATTCACCACCAGTCTTGACCCAATACTGTGGATTAGTCCAGAAACTGTCTGGAAGACACAGGGAGAAACATAATTAACATTATTATCATTTTGCAAAGAGTGGGATGAGTGATTTGACTGACTTATCTAAAGCTGCAGTATCATAGACGGTGAGAGAGTCAAGTAGTTGCTTGAGTTTGAGTTCTGTGGGCTATTAAAGTTACACTAGCACTGCGGCAAAATGTTTTATTGCAACTTTAAACTCCACTGCATGAGGTTAACTACTGCTTTGTGGTGTCAGTGCAAGATAAGGTACCGTATAAAACAATGTTCTGATGAAGTCTTATCTGACCTGAAGCATTTTACACTGTTTGTGGTGCTTTACTATAGGTGGCTATGCACGTTATCTTTCCCAATAAGAAGGAAGTTCCTCTCCACTCTGGAAATGGGAATTTGACGCATTATTTTGCTTGACTTCTGTTGCCGGTGCACATTTAACTTTAGCTGGTCAGATATTTTAGTAAATATAAGACCAAGAAACTTTTCTTCCCCGGCAGTTTTGCAAACATCATCAGCTAATTAAGGAGGATGAACTAAGCCCTTGACTAGCTTATCCAGCAGTGCAGACAAGGTAGTAGCCCTATTGTATTAAATAAGTTAATAATTAACGTCAAGGCTCTTTGTCAGTCGTGTCTCTGTGAGTTTCAATACATCAAATATGTCTAAACAAGATCAATACCCATTACAATAATGTGTTTCTGTGTAATATGCTAATTATTCCAAACAAAGAATAATGACTGGACTGTGAGGCTGAATTTCAATGCATGTTTGTATATTACAATGCTCATTCTGTTGCTAAGTTATTTGTTATTTGTGGCTCATAGGAATATGAGAATATGATGATCATCTGATCATTTGTTGACAAATGTGCATTTTGCTCTTTAATTCTGATCCATTTCCCAGACAAAAAGTGAAATACCACAAAAACCAAAGGAGACAATGGTGGTCAATGTCTATATTAACTTCTGTGGCAGCGCCAAATTAACAAATTGTGCCATCAAACACATGCACAGTATGACATTTCAACACATTTGCTTGTTATGGTTTGATTATATAAGGTCTTGTTAAATTCCATTATCTTGTAAGCACCTGTATTATTCATGCACCCTCCAGCAGTGGTTCCAGCAACCCATCTGCCCTCGTACAAAGAGGTCTTCCAGCTGCAAGAGGAGCTTCCATCGAGGAAGCTGGGATTGAGGCTGCAGATATCAAGATCTGTGTAGAACTTACAGAAGTCCTCCAGGGCCATCCTGTTGACATCAGGTAAATTTTAAGAATATTATTCTTTCCTTTGGACGTGATGCTGATTATGAAACCCTAACTTTGAAAAATGCAGTTAAAGGTTCATAAAGAAAAACATGTTCTGTCTGTGTCAATTTGGCCAAGAGACGCAGATGAATCTTTTATTTTCACAAACGTGGCGGCTGTACCTGTATCTGTCCTAATGGATGGGAGAGAGTTCTACAAGGTGCTTTGTGCCTGAAAGTATGTCTACAATCCCATACTCATAAACACAACTGTTATTACCAACACAGTGTACCTACTGTGCTTCACCTTGCATTACACAAAATGAAATGAAATGAAAATATATTCCAACCACTGGAGTGAAATTTGAAAATTTTAAAGCAGAAAATGTGCTTTGATTTCCTGAACAAACAAATATGCACTATTTTTGTATAGCACTGCACAAGTAGCAGTCATCATAAATCCTAATTATTGTGTACATCTTTCAAATTAATCACTAATATCCCAAATATCCACCGTATTTGTTTCTGTGTAGGTGTGAATGGGACAGAAAATGAAGCCTAGAAAAATTTCCTTACCAGAACTCTCCATCATCAGCCACTGAGAGGCAAATGTCAACATCTTGAGGACTCACAGTTTTCCACAGAGGTGACCTTGAAGACAATTCATCATTCTGTTTTAGTAAACGATCTGATATCTGACCATGAAATTGATTTATTGTGTCTGACTGAAACCTGGCTACGTCCTGAGGAGTATGTTAGCCTTAATGAGGCCACTCCTTCCAGTCATACTAATACTCATATTCCCAGAGATTCTGGACGTGGAGGTGGAGTTGCAGCAATCTTCAACTCTAGTTTAATAGTCCAACCTAGACCCAAACTTAATTCTGCCTCCTTTGAAAGCCTTGTTCTTAGTTTTTCACACCCAACCTGGAAAACTCTAAAACCAGTGTTGGTTGTCACAGTGTACCGCCCTCCTGGTCCAGACTCTGAATTCTTAACTGAGTTTTCAGAGTTTTTATCAGATTTAGTCCTCAGTGTGGACAAAGTGATTATAGTAGGTGACTTTAATATTCATGTGGATAATGATAATGATAGTCTTAGCACTGCCTTTGTCTCACTTTTGGACTCAATTGGCTTCTCCCAGAGTGTAAATGAACCCACTCACTGTTTTAACCACACTCTTGACCTTGTTTTGGCTGATGGTGTTGAAACTGAACAGTTAACAGTCTTTCCACATAACTCTATTTTATCAGACCATTACCTGATAACATTTGATTTCTTCCTACAGGACTATGCTCTATATGACAGAGAGGTCCTCACTAGATCCTTATCTGATAGGGCTGTTGCCAAATTTCAGCCAGTGTGTCCCTGTGCTGTGGACGACCGCTATGCTAATCTTAGCCCCTCCCAAATTGATTATCTGGTCGATAGTGCTGCAGGTTCACTGCGAATGACACTAGACTCTATTGCCCCTCTAAAAAAGAAGAGAATTAAAGAAAAGAGACAAGCTCCCTGGTATAACTCCCAGACACGTGAGCTTAAGCAACACTCACGAAGGCTAGAAAGGACATGGCGGGCCACCAAAGTGGAAGAATCCCGTTTAACCTGGCAAGATAGTCTTAAAACCTATAGAAAGGCCCTCTGTAATGCCAGAGCCGCCTACTACTCATTAATAGAAGAAAATAAAAGCAACCCTAGATTCCTTTTTAGCACAATAGCTAGGCTGACAAGGAGCCAGACCTCTATTGATCCTTGTGTTCCCTTAGAGCTCAGCAGTAACGACTTCATGAGCTTCTTTAATGATAAAATCCTAACTATTAGGGACAAAATTCAGCACCTCCTGCCCTTAACAGGGTCTGGTCCAACCTCAAACCTAGGAACCATAGAAACAGCTGTTAGACCTGATGTGTACTTGGACTGTTTTTCTCCAATTGATCTTGCTGAATTGACCTCAATAATCTCCTCATCTAGATCGTCAACATGTCTCCTAGACCCCATTCCTACTGGACTACTTAAAGAGGTCCTGCCCCTAATTAACACGTCCTTACTGGATATGACAAATCAGTCTTTACTAACAGGCTATGTACCACTGTCCTTTAAAGTAGCAGTAATTAAACCTCTCCTGAAAAAGCCTACTCTTGATTCAGGTGTGTTAGCTAACTATAGACCTATATCCAACCTTCCCTTTCTCTCCAAGATCCTGGAGAAAGTTGTAGCTAATCAGCTGTGTCATTTTTTAAACTCTAATAGCCTATTTGAGGATTTTCAGTCAGGTTTTAGAGCGAACCACAGCACAGAGACAGCACTGGTGAAGGTTACAAACGACCTCCTTATGGCATCAGACAGAGGACTTCTCTCTGTCCTGGTCTTGTTAGACCTGAGTGCTGCTTCAACACCATCGACCATCACATCCTGTTACAGAGACTGGAACAGTTCATTGGTATAAAAGGAACTGCATTAAGCTGGTTTAAGTCCTATTTACTAGATCGATTTCAGTTTGTACATATTAATAATGAATCCTCTGTCCACACTAAGGTTAGACATGGAGTTCCACAAGGCTCAGTGCTTGGACCAATACTCTTTATCTTATATATGCTTCCTCTTGGTAATATTATCAGGAAGCACTCCATTAATTTCCACTGTTGTGCAGATGATACACAATTATATTTATCAATAAAGCCAGATGAACACAATCAGTTGGTTAAACTTCAAATCTGCCTTAAGGACATAAAGTCCTGGATGAGCAGCAACTTTCTGCTGCTAAATTCAGATAAAACTGAAGTTATTTTGCTTGGCCCCAGACACCTCAGAGACAGCTTTTCTACTACCTTAACTGCTCTGGACGGCATTAATCTGGCCTCCAGCTCCACTGTGAGGAATCTGGGAGTCTTATTTGATCAGGATTTGTCCTTTAACTCCCACATTAAACAGATTTCTAGAACTGCCTTTTTCCATCTACGTAATATTGCTAAAATCAGGCCCATCATATCCACAGATGATGCAGAAAAATTGGTCCATGCATTTGTCACTTCTAGGTTGGACTATTGTAACTCTTTATTATCAGGCTGCCCCACTAAGTCGTTAAAGACTCTCCAGTTGGTCCAGAACTCTGCTGCTGCTTGTGTTCTGACGAGAACTAAAAGAAGAGACCACATTTCTCCTGTACTGGCTTCTCTTCATTGGCTTCCAGTCAAATCAAGAATAGAGTTTAAAATCCTTCTCCTCACCTACAAGGCTCTTAAGGGTCAGGCTCCATCATATCTTAAAGAGCTCATAGTACCGTACTACACCACTAGAGCACTGTGCTCCCAGACTGCAGGCCTACTGGTGGTTCCTAAAGTCTCCAAAAGTAGTTCAGGAGGCAGAGCCTTCAGCTATCAGGCTCCTCTCCTGTGGAACCTCCTTCCAGTCTGGGTTCAGGGGGGCAGACACCCTCTCTACATTTAAGAGTGGACTAAAAACCTTCCTTTTTGACAAAGCATATATTTAAGGGCTGGATCAGGCCTTAGACCAGCCCCCAGTTATGCTGCTATAGGCTCAGACTGCCGGGGGACTCCTATGGTGCACTGAGCTCCTCTATTCTCTATCCTCCTCTTCCTCTCCATCGCTATGTCTCATGTCAGTCAAATGTCTGCCTCTAACTTGGTATCTTCCCCGGAGCCTTTCTGTGCTTTCTCATCTCTCAGGTTCCTGTGGATCCTGTGGATCCTGTGGATCCTGGTCGAATTGAATTGAATTTAAGCGAGGGAAAAGACAGTATCTTGTTATTGTCATCAGTTCAGCATTCAGAGGCAAGTTAAAGCACATGTCCTGAGGGTTATTACAGTGCTTCTCAACGTCTTGTTAAACTTGTATGCAAATTCTGTCAAGTGCAGGCTATTCTTTGAAGGAAAGGTCAATGTTTTAAGCTGCCTTGAGGGCAAAACATCACAGTGGATTATTTCACTGTAACTGGCCAAACCAGTCAGGAGTAACCAGAGAGGGAGTTCAGATATGTCTGGCTTCTAGTAACCTTTTGGTTTTCACTAAAAGTAGATGTGAAAGTGGTGAAATGTGTCCCTCAGAAATGTTGTGTTTGTGTGTGTGGGACAATAAATACATCTTCACTTCTTTTGTCATTGACAAATAATCTCAGTATTTCTGCCGCAGCAAATCAGAGCCATGTCGTTGTGAAACAGTCACTGAATGGGAGTCGTTCTCACCGATCACTCCAGTCTCCATTCCACTCTCCTTTGCCCCACGGGTTCCACAAACGCACCAGGTTTACTAGTTTCCCTTGGCTCTGCAACTGATCAGCAGTCAAAATTGTTATGTAGCATTATGTAGAAATGCAAAAATGTGTCCAAAATCATTTGCAAAGCTAAACTTCTATAGATGCTAGAGAACCTGACTGCTACCTGCAGCAATACAGTCTTTATGGTCGCTATCAGACAGTGTTATTTACAGAATTTAAGAATTATTTACAGTTCCAAATGCAATTTTCTAAGCACAGTTCTTTACCTGTTTCACTCCTGTGACAGTGTATGCATGGCCTTCGACCAATCCATTCAGCAATACAGTGTTGGCGGGTGTCTTCTACAAGCCAAAGACAATTATCATTGCTAAACTGACCTATGAAACCATGCAAGTTATGTAACGTATCCACAAATTATGTGAGTGACCAAAAGGAACTGGATTACAGTGTGTGATGTCAGCCTATGAATTTTTTACTGGTCTATAACGAGGTTAATTAGGTTAATTACATGCCTGCCTTTTTTAAACAATATACAATTTGTTGCCATGGGTTAGATGAGAAGATGTACAACTCTCATGGCTGTACGGTGAATGTGAAGCTACAGCCAGCAGCTGGTGTTACCTTAGCTCAGCACAAAGACTGGAGGACAGGAGGCTTTCGGCCATGGGTGTATCATTAGAACAAGCATACAAGACTTCAAGATAGTCATCGATTCATTTGAATTAAAACTGCACACTGAGGGCATAAGCCAAAAAAGTGTTCTAGCTCTTCTGTTCTTCTTCTGTGTTGACTGTCTCCATTTGGTCATGTGACTCTCACTTTGCAAGTCTTGGCAGTCTGACTTGTAGCCATAGCTTCATATTTGTTAGACAGATATGAGTGTGGTAATGATCTTCACATCCAGCAAGCCCCTGTTAGGACTTGTCTTTGTGCCGCATGATTTCAGCGTCAGACCTGGTGAAATGGGTTCATTTCAACAGTTTGTGCAGGAGGCTTATGAACCCATTATCAATCATTATCATAATCAACAACATTTCAAGAGACCAGGTTTGTTACTTATTTGGATGCAATGCATCTGAAAGAGTCACTGCTTCTAGTGCAGCTCTTTGGTTGGGAAATATAACTCAAATTTAAGCCTGTCTTTTTGTTCATGTTCAAGAGTTCCATTTTGTTGTTCTCCATGTCATATATTCAGACTCACCCCTTGAGGTGTACCACAGCTCATCAGTGACTTGGACCGTCCAGCTCTGCACATCAGCTCCCACAGGTCTGGAGGAGGGTCTGACAGCTGGATACACATGTGAACACCACCAGTGAAATCCATCATAGCCTCTGCAGGAGTTCCAGCACTCATGTCGGTATAGGAACCACACACCCTGGCATGAGTGGACATGATATCATATTTATAGATACTCCAGAAAAACAAAAGTAACTTTTGAAGTCACATTTATGTCTGAGAGACACTGTAGTTTTCTTGTCATACTTGGCATAGGCTTTCTCCAGCAAAGCGGGCCAGAACTCATTTGGGTCTTTAGAGATAGCAAAGATGAGTCTCCCATTGATTGTCGGTAGCTTGTCATCAATGACGACATCCACCCAACGTCCAAATCTCCAGAACTGAATGTTTAAAACAGAAAGGAAGGTTTTCTTTTAGAATGAGATCCCAAATGACATGAAAGTAAAAGGGGGCACTATGTATCATGGTTTAAGTAATGTGTCAATATCCACACTGTTCATGATAAACGCTGACTTTCAGCAAATATAAAGTATTATATATAAGAATATATATATAAATATAAGTATATAAGAATTTGGAAGGTAACACATTTCCACGGCGCTGCACTCCACAGCATTTGCATTTACTCTTTCTTCCTGTTGTGTGTATTCTTGAAGCCCAACAAATGCGCTGAATGCAGTCCCTTTATCTTTTTGAAACCAGTGCCATGTTACTTTGTGCTCACTACTTGATGCAATAGAGCATTAAATATAAACAAAACAGGGACCGGCTCATCAACATTGTTCCCTAGCACCACTAGTGCTCAAAAGTGCTTTTAATAAAGTCATTACATTATGTGATGAGGGAATGGGGATTCATCAGCCAGCTTGTGGTTCAATAAATGTCCCTCACCACTGAATACCTGTAATTGTCAAAGTCAGCCTTTGAACCTCATAGTCAATGAGCTTCATTCTTGAGTTAATTGCTGCACTTGAAAGCAAACTCTGACCAAACAGTGTCACCAAACTGCTCTGAGGATAAGCATGAGATAAGCTGCGACTTTGAGGTAAGATTGTTTTGGCAATTGTTTGTGACGATCCAATGAGTAATGGAGTGCATTGTGCAATACATAATTTTCAAATGTAATCCAAATTCTGACTTCCGTGTTCAAAGAAAATACACTACAAAGCTGTTAGGATTTACCCTGAAGTGGAACAGCCCGCAGTAGTTCTCACCAAATGTCTGCTCAAGTGGGACAACTTGCCCGAGAATTTCAACCTGGAATGTCAGAGCTCCCATAGATGCAAGAAACCAGCAGTTTCCTGAGTAAACACAGTCGTAGTCGTCAGAAAAACAAGAAGGCACAACAGTAAAATATGCTGAATGAAGAAATTAATATCCCTACCAACTCGTCCTTGACCAAAGTCAAACCTGGAAACTCCATCGAGTATGAAAGCTGGTCTGGGGGCAATTTTCTGGAACAGAAGGAGAAAAATCATTTAAAACCTTTTTCGAAGCTTTAAAGGATATGTTCACATTTTGAAGTCTATCTTAATACAATACTCACATGCCCACATGTAAATATGTACTGTTTACCTGCCTGCTACTATACTGGTCAATAAGACATCCATCTTATTTACAATGAATCACTATCATTACTGTGTGCTGTTTTTTGGAATATTTGAGGAGTCCCATCTCCCCACCCCGATTATTTTAGTACAATCTTAAAAACAGGTTTCTGGACATTATTTTGTTCAAGAAACAACCAGCAGCAAGTATGACAGTCATGTAAACAAAGAAAAAGACTAGCACACAGCCAGACACCTAACCTTTACTGTGTTTGGACTGTGGGTGGAAAGCTTTTCAAACATAGACAGAGCATGCAAATTTGACACAAGCCCGTCAGCTGGGTTGAAATGGAAATGACAACCTCTGCTGTATTAGTTAAGCTCTCTGCTGCAGCACATTAAATACTTAAATGTTACCATTTGATCTGATGACCCTTCCAAAACACTCACCGCTGGTCTCAGCCACACCACCTGGCTCAGGTCAGACGGGCTCAGTATCCCTTCGCCGATGGAGTTCTTGTCGGGGGGGAACATCTTGTCGATGTACCTCACCTCTCGGACAATGCAGTACTGTTTCAGCTCCTCGAAGTCTTGGTTGAGGAACTTCTCAGGGTTGGTGGGGCTCCCGTAACCATCTTCCTTTTGACGAGCCTCCATGATGTTCAGGCACACGCCGGGAAGAGGCATGGCTGCAGTGTTTGGGACCTGTGAAGAAAAATACATTCACAGTTGCAAAATGCAGATGACTAAGAATAAAACCAACATACAGTAGAAGTCACTTCATTGGTTTCAAGGACTGGAGGTGAAAAAGAGCCTGTTGCACTGGCACAGTTACAGAAATGTTGATTAATGCCCTTGTTAATAAATGAATTAAATTAAATAAAAATAAATAATAAAAATCAGGTTTGGCTAACCACGTGCTGGAAGAACAGCTTCAGAGTATCTTGGCATAGTCTGTGGATCTCTGCTTGAGGTATGAACAGAATGAACCGTTCTAACAAAAGGCAGCTCAATTGTTGTCTAACATGTTTTTCTTACATCTGGGAGCTTTTCTTTAGAAACCTCTGGTGCTCGCTTAAAGCTAAGGGCATTTTTTAGTAATAATGAAATATTTGATAAATAGCTTTAATTTGAAGGTTTGTGAGTAGAGATGTTTCCTCTTAGGTTTCACAATTCTGCATCAGATTTTTCTTTCGTTACATTCAGGTTTTAAAGTATCACCTGTTTGTAAAACATATAGAAATTTTAAAAAATCCTATAATTTAGAAAACACATTATTATCATTAATTGAATATGTGACCTCTTAATTATACTGTTGACCTCCTAAATAGTATATTTTAGTGGTTAAAATATATGCATCACAATAAAGTATAAAGCACAAAAGTACAGCATTTATTCTTATTAGGACAAATTCTAAGGACAAGTGACCAAATATACATTTCAGTCTCTTAAAATGTAAAATAGAACATCAGCACTAGTACTAGGCTTTGCTATATGTCACGCTCCAGCAATCTGATGAATTGTGAAATCTGAACAAACTACTTTTAAATTTCATTGCTTTTGAAGACCTTACCTCAGGTGCTCAAGAGAGAAAAGATGGGTGGATCTGCAGGTAGAGCTGAGAGGCCGTGACATGTATATGATGCCTGTAAACACCAGAGGCTAACAGGGCGGTCAGGAGCGTTCTGGTTCTTGTGTTTCTTACCAAGATATGTAATTTACCTTTCAACAAACTCCGCCTGTGATACCTGCAGTATAATATTGTGAAAGAGAGAGAGAGAGAGAGAGAGAGAGGTTCATGTTGATAACCTGAAACAAGTTTGTGTTTATTATATGAACATTTATTTTAATAGCACTGTTGTCAATGATTAGTCAAACGCTGCCACCTCAACAGCACTAGCTGCTTGCAGTATAAATGCGCTGCCATTTGGCAAACTTTGGCTGCTAGTGTTGACAAAAGGTTTGAGTCCACAGACCTTTGGTACCTTATGATTAATCATCTGTATTGCCAATGACAAACCAAAATGAATATCAGCCAGTAAGTTGATATGCTCCCCTTTGAGTGACCAGTGATTGATTTCATCAGTACAGAGGAAAGAACAAATCCCCTTATTTTACGTTTATTATATTATTTAATCATTTTCCAAGCAGTTAATAAATTGTGTGTGACTCAGGCAGCGAAAAACTAAATCGAAACTGGTTAGGATTTACACGGCATAATCATTAACAGGCATCTGTCGGAGATGATTTTTTATTTATTATTCAGACTGTACAAACAAACCTTTTGTGTTCAGCGTACCACAATCATTCATTTTGTATAACTCTTTATTTCAATGATCCATCCTTGTCTTGCGCTCCCTAATTTCAGTGTTGCTCAATATGATATCCTCTCTCTCTTTTCTCTCCATGTCATAGACTCTTCCTACTTAATGCTTGATCATTACGCAGATACTTGGATAGCAAACACCTCAAGTTCTCTGGATACATTCAGGAGAATGACAATTAAATATGGTTGTTCTATGGTGTGCTTATGCTACGGTGTGCCCCTGGGTCCAAGTGTTGGCTTGCTGTTTATTAATGCCAGGAGATAATCACTCTCTGTTCAGGTGTTTATTTTCCCAAACTAGCTGGCATGGAGATTAATTCACTTCTCAAGAAATCTAGCTGCATGCCAAACCTCAGCGCTGAAAGAAAAGGCAGGCCCATTACACAGGTGATAGATCGTCTCATTATGTTTTCCCAAGAAATGTCTGCATGTCGTGCAGATCTTTTGTCACCCAGGATTTTTTTGTAAGGGAAGATAATCCATTAGCAGAAACTGGTGCATATTTGTCTGTGAAGTAGGTGAGGCACCAGATCCCTGGTTGGTGTTCAGCCAATCAGTCCACACGGGAAAGCTGAATTCACAGAAAACAGTGGAATAAGAGATAGTAGATAGAAGTACAACCCTAATAATGATCTTATGGTGGCTTGTCTCAGGCAGTCTACTCATTAGGTGCCTTATACTATGGAGGTGTTACATTTTTAATGCAAATGAGAAATGATTTCCCTCTGAGCTGATAACTAATTAAATAATTAAATATGTTTCGATTCTACATTAATTGTGTGATTTTACATGTAAATATCCATTATTACAAGCTAGTCTTGAGAAAAAATGCGAGAAGTAATCACAACACATTGTGGGATTAATTAGTTTTTCAAATGACAGCTCTACAAATAATGCATTCTTCAGTCTAATGAGTCTTATTTATGTTTAAAAGATAAATAGGCTAAAGGAAACCTATTTTCCAAAATAACTGCACAGCATATTCTGTGGCTGGACGCGCATTAATACAAAACCCAAAAATTGCTATATATACATTTAGGTACTGAAATTCACCCAGTTAAGAAACTGAGCAACCAATAAGACTCTCTTTTGACCATTTTCCTTTCTGCCTTTGGTTAGGTTTAGACTACACCCCCCCCCCCGTGAATCAAGCATTGACAGTCACTAATGCAGCAACAAGAACAGATCAATCTCGGCTGGCTTCCAACCTGCAAACTTGAGGTATTGCTAATTACACCCACAGGGAATGCCGTGTCATGAGCTTTGCAAATATTTTGGCAAGAAGTCAGAGGATGAACAAACTTACCAGGGTTCATCATTTGGGGACCATTTATATCTGTACTGGATTTCATAGCAATCCATCCAACAGGTGTCAAGATTTCAACAAAAGCCAAAAATGTCACTGTGCTGATGGCAGTAGGGGAGAAATCATAGGACTACCAAAGCAATTATGATTCATCCTCTGAGGAGAATGTCTGTACAAAAGAAAAATTTGTGATACAATAATGTAAAAACGGCCCATTTCAAGGAAATCTCCTGCATTGAAAAGTGTAAGTTAAATAAGTTGAGTAAACGTACTGAAGGATAATAATAATATGTGAGTGTAGACTGGTGTTTCTTCTTCCATCCTTATGATTTGTCTTTGTCTGGGAATTCCTAAAAAACGGACACAGTGTACATGTAAGGTTTTAACTCGATACCAATATCACATTGGGATGGAAATGGAAGAATCTGTCTTTCTTTGAAGTGGCCTCTATTATACTGCCTGTGTGAGCTCAGTGGGCGTCTCACTCTGTTTCCTGTCATTGTATTGGGGGCATTTCCTGTGTTTAAACAAATACAGGATATCTTGTCTGGATTCTCATGAATGTCCTTGGCACTTGCCATCCAAAACGGTACATTCAGTGAAACTGAAACACACACACAGTAGATATACAACTGAGCAATCATACATTCTTGTATGATGTACTATCACTCAGTATTTAAGCTGTCACACACCTGTATGCCAATGTCGTCTTGGAAAATAAAGTAATAAACAATTTATGACACTGGACTGAATACTAGGCCTATTGATATGAACGTGTAAGTGCAGTCCCTGTGGCAGTGGGGTGGCAAAGGTCACAGGTTCATTCCCCCGCAGCAGCTATCCATTTGTAATGTCAAAGTGCCCCTGAGACTCTGACCCCATGTTCATATATTGTAAGGCAGCACAATTAAGGGAGTCAGCTTAAATAATAAAGCCGGAGACATCTGGAGAAGCAGTCAAAACACTGCAGGGCCTGCCATTGTTTTTCTACTTCGAAACGGAAGTGGTCAGCGGGGGAGAAAAAAGAACTCCTAACTCCTGCTAAACATGGTTTCCGTCTTTAGTTTGTGTCCTAAACAGGATACAGGAGCATGACTGTTAGTTTCAGACTCTCACCACTTGTTTTTGGCTACGAATGGAGAACCACAGATTGGTGACTTTTTACCCAAAAGCTCCCAGGGACCCTCTGGACATCAGCTCACTTGTTCTCTCTCTACGGCAATTATGTTTTTGATTTTTCTACTGCAGCTCATCAACATCTTTGAGGGTTTTGCTGGAGCCGAACATGAGACGCTGTGCACCTCTAACGCCTGCTTCACCCTGCATATGGGCAGCTTGAACTTTGAGGAGGCCCTTGAGAGCTGCGTCCACAATGGAGGTTACCTGATGACAGTCAGAGACAGAGAAGAAGAGGATGTGCTACTCTCACATATCCAAAGGCGACACCAGGGCAGGGAGCTTGAGTTTTGGATTGGATTAAAATTGCACAAAGGGGACTGTGTGTTACCTGACAAGCCTCTCAGGGGATTTAAGTGGGTACAGGGGGAGCAAGACTCGCCCTACTCCAACTGGGGAAAAGAGCCTGTTACTACATGCACAAAGGAAAGATGTGTGAGGGTTCATTACACTTTATCAGGTCAGAAGCAACTGAAATGGACTGCTGGACCTTGTAAAAGCCCTGCTCTTTATGCATGTAAGTTTTATTTTAAGGGAATGTGCAGACCGTTAGCTCTGCTGGGGCCTGGAAAAATAATCTACACAGCACCCTTCTCAGAAGAGCCGGAAAGAAGTGAAATTCAAGCATTTCCATTGGGAACATATGCAGTGATTTCATGCAATGACACACAGTCTCACTACTCTGTGTGCAAGGAGAGGGACGACACCTATCGCTGGAGTGCCCCAGGTCCATTCTGCAAAACAGGGAAACAAAGTTGCGAGATCAACAATGGCGAATGTGAACATTTGTGCCGTCAGGAGGCAGCTGAGGTTCGCTGCTTTTGCAAAGAAGGTTACGACCTGGATGAAAACGGACTGACTTGCAGGATAAAAAACTGGTGCGGCGTTGACACCTGTGAGCATCAGTGCGTAATGGGGGAGTCTGGATATTCCTGCAAATGTCCAGATGGCTTCAAACTGGACGCAAACCAGCGCAGCTGCTCGGACATTGATGAGTGCCAGTCACAAGCCTGTCAGCATCATTTGTGCGTAAACACTTATGGCAGCTACAGGTGTGAGTGTAAAGATGGCTACGAAATGGTCGACGGTGAGTGCAGTGACGTGGATGAGTGCCAGCAATCAAGATGCGAGCACAGCTGCTCGAACAGTGTCGGATCCTTCACGTGTTTCTGTGATGAGGGCTTCACTTTATCTGAGGATGGCCACTCATGTGTAGATGTAGATGAATGCACCAGTGACCGCTGTCAAATGTTGATATGCGTCAATACTGTAGGCAGCTTCTTGTGCACCTGCCCCCAAGGCTTCCACACGAAGAGTGATGGATCGGCCTGCGATCCAGATTTGAGAGAAACACCAGCTGCTTCATCAGATGACCCAGCTGTGGCAGGAACACTAAACAACTTCACGGAATCTTTAACCAGAACCACAGTCGAGCTCCAGCATCAGTCCCCTCACACTGACGCACCGCTTCCAGACCTGGTGAACGTCACGCACGGTAATCAGCAGAGGAACACGTCCCTTTTGCCGAGTTTTGCCCCCAGCTCCAAGGTGATCATCTGCGTCCTCGGGTCAGTCATTCCCCTGCTGCTTTTGGTCGCAGTGACTCTGGCTATCGCAATTTTCCGATGCAGTCGATCCAAAAAGGAGGCCAAGAAAAATGCCACTACAGATGGCTACTGCTGGGTGTCCTCTGGTCTGGACCCGCGTTTAGAGAAACTGTATGAGTCCATCCTGACGGATGACGTATGACCTGACAGTGTTGGAGAATACAATACAGACTGATTGACATTTATTTATGTAATTTATGTTCTTGCTACCTCTCCAGGTTAGCCCGTGTGTGTAGAAAATATTACATATCAAATTAACATCAAGCATTTTCTACTTTTTTGTTTATATGAAGGGGATTTTGATTTGCCTCACAAGTAATAAGACATAGTACCTATGTAGAGTAGCAACAGTGGGTAAAGTGCTGTGGGGGGGTGAGGAGCTCTGTGTAAAGGAGAGAACTGGTTGCAGAGAACTGATACAGATTAAAAGAACGATTTGATTTGAGTTGAGCAGATGAAAAGGTTGTAACAGGACGTAATGTTGAAAGGGAGCATTTTAATGTGAAGACCAGATGTAACTCGTCTTGTCGTAGCAGGACACACTTTCTGTTTATTTTGACGTATGTACTGCTGTCTGTTTGCTGAAACTGTGATCAGAGCACGTTTTTTTCTTTACTGTGCATCAGTCAGATGGCATCAAAAGATTATTCAGCATTTCAGCACCACATGGCAGTGATGGAAGTATTCAGATGGTTTGCTTTAAACAGCAATAGCTGATTTTTTTATACTCAGCAGCAGAAACAAGTTAAGAACACGACATTGGCATATCATTGGATTGTACATATCAATTTGGTTGTTAGCAAACAGTTGCCTGTTTCCTCATCCAGCAACAATATCATTCATTTGGTCGTGTGTCTCTGGCCCGCTGGTATACATCCATAATATTCCCTCTATTTTAGCACTGTTCTGGGTTCCAACCAACTAACTCCTGAGAGTAATATCTGACTTCTTTGCTGCTAAACGCTTCACTAAGTTCACCAGCTGGTCACCAGCAGTGTCTGTATTTAGGGGTCTTTTCGCTGAAAAACAGCTGCCTGCTGCGACTGAGAAAGATGCTATGAGAGTGGTGAGAGATCACTCATCACTGGATCACTGATCCAAAGCCAAATAAGTTGTGGACTGGACAGTTAAACAACAAGCTGAAACTAAATCACTAAGTTCTGTCAAACAAAAGGGAGATTAAGGCAGATTAAGGTCATCATTCTTTGGTGCATAACTAAGAGCGACCCTCTCACAATGTCATTGTTTTTACATTTGATACAGCGTTCTTAGAGAAAATATTGACTGTAGCCTCTTTAAGTACAGGTGGTGGAGTAAGAAATAACAATATTTGCATCTGAATGTAGTGAAGTGCCTCATGATTGTATTAAGTCACAGCAATGCACTTCCTTTCCACCAATGCCACAGCAGGTTTTTGTGCACAAACCCAACTAAATATTTTGCTTTCTGCTTCTGAGTTTTCACATCTGATGCTGCTGTAAATATCATGTAATGATAAACTCAATAAATATATCAATGTGCAGTATGTTTTTTTTTTTTGGTTTAGTTTAGTTTGTTCATGTATTTGCTCATTATGATGATCCCTTCGCCTTCACAGACCTTGGAAAAAAACAGAAGTCCAGCTTTATCTCATTTCCTTCCTGTCTTTAGCTTTTTCATTGTCCCGGGGGAGGGTGCTGCTTCCGGAGTTGGCAGCCACCGGCTCAAAACTCTATGTAACTGTAAGAAGATCTACTGCACAACATCATGGCCGGCTTGCAGCAGTCCGTCTTTGTGCCAGTGAGGGTGAAGACAATCACAGTTTTGATATCAGCTGTTTTTCTATTGCCTATAAAGACAGGATTCACCATGAAGCAGACTGACATCTGTAGGCCTTTTTGTTCCGGGACATTTTGCATAACTTTGAACCAAGACAAGGTGGATTTGAAAACAGCTGAGGCATCATGCCAGGACAGGAATGGAGAACTAATGACATTTGAGTCTGAGATGGATGAGAACATCTTTGACATTTTGAGGCAGGAATTGCATGGAAACTTCTGGATTGGACTGCGTTTACCATCCAGCGCCTGCAGCAACCTTTCAGCTCCACTGAGAGGTTATAAGTGGGCCTCTAGTAGTGTTCACGGGAGCTTCATTCCATCCTTCAGCACCTGGAAAGACAGTGTTAAAGTCTGCTCTCCGCACTGTGTGTCACTTTCAAACGATCGAAAGTGGACAGAGAGGCCATGCTCGGACAAAACTGATGGGTATCTGTGCAGAACAAAGCACAGAGATGCATGCCAGGCACAGGGATTGTCAGATCCAGATGTTTTCCAAAGCTCTAAAGGCTGCTCAGATGCCCCCTGTGAGCATATATGCAGTGCTGTAAGAGGAGGTTATAAATGCTCTTGTTTCAAAGGGTATATCCGAGACAGCCAGGACCCCAGACAGTGCAAAATGCACTGTGAACAACAGAAATGCCCCGCGATATGCGACAAACACACCGACAGTGCATGCTACTGTCCTGACGGCTTTCTAAACACTGATAAGATCTGCGAGGATATAAATGAATGTACGATGGACTCATGTGATCAAGAGTGTGAAAACACTTTTGGAAGTTTCGTGTGTTCCTGCCGAGAAGGATTCTTACTTAAACATCAAGTCAAATGCATTCAAGCAGAGCACAGGGAAGGTTTTGTCCACGCAACTCCCATCACTATAGGCTCTGTCAGACCAGCCGCTAATAATGATACCCTGCTGAGTTCTTCTGCTCCTGCTGGTGGGTTTCTCTGGTTATGGATTTTCATTGTTGTGGCTGTGGCAGTATTTATATTTGTAATAAGGTTTTATGTTGTTAAGCTTCAGAAGCGCAGAGAACAAAACTCCATTCAACAGTCTTCTGGTCCTGTGGACAATATTGAGTGTTAAATCCAGCCAGAAAGGGTTCAGACTAATTCTGCTGGTCCCTTTAGCATTTGCAGTTTGGGAGACACACGTTTACTTCACTACATTTATCAGTAGGTAATGTTTCGAGTTTGAATCAAAGTAACGCATCATCAAATAATAATATGTGCTGATGTGGTTCCCTGGTTCCTGTGGATCCTGGTCCTGGCCCCGCTGATGTGGTTCTCCACCAGCCAATTGGATGTGCGTCTGTCCAAGGCTCCAGCCTGTCCGTCCTTGGGAGCTGGATCTCTCCTTCACTGTGGTGCTCCCGGAGGTTTCTCTTTTCCCACTGGGTTTTTTGAGTTTTTCCTTCCCGAAGAAGGAGGGTCATAAAGGGCAGATGATGCCTCGGACTGATCCACCGGACTGATCCATTGGCCTCATCGACTGCTGGACTCTTTATTAGATTGTTTGTTCGCTTACACTTGTTTATTTCAGTGAACTTTGTAAAGCACTATGAGACACTCTGTTGTGATATTGGGCTATACAAATAAAATGAATTGAATTGAATATTAATCACTAATTCAAGGATTATAGTAGTTCTCTCAGGTGCTCACATAAATAATTATAAACAATAGTAAAGGAAATATATGTCTGTGGTGTCCAAGATGGAGCTGAGAGTTCTTTTTGATTTGTAGTTTTGTGGCTAAAAAAAATGAGATCCTTTCTTATTGTATGCATTTAGCACGTTTCATGGGTCAAGTGTGTGGGGGAAGTGCCAGCCCCTTAAACTGTTACTGAGTCAGCTTTCATGTGTGTACATATGCAGTGAAATATGCAGCTTGAAGAGTGAACCGGACTTCATTCAGGGACCCTGTCAATTTGTGCTCATTTATGTAACCTGCCATGAAATTAAAATCTGATTTCATTTATTCTTAAAGACTCGCTGTTGCTCACTCATTCGTGTCCTTAGAGCGCCATCTACTGTTCTTTTGAGCACATTGCTGAAAAGGGAGAAAACCACCTGTGCAACAGTCCCACACACACCAGTCGTTTTATTTTGAAATCAGCCGCTGTATTAAAGCTTGTAGAGACTATTAGATGTGCCTACCTCTTTCTCATTAGCACTCGGAGACCTTCAGTAAGACAACCAGCGTTTTTCCAGAGCAAATTTACCTGCACACTGTTATGACTCACTGGGACACTTGAACAGAGTCATTGTTACATTTTGTTTAGTAACATTGGCTCTTTCCTACTATAAGAACTCAAATGTCTGCTGTAAAAAATAAAAAAAGCCTTATTGCATCAATTCTGCATTGTTAAATGTTGTCATTTTAATTTATGCTTTTAAATTTCCTCATCGACCACCTCTATTCCAAGACTGAAATTAAAAGTTAGTCAGTCATGGCTTTTCTGCACAATGATTAATTTTTTTATTGCTCTTAAGTTATAAAGTAAGTCCCGCAGAAACATGGGAGTCCATTATGCCTGTGCCTGTATGGTTGTACATGCTGCACTATAACAAAACATTCTGCTGCATCTTATTTCCAACATGTCTCTGCTGACCAGGGGCACCGGTCACAGCTTGGAGTCTTTAGCCTGTTAAAGTTCTGCCTACAACCAAAAAATGCTCCTAGTGGATTAACATGTACCCACCTCCTGTTTTCTACCATACTGGGTCAGCTTTATGCAAATACAATGTTTTAAGTCAATGTCAGCACTACTGAACGTCTATTGGATGGTTCTACCACAACTGATCTATACGGTGGTGGACTATGACTTACTTATAATCCACCATCCGATTTTCAGAAGGGAAAGATCTGAAAATGAAAGAACGGCTCAAAACAGGGAACGAGGGAAGGAAGGCTGACCAATATTGTATTTATTTCCCGGTTTACATTTTTGTGTACCTATTCTCTGCATAGAAAACTGAATGCATCTTCCCAGGGTCCCTCTGCTCCTCATTGGTTGAGGAGATATCAGAACATCAAGTCGTGGATTACAGTATCACAGCAGTATCTCTACACTGTTGTAGTTCCTTACAGCTGCCACTAGATGTTACTGTAGAAAGATTCAAGGATTCAAGGATCTTTATTGTCATACCAGCACACATTTCCACATGAGATGGCATGAAATTAAGTGTTTGGGTCCAAGTTATGTAAGCCAAAGAGAATAAATAAACTGGATAGAAAAATAAATAAGAGCACTATAAAAACAAAAACAAAAACAGCTCTTTAAAAACTCTATAAAACAGAATAAGCATGCGTGCAAAATGCAGTTGACCAGGTTTTAAAATGAAATGGTATTTGGCTGATAGCAGTTAACTAGCCCCCAATGATCAATTACTTCTCATTCAAGATGACCCACAGAGAAGAAACCACTCCCTATAGCTCCAAACAGGGGTTAGCCTACTTTTACTCAAGTTAAATAATGGTCAACTAAATGAACTCTGAGGTGACCTGGGAAATCTTCCTCTCAGAGGTCGATCCAGGCAGGAGGGCAAACTTTGACCATCCACAGCTGCCTTTATCTCATTCAGTCCTTGGGTCTGTCCACGGTCAATCTGCCTCCCCCTCTCTCCCAGGAAAGAAGCACATCATATAAGACTGCTGTTAAACAGGAACTCCACTATGTAATCAGTGAGGAGTTCATTTACAAGATCTTAAGTTAACAAGCATGAAAACAGAAGGCCTGCGGTGACAGAAACCTCATTATGTGCTTGAGAAATTGGAACAAAAAAGACCAATTCATTACCTTTCATGAACATTATGATCCTCTAACTAATGAAACCAGTGATTACAGATATTTAAAAGCATATATAAAATCACTCTGAATAAGATCCCGCCGCAGTCCAGAAGTGTTTCATTGAGATCGCTCTGTACTCCATCACCTGATAATGGAATTTAACATTGACTATTAGAGACGACTCTACACCTCTACTCTTATCTCTACATCTATTATCAGTGGAACTGGAATTGTAAACTGCTTTGTGACCTTATTCTGCCTGTGTGTGTGTGAGAGAGAGGGAGAGAGACAGACACAGAACACGTTGTGAAGAAGGAGTGTAGTGTTGATAAGACTGGGTGGTTCAAACTTGACCTGGATGGCGCCGGTTGCAGCTGACATAACCTCACCTCTGCCAGTGGAGGTAAGGCCCTTTGTGAACTTTAGCAGCCAATCACAACAGGAGGAGTTCACCTCATGGGAGGGAACACACGAAGAAAAAAACAGGTTTAATCTTGCCTTGTGTATGTGGCAGAAATTTTTTTATTTTTTATTTTGGCTGCAGTTGCAGTGATGATCTTGTATGTAATCCTTGCATCCTTGTTTCAGATGTGTTGTTGGTTTGCTCTCACATACTTGCAACGTGATTCTGAGTCATTCTGAGTTTCAGTAAGTGCTGTTCAGTAAAAGCTATTTTAACAACCGTTTAAATGTTTTTAATGTGAACATGTGAACACAATAACGTTATGATTATTATTTCGTAAAACACACACACATCAATATTCTTATCATGTGCTTCACCGGCATGTGTTCAAACTGCATGATGAAATGATCAATGATGAAATGTTTGAAGAGGAGAGGCCACAGGGTATGTCTACGCCCTGAAGTTCGCCTCGCAGGCAACACCTTCCTGTAGACTGCATCCAAAATCTGCCTTACTCAGCAGTCTGGCGGACTACTAACCTCAAGTATGTCCTATTTTTTCATTTATACATTTAATATTTATAATATCTGATCTGTGCACCTTGTTATGCGTTGCTTTGTAATGCAGCATAACATGAAAATGATCCTGGGAGGAAATTTAAGGGTAAAAAATGACTTGACGTTTAACGTCAGGGACGTCTGGTAACGTAAACACGGAAGTGAGGCCGTCTCCCCTTGAATCATCCTATCAGAAAGTAGGCGTCATTTCAGAGCAGACTGTCATTGGGTTAAAGTTTGCCCCCCCCGAGCTGCTCGTATAAATAAACAACAACCCAAAGCTAGCATGTGTGCAGGATACCTGTAGACGACAGCCACAGCAGTCAGTCCTCCGAGCACCTCATTCATCTGCAGTGACGGAGAAGAGACAGCCCTCTGACGGGAACAGGCAGCAGCATGTCGGTCGACAGTGTGTTTAGGACCCGCTCTCTCGGTGTGGCCGCCGAGGGTCTTCCTGACCAGTATGCCGACGGGAAAGCAGCCAAAGTGTGGGAGCTGTACATTGGAGACACGCAGAGTAGGACGAAGGAATATAAAAGCTGGGTCGTGTCTTTGCTGAAAGAGCACGGGGTGCGGAGAGTGCTGGATGTGGCGTGCGGAACCGGGTAATGTCAGGGTGTGCTGGGACCGTGTGGCAGGTTTCACTTGGCTGATGCCACGTAGGACTTCGCACCAAGCTCCATTCAAAATTTAGCTCAATTTAATGCGTAACCTTATATGTCAACACGCGCAAAGATCCTAGTCCAAACTAGTGTGTAATATGTATTGTTATACGGCCCATACTGCAATTCGGCCTAATTTCTATACATTAAATATACATTATTTAAATAAGATGCCCATTTTTTTACCCTTCCTGTTTTAATCTATGGCACCTGTGGTAAAATAATAGATCTGTTGAAAAGCATGTGCAATGCCAGTGCAGTCTATTAAATGTATGCCAAATTGAGGATTAATTATGCAGTAGTATTGAAGGAGTTAAAATAAAAAGGGCTCCCATTATAACCCTCCAGCTTTATGAATGGGTGTGCCCATTCTGAAAGTACACACAGATTATGCAGCTCCATCACCCAGTCTAACTTTATTACATGTCAGTCTCCTACGTCTATTTTTTTTTAACTTTCCTGTGCTTAATGGAGCCATGCACAAATACAAGAAGAGTAGTTTCACTTTGGTGTGCAGGTGCAGATGACTCATTTTGTGAAAGTATTACCAAATTCAGTTTTGTTCTGTAATGACTAAGTTAGATTATCATCATAGCTAATCAAGCTAGTTTGACTTTCCTGGAATTTCAACCCGCTGACCCTTTCAACTATGGACAAAATCCGGATTAGGCGAGAGAATAATGAATGGAAGTGCAGAGTTGCAGCAGCCTCTGTGCCAGCTCCTGCCTCCAGCAGCAGTCAGGGGCTGAGACATGCTGATCAAAAGGCTTTTTTTTGTGTGTTAATATTACGGCTAAGAAGGCTTATATGGCCTAAATAAGTCTATTGTTTTTTAAACTAGAAGCTAGCTGTGGAACTTCACTCGTGTGGGATACAGATTTAGGGTTCACTGTTAGGTGGCCTGGTTCTGGGTCGCTAGAGGTAGTTTTGACTGGTTCCCTGCAGGCTGTTTACCTTTGCTGATAGTCCACCAGCGCCCAGGAACAGCAGCAAGGCCACTGGCTGAACTCAGACAAGAAAACAACACACTTTAACCTCTCCCTCTAGAATCTCACTGCACCTTTATGGTCTACTTATCTGGGAGAAATCGTGCAGGAGATGCACAACACGATTTTACACAACAGCCACTTGATTACTGCTTCAGCTCCGCAGTCATTTGCATCTCCAAAGTAAACATTGTAAAGCTTTGTATCTGGCAGAGCACTGGCTGCTGGGATGTGTTCCCCCACTATGGAGGAACCCAGCACACAGACTGACCCCATTCCATAGTATGTCTCAGTGTCACGACCATCTGGGGCGACGTACACACGCTCGGTGTGGAATGATGTTACGCCTCACTATTTTTGGCCGTGCAAATGTGCTCGTGATACCAGACTTTCCAGTTGTTCTGTGTTCAGATTTAGTGACAGTTTATACAAGAGCAGAGGAACCTGCTTATTCTGCATTCAGTCCACATCATCATAACCTTTATTCCTACTATTGCTTTTTTTTGGTTTTACTGTTGCTTTTTGTATTTTTTAAAAGTCTTTCTTTGCAGTTCTATATTATTATGCAGTTACACAGTCACAGTTAATGATTTCAGCATGCTACCTTTTTCTTTCTCAGGTCATTGCCCACTGAATCTCTCTTTTTTTAAGGATGTTTTTTAACTCTTGCATATCGTAGAACATTAACTCAGATCTAGTTACTATTTGGAAAGAGCTGTAAACAGCTATCATCACAGAAGAGACGTCAGCGGGAGAAGAATCCAAACAAAATTCAGCAGCCTCAGTTCAGAAGGTGTTGTGGTCTGGGTTCATCTAAGCACGAGCAGCCGCTGACAATCAGAGGTGGATGACAGCAATTCTGGTAGATTTCGCTCATTTTCCGGCCAAAAATGAGTGTAGGAGCACCCAGTCCATCAGTCCATGAACATCATCTCCTGACTCACTCTTACAAAGCAGTTAAAAAGGGTCCATTGCTAAACATTTTTAGAAATGTGTGTTCCACTTTGCTGCAGCACAAATTAGAGTGTGTGTGTGGTCATGTTGGGTTAAGTTGTTGTACAACACTTGTATTTACGACGCATTTGTGAATTATTTTTTAGAGTTGACTCCATTATGTTGGTGGAGGAGGGGTTTAATATGGTGAGCGTGGACGCCAGCGACAAAATGCTCAAGTATGCACTGAAGTCTCGATGGGAGAGGAGAAAAGAACAAGCCTTTGACCAGTGGGGTACGACATTTTCCATGCTGTTAGGGTTGAATTTTCATGTTTGAATGTTGACATTTGAATCTAATTCCTCTTTGGCTGTTCCTCTTCCTCAGTGATCGAAGAGGCCAACTGGTTGACGCTAGCAGAGGATATCCAGAAACCAGGGGATGGGTTTGATGCCGTTATCTGCCTCGGCAACTCATTCGCCCACTTACCAGACTTTAAAGGTACGTGAGAGAGAAAAGGGCAGAGGCATCTCTTTAAATGATCCGTTTTTGGAATGACCTCCTTCATGTTGTTCTTATTCAAACAATGTGGTTCAATTGAAGACCATTGTGTTGATTGTGCACGATCATGTTAGTGATGCTGTTTTGTTCCCAGGGGACCAGAGTGACCAAAAGTTGGCCCTTCAGAACATTGCCAGTATGGTCAGACCAGGCGGGATCCTCATCATCGACCACCGTAACTACGACTACATCCTGGAGACCGGCCGGGCCCCACAAGGCAAAAATATCTACTACAAGGTAGTAAACATAACAGAGTTGGTTACAAAGGATGCACACTGGCATGCTGAGGGATCATTTTGTACTTCATCCAACCTCTTTCTTTTCCGTTTCCTCATTTCTGCTGCAAACCTGTGTCCTTTTAGATCACCTCATATATGGTGTTAGGCTCCTCTGGCTGCGTGGTGAAAGCAGCATGTTAGCAGAGCAGCAGCACTTTCACTCTCCATATGTGTCTGCACACGATGTATTCAGGCTCCCGTAAGACAGCTGGACTGATTAAAATAGACGTCTGAAACGCTTCCTGTCTGAGGTGTGCTTAAGGTCACAGCTGGTTTGCTGACTCTTCAGAGTTAGACTATTAACAACTGACATGCACATTTTGGTTACTCTATGTTGTCGGAAACCATCAGCTAAAACCTACTCATTACCCACGAAATCTCTTCTTCGTTAAGGCAGTTTTATTGGTTTTATTTTTTAAAAATGCCCGGGGCTTAATATCTGGTAGCTGTACTCAGGCCTTGGTCACACTCTCCAGCTTGGCTGCATTTGTTGGTGGGAAGCCAGAGGGGGATCAAGGAATCTGTGTGACGGCTGGTGGTTTGTTGTTTCTGAGTGTGTCCTGGTGCCTCAACATTCTCTGTCTCAAAATCCCAAGAATCTACCAGTGCAGTGCTGCCAAAAGTCATGTCAGCGTTTTTTCCTCAACCATTTTGACCATGTAGTTGTCCTCGTTACATAAGAAGCAGCCCAATGAACTGACTCACGTGTGGAATGATTCCCCAAGAAGGTTGAAAGAGATTACTTAAAGATGCCAAAGAATAACAAAAGCATCAGCCTGAACGGTACATTTAATCTAAATTTCTACTGGCTCTTCATTGCTTTGCAGCGAGCTGAACAAACAGCATTGTTCATGAATGGTTTAATAACACCATCCCTAGCAGCAGCCGAGTTTAAGACCTAATCTCTATTTAGAGCCTGCTGGATATTGTGAAATTTACAATGAGCGGCCCCAATGAAATGAGCAAAAAAGACCACACAGGAAGATGTGAAAATAAGTTAAGCGTGTACATATGCAGCTCAAAATAATGTCTAGCGTTTACTCTGTGGCTCGAATGCCTGTTTTTCTGCATGGAGTGCAGCACCATGACAGCATATGATTGGGAACAGACATCTAAAGTGGAGTCAAACAACCAATGCTGCAATTTATTATCTAGCTTATCAGCAAAAGCTGAAAGATATATTATGGAAATACAAACATGTAACAGCAGGTGCCAACAGCAATAAGCCATATTGGATTTACGTAATTTTCCTCCAAACATGTTCCATATTCTATAATCCACCCAAAGTGGGAGCTATCCAGCTGGAAGGCCGGAATAGAAATACTAAATCAACAGTCGTGTGCTATGCAAAATCCCCCTCTGATACCTCCATCGTCTCAGTCTGCTCAACTCCATAACTGTAAGAGCCACATCCTGGTTCTTATAAATCACTTCTAATCAGCTCTGCTCACTCTTGGCCGTTACTGCAGAAAAGAGGGAAGGTTAATGATAATAATAATAATAATTCATAAATGTGTGTGTGTGTGTGTTGTGTCACAGAGCGATCTAACTCAGGACATCTCCACCTCGGTGCTGTGGGTCAACAGTAAGCCCCACATGATCACTCTGGACTACACCATCCACGTGCCCAAGGCCACCCTCCACAATCTTCCTGAAGTCAGGTAGGTCAGCACAGCGTTAAAGCCCAGCAACAACATCCACGGCGTCCTGTCAAGTCAAAATATTATCTCACAGCCTGGGTTATTTTCTGAAGACTCTCTTGTAACGTCCCACACAGTCGAGGTTGAAGGACTCTCTGAGCAGACGTGTTAGACACAATAAAAAACACCTTTTACTGTGAGTTTGGAGGAATTCTAATGTGGCCGTGCTCCGTTTGTCCTCCCCAGTAAATTCCGTCTGTCCTACTACCCTCATCGTCTGGAGAGCTTCAAATCTTTGCTGAAGGAGGCCTTCTACGGCAAAATGGAGCACAGCGTCTTCGGAGATTTCCAGACGTACGTCCCCAGCCAGTCCCAGGCCCCGTGCTACTTTATCCACGTCTGTAAGAAGACGGCCTAAGAGCCCCCCCCCACCCCTCCAACGTGCTACACATACACACTGCTAGGAAAACAGCAGCTCTCTGTCCTCGTGCTCCTACAGTCCTCCAGATTTGGGTAAAATTCTATTTGAATATGTCTGAAAAATATACTTTGTCTTTGATTTCTAGTCTGTTTTAGGAAAGTATACAAGATGCACACAGGAGTCTGGTAGTCTGGTTAGGCTCTGGGCTCACTGGACCTGTTAAGTGATGAGCACACGGACACTGAGATCATCCTGGTAGTCTGTGACTACAGTGGCAGTCAAGAGCTGGCATTCACAATTATTTTGACAAGTTGACAAGACGAGTTGAACATTTTCTCAAATAATTTTAAACCAGCAGAGCCTCTCCAGCTTTGCTGTTAACAGACATCTGATTCTGATCTCTAGTTGACTCACAATAAGGTCAAACCTGGTTTGAAAAATGTATTCCAAATGTACCAGACCTCTGTTTGTGCCCATATCTGGTATCTTCCCAATGTGCCGCTTTCCGTGTTTTCCTCACTTCCCCCCCGCTCCCCTCCTCTCTGGACTTTGGTATCCACAACGAACAAATGGTGCTGAACATTAGTGATGTTCCTCAACATGGAATTAATCACCAGTTATGTACAAAGAAAGATGTTCTTAGACATGTTCTTAGACTTTTGTGTTTTGTAAGTTTACCAAACGAGTCTTAAAAGCACAGATGCTTCATCTGTGGATTGTGAATACGGTAGCCTTTCTTTCATTTGTATTGTCAAGGCTGGAAAATGTAAAAAAAAAAAAATGCTGATCTCATTGTGGCCTTGTTTTAAGTTTGGGCAAATCTTCGACAGGCACGGTCTGACGGCAGTTCTTTGTTCACCTGCAATCATGCACAGTCGTTGACTTAAAGGAGAAAAGGCACTTGAAGATTGTGAATTCCCTGGTACCTTTAAAGGTACGGTGGAAAGTACCCGTTTGGATCAATCAGTCAAGAATCCTCCACCCTGAAGTGTCCTTGACTACCTCAGCAAATACCAGAGCTAAATGACAGATGGCTGAGATCTCCCCAAAAGCTTCAGACTTGAATGGAATTGGCCTTCTTGTAGCAATTTAGGTTTTCTTTAACTGACTTCTAGTCTATTAGAGGCAAAAACAGCCTTTTCTGGTCATCACCTCCTCCACCATTATCGGTCACAATAAAAACTGAAGTCCCAATTGAGGATTCATCCAAAACTGCAGCACTCAGAGAGCCTGGAGTGATTCTAAGCAAACATTTAGATTACTGTAATAACTGTGAAAACCCAACACTCTTTTAAATTGTGTTATCAACCAAAGATGTTTGAAAAGTATGCCTCAAATAATTGAGTTCACCCAAATAACGAGAGGAACAAGATGGAAGAATAATTTATTTCTCTGTATCATCCGAGCTCAAATACATTTTGCTTTGATACTAAATTAAAAACGTGTTTTTCACTGGAATGAGAAACCAAATATCATCACTACCTCTGCTGTTTGCCTTAACAAGACGGCGCGGTGCGTTCAAATGTCGTGCCGGTGCCTCTTGTAGAACCAAATGGACGGCACGCAGCAGTTTGTGATGGAGATCAACAGTGGGGTCAGAATGTTGTTAGAGTGGCTGGATGTTTGAGTGGGGCTGAAATTTTGTGTAGAGATAAAACTTTTTCAGAACTGTCCTGTTATGTTGCCAATTCTTTAAAAAAACGATTTTCCTAATGGATAATGATCATTGGAATTCTTTTGCATGAAATTAAAAATACATGATACAAGTATTCTGACTGTCGTGATTCTATTTTTGGTGTTGAGTTTCTGGGACACAATAGACAGATATATTCAGCAGGGACTCTGTGTCCAGTTCAAGTCCATACGGACGGGATTACCCAGATAAAGTGTGTGTACAAAGGAACAATGATATAGTGTGCCGGACCCTCTGCAGGGTTCCCTCTGCTGTTGCATGGCTTTCTGCCTTAATCAGCAGCACGGGACAAGCATGGGGCGCCTTTTTAGAGCTCATCTGTTCCTCTGTTCACAATAACCACCTCACAGTAACAGGAGCATAACGTTCAAAAATAGAAATGCAGAATCTCAGCTAGCAATAAAGACAATTTGAAATCGTGCCAGCGTTTCATCATCTACTTCACGTCTTATATTAGCACTTGTTATACACGAATCTTTTGGCATTCTGCATGTGAGGGTTCACACAATGTGCACGCTGATGCACATATCTGAGAGTTGCACAGTTCATTAGAGAAGCAGTTCAATCCATGCTGATCGAGGGGGGGGGGCTCAGCGCATCACTACCTCAGTGAAAAATATTTATCATGTACATTTGAATTCTTCATCAAAGCAACACAAAGTAACAGAATTGTGCCAAAGTAACTGATGAAAAGTCTAGAGAATTTGTAGACATTATAAATGTAACCATGTTATTATAATGTGCAGAGTACAGTTTTGACACAAGAGGGCGCTATTACATTACATTACATGTAACTATTCAAATGTAGTCAGAACCCCTTTAGTAAACTTGTGCTTTTTGTCTTTCTGCATGATACATTTTTATCAGTTTCACCACTATGATTATTTTATCTTAAATGAACACTGAAATCTAAGCAAGTTTTTAATGTCTCATTTGATTTTAATGACACTGGACTGCTGTCCATTCTGTTTATCATGATGGTGTGATATCTTGCTTTAAAGACTCAAGACCTTCACATTTACTTTACTTTGTCTTACTTTACTTTTTGTGTGAGGTTGAAACCTGTTTCTTTACTTCTTGCTCTCCTGCACTGCTGCAACACATCAAAATTCAAAGAACACAGGAGTTCTTAGCCCCAATAAAACACAGAGCTCCTTCACATCTGACATTTAGTCAGTGAGGGACACTTCCTGCCTTGTCTGTCTGACCTCTGAACATGAACTTGCTCACCATCATCCAGCTTCTCTTCCCTGGAGTGGAGCGTCTGGACCTCATCTCGTCTCATGTCTCCGAGGTCTGCTATCAGGCTCTGTGGTAGACGGCCGTGCAAGGAGCTGATACACAAACCAGATGTGAAACTGTTTGCCAGATGTGGCTGCTCCGCTTTGCTTTGCTCCAGTTAGAGGAGTCAAAGTGGTCAACCATGACTGGCTTTACTGGGGAGGATCGCTTTCACGGCACGTCATTGGCCAAATCAAACAAAAACAGAGGGAGCTGAGGGAGACAGATTGGCTGGAAAGATGGAGATGAGTAATTATGATTAATAATGATTATACTGAAGCGCCTTTAAAGGGGAGAAGAAGAAAAGGGATAAAATTAACTATTTAAGACCATATGTTCTTGCTGCAAAATAATTTATGATGTTTGTACTTGGAGAGAAAATGATTTTTTGTTAATGTGGAGTTGTGGAAGTGCGTCTATTCACCTCCCCATTTAATGTACTTGTCATATTTGGAGTTTTCTGACCCCAGCACTTGATAAGAATGAGATCCAGTCTTCAGCGCATCCCTTCAGAAAACCTACAGTATTTGCAGCATCACTGACTGTCGTTTCGGTGCCGTATCAACACACCCAGTCACCCAGCTGTTACATATTTTGTCTTTCTAAGCTCTCCTTGTATGGTAGCACATTCCTGGGGAAAAGAAAGTGAAGCAACAGCAGTTTGTTTGGAGTTAATCTCCTGTAACCAGACTGGCATCTTGTAAAGCTCACAGGTCTGGAGAAATTCAAGCACATTTTTGGAGAAAAGGGTACAGTGGACCGCTGTTATATTTCAAACCATTGAAACGACCCAAAGGACAACTCGGTTGTACCTAACAAGATATACGAGATTTGTGTAATTTCTGGTCTTGTTGAAACTCTCTTTCCTTTCTTTATTCCATAAAAAAGCTGTGACTCTGTAGTCCCCTGCAGCTGTTTTAGCCTCTTTCTGCCGGTTGTTTCGGTTTGGCAGCCCTTTCACAGGGTTTTGGGCCACAGGAATCTTCCAGACAGAAGGGTGGTGCAGACCAAATCCGAGGTAAAAGAGTGAATATTGGATTTCAGTTCGTCAGGTGGCTACAAACAGGACTCCAGCTAAATGCTAATGTCGCTCTGTGTCTGTTGGATGTGTGAAAAGGCAACTGATTGCTAACACATTAGCCATAGCAGCTTCAGCCTATAAGGTGATAATTCGTCAATGCTGTGTTTACAGCTTAATCCTGCTGCTGCCAAATGGCTCATAAATCAATGTTTTGCTGCTTTCAGGGAACAAGACAACAATACAGTCTTTTCTTGTGCAAAAGTAAGATGGGAAGGTCGATACCACTCTGGTTACAATTTGATTTTCATCTAACGCTCAGCAAGAAAGCAGATTTAAATCAAACTATTTGTCAAACTATTCTTTTAAGTATGTATTAAGTATACGTTTTTTAAGTAACATTTCTCAGTAAAGCTGTTACTTAAAGATATATATATATATATATATAGAGAGAGAGAGAGAGAATTCACCGATCTAGCTTGACTCGTAGCAGAAGACAGGGAAAGCAGAGGGATGTCTTTGATGATTTAATCTTACATCTCATCTTTGCCGACATAAACGGGGGGGACCCACAACCCTTGTAAAGAGCTGCAACCGTTAAAGTGAGAGTGGGAAAAGATGTAGGGGGGAATCCAAAGGTGCTGAAAGACAAAAAGCTGAGAAGGGGATGAGGGGAAAGAAAGTCAGACAGTATCTAACCGGCAACAGTTGCCTCCACTGCGAGCTGCCAGATGAGAGTTTTCCAGATGTTAGAGGTAGAGGAAGAAAAGGGAGGGGGTGTGGAGAGAAAAAGAAGTAAAACAGATTTTTTTCTCCTACTTTTTTATTTGTCTTCCTCTGACTTTCCGTGGCAGGTCAGAGTGCGAGGTAAGTGGCTACAAACACTTGAGCAAGGTGAGGGCCTGTGAGTGCTGTGATAGCCTCTGTTGGCCCCACAGCGCTCACACAAACAATAGATAGAGGAAAAAAAGCTTGACGGCCTGCTATAAACTCACTGAACTGCTTTCTTTCTCCTCCACCTCTCCCCTTTTTTTACTTCTTCCTCCCACATCACTGATCGTTTTCTTTCCAGGGAGCATGAGAAATGATGTTTTTATGTGTGTGTGTGTGTGTGTGTGTGTGTGTGTGTGTGTGTGTGTGTGTCATGTGATTCCTTAGAACTAAAAGTCTGGCTTTCATTTTTCAATCCCCTTGTGTAAGTGTGTGTAAGTGTGTGTGTGTGTGTGTGTGTGTGTGTGTGTGTGTGTGTGTGTGTGTGTGTGTGAGGAGCAAGACTTAAGGAGTCCCAGCTGTCTCTTTCCCAGCTGCCACTGCCCGACTCCTGATGAGAAAAGTGGACACAGTGAAAGACCAGATAGTTTGAACGTGTGTTTTTGTCGTACCTTCACCTCCGTTTGTTACGTCCTGCTTGTATAAATGTGCTCCTGCTGTGAGGCGTCACGCAGTGGTGGAATGTCACTAAGCGAGTACTTTTACTCGATGCACACGCACTTCACTTGAGTGCATCCATTCTATGCATCTTTATGTACTTGTACTACATCCGTCTGACAGCTTTAGTTACAACTTTATTGTCCAATGAAAACCGTGCATCTCCAAATGTGATTTCTTCTGATAAACTGGGGACTGAAGTGTTGAGAAAACTCTCCTACTTGTTAGATAGACTATTTTAAAAGAGTAGCTGGGGAAAAAAAGTCGTCACAAGGCTGAAAACAGGCTGTTTCTCTAAGCTCATGAAAAGTTGACTTGTTAGAGATACAGCGGCACTACAGACAAACACTAGACCACAATGCATTGCTGCAGATTAAACTACCCAGTGGTTATAAAGTAGTTAAAATGAGCTCAACCGTAACCATCTACAGCAGCAAAACATAACATACACATGAATGCAGCAGGAATTAGAATTAGAAATCATATATTACTGCAGAGTGAGTACTTTTACTTTTGATATTAAAGTATATTTCACTGCTGATGCTTAAACACTTTTACTCTGGGTTTCGAGTGCTGGACGTTTACTTGTAATGGATTATTTTCACAGTGTGGTTTTAGTACTTTTAGTCTTCTTCCACCACTGGTGTCATGTGCGCATAATGTGTGTGTGTTTGTTGTAATGGGGCTCTCTTGAAATCCCTCCTCAGGACGGGCCAAGTCGAGGGTCTGTAAGCATTTATGGAGTCGTTATAATAAAAGAGTGGGTCACACCAAAAACTCAACAGCAGCTCTGGGATTTTCCAGCCCTCCACTCAGCCTGTGCCAAGACACTGTTTGGATAGAGAAGGCTGGAGATATTGAATGCCTTGTCTAGTGTTACGCAGGGGAATAGCCTAATCCAGACTGGGCCCATTCTTTCCCACATGAATGGTGTGTGTTTGTCTGTGCTCTCCGTGTACATTTGTGTGGATTTGTGTGTGTGTTTGTGTGTGTCGAGAGGGGGCCAGTAAGAGAATCAAGAAACAGACAACATCCTCCTGCTGCGCAGAGAGGGCCTGAAGAACAATAAAGCCTGGCGAGTGAAGGAAGCACTCTGGCTGGAGGCCCGCGGCTGGACAACGCTTAGCTTGTTTTGGGTCCTGAAACAAATAAATGACAGAGTTCCTCTCAGTTTCACACACACACACACACACACACAGAGAGAGCTGAAAACATACAGGAATTGATATGGTTTATTTATAACAAAAGGATTGTGCGAGGGCGAAATTAATTCAAGCTGTAATCAATCTGGAGGTCGAGATGTGGGAGCATGCAGAGACAGGTTTGTAAGCGCAGTAAAAGTTTTAAGCTCTATTTGTTTTGCACACTCCAAATGATTATCTGCTGTAGCATTTTCCTCCTGATGCTTAAACAGGAACATATTTCAAAGGAACACGCCTAAATGTAACGGCCTGCTGTTCAGGCACGCTCTAACAGGATGACTCTTCACTTCCAGGTCAAGTCCCACGAGTATCTTTCAGCAAAAATGGTGAGAACAAAAGATGATGGGCCTTCAAGCACTTTTTGAACTTGTCTTTGCAAATGTTGGTTATGATAATGTTAAACAAACAGACGTGCACTCACTCCGGGTCATGTGCAGCAGAGCTGTATATTCCTCAGGGCTGCAGGGACAACGATGCTACATACCTGTACATGGCAGGAAGTTAATGGGTGTGATCACACCTTTTCATTTTCTGTCCATTTTGCCCTGAAACAGTTCTAATAAAAGTGATGGGGGACAAAACCTACAGTCCTAAAGGCAGCTGATATTCTTATGAGGCTTCAGCAGTGTGAGCTAACCAGTGCATGTGGATGTCTTCCAATGTTACAGCCATTTACTGACAAATTCCTTCTTTGTGTTGTCATGGACAGTGTTTCCTGTCTGAGCCGGAGTGGTGGGGTAGTTGCTCAGAGACAGAGTTTCTTATTAAAAATACTGAACCTTTGGATGAAATCTTATATACCCATTAGCTTCAGCTGGCTTTACAGAGCCTTTTCTGCACAGAATGAGGGCTGTGGAGTTTGCCCCCAATCTCTTACATTGAAAGTGTGTTAGGAAGAGAATCTTCTCATGGGCCACTGTGGACAGAAGAAGTCATTACAGCGACCGACTCAGTTTCTCCGCTGGAAGGACACCCTGGAGGGCACTTTACAGCGTTTTCTTGCACACTGGGCCACCGTAGAGGGGACTTTTATCTACCTTAAGGGCATCCACAAGGGCACTTTTGAGCAAATGATCTATGCAGCAGAACATTACATAACAATGGACAGCGTGAAAAGAATTAGAGAAAAATCAATGGCTCAATATTTACTTGTGTATCTCAGGAAAGTTTCATGTCTTTATTATCAGGGAAAATTCTTATTTGCATTAAATGGACACCAGCAAGTCAAAATATCAGTACGGCCTGTTAAAGTTGTACACTTTGGGGTAAAAAGGCACCAAAAAAAAGAGCTGGTTGCATTTTGTTGTGTTTGCATTTTGTCAATGTTGTTTATTAGCGTAAAGCATAAAGCTTCACCGCTGTGAACGAAACATTTCAGGATTTCAGCCTGGACGTGACGCACCACTTAGGGTACAAACCTCCGACCTGAAGAAACAAAGTGCAGCTTTAGTGATACATTTTTCTAGAGGACCTTAGTTTGTCTGTCCTCTAGCTGTGTGTGTGTATGTGTGTGTGTGTGTGTGTGAGCCAAACCTCCCTACTGTAATTTGTCTGAATTGATCTCCAGTTATAGCTCAATAAACGGTGCTGTGGCCTTACTGTACATGAAGCTACAGCATTGTATACCCATTACACACACACACACACACACACACGCACAGTCCTTTTATGTGCATGTATTTTCACACATATACTCACATGGGCACACATCAATGGAAACACATTAACAAACACAAACCCAGCATACGGCGAGTGTGTTTGTCAATGGGACTGTTCTTCAGAGAGGTGCAGTCATGACAGTTATGACTCTCTGGCCTCTTAGTGCGGTTTGTTTTTCTTCAGTTAGACTCTAGAAATTTTTTGGTGTGTGAGCTCTCCCTCTCTTTCTCTCTCTGCGTCTATCTGTCCGCCCAACTTCCCATTCATGCCCTCAGCTTGGTTTTCCTCCCAGCGGTCCTCCAGGTTCATTTCAGAGAGAGTTGCCAGCTTGCCACAGGTTAGACAGAAATAAACAGTCAGGCTCTCCAAGTTAAACAGCGACCATGTCATACCATCTGAGAGCCCCTCCGCTTCCTCTGGGCCGCCCACCGCTCAAAGAATGCGTCTTCAGTTCTCTGAGAAATGGAGCAGTCTGCACACACAGCCAAACAAACCTGCACGCATATAGAAATGAACATATAGATGTCATTTTCACACGCAAACAGACACGTGGAAGGTGTAACTGTTCTATGCACAGAGGAGACACACACACACACACACACACACACACACACAGAGGCGGGCTCTCGCGGCTGTGATTTGCTTGACAGTCCTGAATACACTGCGTCTATTGTTCAGAGGCTTTGTGGGTCCCAAAGAGAGTGGTAAAGTGTTCGCCCAAAGAGACGGAGATGGGGAGGGAGGGGGGCAGGGTGGATATCCATTTCTGCAGACCAGTGAAACTACACTTATTCTCCTAACTGCTGCCACATGGTGAGGTCTCCTAATGGCATAGAGCACAGCACAACCTGCCCTGTCTCACACACACACACACACACACACACGTATGAACATCATTACATAAAATGTTCATAGACAGAAGTTATTCCCTCTGGCATGTCACTCCTGCAGAAGCTCAAGGTTTCCACAGGTTTTAAATGTTAAGGAAGGATTTAGGTAAAGCCTACACTCAAGTGGGGAACTCCCCATGAAGTAAAGAAAAGTCATACCCGTGTGTTTATGTAAGTATTTTCACTCCGAGTTTGATACTTTGCATGTGCAATTTCAATTTGACCTCGTCAGGCCTGAGAAAAGCTCCCTAAGCCCAACAGGAGCTCAGAGGTGCAGTGGGTCGTCCATTCATCGGAAGATCAGCTCCTCTACGTCAGCATGTCGAAGTGTCCTTGGGCAAAACACTGAACCCCAACATGCTCCTGAAGCTTCAGTGTGTGAATGTGTGTGACAGAATATCCTCCTCCTCCTACTACTCCTCCTGTACGACTGATGGGTGAATGAGGATGTAATGTAAAAGTGGTTGGAGTAGTAGAATGACTAGAACAGCGCTATACAAATACAGACCATTTACCATTGACATGCACCGGAAAAAGAGGAGATGGTGGATTGTACAATTTAGGCAGTTAGTATACGCTAAACATCTGATGTATGTTTCTTTTTTGAACACATTTCAACCTTCGAGAATTTGGGAGTTATGTTTTGTCCGACATGGAAAGCTCCACCTCCTGGGAACAGGCTCAACAACAGCCGAGGGCCGTTCCACTCCTGGCTGTGTGAGGCTGGAGGTGGTCAGTGATGTGAGCCCCTGGCCAGAAAAATGGAGACACAGAATCACAAGGCACCTCTGCCACAGAGGTCTCCTCGGAGGTGGCAAGTCAGCCACAATCGATTGAGTGGCTTGTGCTGGTGCTCTGAAGTCTTCATGTTGTCACGCTCAGTTGGACATGTGTAAGGGAAAAACGAGTGTTTCATTTTATTTACATGGAGTGGCGTGCCAAAGGCTCTGCGGTCGTGATAAGCGGTATCGAATGTCTTTAATAATTGTAATTTTTTAACAAGCCTGTTCAGAAGGTTGAATTGACACTCAGGGAACTTCACCAGCCTCCTGAACTGAAGTGCACCTTTGAGCAGGTTGTCATGGAGCTGAAAAACAACATGCCCTCCATATCAGAGTCTGTCAGTGTGCTGCTACCGTTGTGTAATGGCACATGGACAGGACGAAGGATCATGGACATGGTCAGTTTGCCCGAGCAGCGGAGGCGACCCAGGAAGAAAAATTCAGGACTCCGAGAAGATGCACCTTCATATTTGCTTTATTTTCAATGTGCAGCAGCAGGCCCCTCTCCAGCATGTGCTCCAGCTCACTCAAACCCAACAACCACCTCCCGGCACATAAACCACCATCTTAAATACCTGTCCCCATCAGGCACCTACCACCTGACCGGGAACTTACCAACCACAATAAATAAATACCACACATTTATACAACCCACATCGAACTGAATCTATATACTAAACAAATATTAATCAACTAAACCTACTCAATCTATTTAATAAATACCCCCCTAATTACCTTACACACTTATTTTACATTTATCTAAAACGAAACTCCCCTCAACCCACTTCCCACATGGCATCCTCCTCCCGGAACTTAGAAGAGGCGTCTGAACCCCCGGGGAATCCTTTTGCCCGGACACCCTGGGAGGAAGAGGACAGGCAGAGGTAAGATCCAACAACCAGCATGACATACAAATCAACACAGTCTCTCCATAAACAAGGAGTAACGGCCGTCCGTCGTTACAGACATGTATTATGCATTCACATGGGCGTGGACCGTCCTCTGTGTGTTACCTCCCTCCTGCCTTCTCTTTGTTACTGCTGGACTTTCTAGATATGCAGTGTTTCTTTTAGGTTCTTACTCCTGATCTTGCTCCTGATATTGTGCTACTGACCGCCTGCCTTTAATAAAGCAGCAGTGTTTACAAAGAGAGACGTTTAACAGCTCAGTAAAACTGATGGAAAATTTGATTGGAAAATATTGCGATTTGTTATAAGGCAGATGTTTGTACTCATAGTGTGTTTTATTAGTTGAGCCGAGACATCTAGAGCTGGATAGCTCAGCAGGTAAAACTGCTGACTTTGCCTCTGGAGGTTTGAATCCCAGTCAGGGCTTAACACCTATATCCAGCATGGACCCTTAGGCAAGGTCCTTGGTGCTATTAGCCTACCTCAAGATGAGTGAAACCAGCTCAGACATCCAGGTCCAGGTCAACAAGGCCTGCGTCAGGTGTTGGGGAACCAGGGCAACCTACTGGTAAGCATGGTTTTAATAGCATATGTCCAACTGACTGGAGCTAAAAGGGGCCCATGAATGTAAACCAAAAAATACCAACCAAATATACCAAAATACTGAAAAACAATCTGGACAGAAAAAACACAGCCTGTAACAGATTCTAAAGCATTACGTCATTCTACAGGTTTTCTCTAAGTAGACTAATCAGGCTTGTAGGTGCAAGCAAACATGCTGCAGCCTGCACAATAACACTTTATAGTCTGAAAAAGATTTTACTTCTTAACAGTTTTTAACTAGAAAAGTCAAATGTGCTGCAAGTTTGTTGGTTTAGCAACAAACTTTCAGCCCAGCTAGCCTTGCAGCCAGCAAATGATGCTGCCTCAGCCTGCGGGGGTTGAGCAAGGTTATTTTCTTTCCAAAGCCTGTGTCATAACCCATTTCAAGTTGAGTGTTTTGAGACTGAATGACTTCCACATTAACAAAGACTATCTTCAAGCGTTGGTGGGGGCGAGTGCTGACAGTAATGAATCTGTTCTTTCTCTGTCTGTGAGAAGGCGTTTAGACTGACTGACTGAACTTATTGTGTTTTATCAGTTTAATAAATTGCTTTGTGCTGGTTCGTTGTATTTGGTGTCATTTAGAATCTGCTGCATGTTGTCTTCACTCTGCTCCTCACATAAACTTAACCGACTACATGTTTTGCATCGAACTGTGTGGTTGCAATGTAGTTCTACTACCAGGGGAAAGTTTTGTAGTGGGATTTTTGGTATTGTTTCAACTACCATTTTCCATAAATCTAGCGTTGTGGTCTTCTTTTGTCATAAAATTGGCCAATTTGTGTTTGTTTGGACTGTGAGAAGTTATTCTGCGTGGCTCTCTGTGCCAAGATGAGAACTTGTGCTTTTATTGGAAATTAAAAGAATGATTTGTGTTCCCAGAAAAGCCAGAAATTTTGTTTTGATTTAACCAAACTGCATTTTTGTTGAATGCGCAGTGGATGTTGTCAACAAAAGGCCCTTTTTTAGCTGTACGGCAGTTTGTTGATGTGTTTTGTAAAGCCACTGGTTAATCACATTACAGCTGTTTTTAATCTCTTTCCTGTTTTCTTGAGGTAACATTGCTTTTGAAATGCTTTTTCATTGGTGAATTAATACGTGGGTGGTATTTCCTCTATGGCTCAAATTCAAACCCTGGTGATGAGTGGGAGTGATAGCAGTGATAACGCTAAATGTCATAGATTTTCTGGCCTTGAATGCAAAGGTAGTGGTTTGAGCGAGAAAACAACCTGTGCAAAAGGAGTTTGGACATCAGTATTGTCATTGGCTCTGCTTATTAATAACAGTTCTGCTATGAATAAAGAAAAAAGAGCTCCCACAAGAATCTCTGCGATAGTTTCCAGAATGATGACTCCACATCAGTGGGTACTTCGCCAGATTCACTATGATGTTTTTGTATTGTGTACTTTTGACCCACCCTGATGCAAGAGCTCCTTATTTGTCTGGACTTTAATTGGTTACACTGGGAACCATAATTCTTTACTAAAGTGCAAAAACACAGGAGACAACGGAGCCAGCTAACAAGAATTTAGCTTGCGTGCCAATTAGAGTCTGGGGTTTCAGGTTATTCGGGGCTATGGGGAGCAGTAGAGGTGACTCAGAGGGTGATCTGAGTCACAGCTTTAATATGATGAATGCTGGCAGACTGGGAGATGTTTATTTACACTTATCTGGATGGAGTCAGGGGTGACTTGGATGAACTGCGTGTGAAATTTTTACATTGCATGTGAAAACCTGTCAATGAAACTATAAACCATGCTGAAGTTGAAGATGTGTTAAGTGTTGGCTTCATCCTTGTTTGAAGTGAGCTCAGGCTTCGGAGCGCCTGTCATGCTTTCTTCTCATCAAGACAGAGAAAGCCGAGGTTTGCTGTCATTGGCTCACATACAGTGCGTCAATGACGGGACTGCCCATTGTTCCGACGGCACATTATTCCGAAACCACAATACTACAAAAAAATTTCCGTTTTCTCAAAAAGAAGCACTCATTGCTCTCTGAAGGCCCACTGCTGTCAAAGCGGTGCATGATGTGTAAAGAGAACTGGATACATCATTAGAGGCAGGGCCCTGTTCATTCTTATGAAAGTTGCTCAGTGAAGAATGAAGCAAAAAAAAGGTCGACTAGCAGGTATAACATGACTTGCAGCGTTGCATATAATATTACGTATAACATTACTTGGATGTTTCACATTTTGGGGACTACAGAGTAAGTGCACTAACACCTCAGGCCGGCCAAGGAGGCTAGCGTCTTTCTTTCTATGTAAGTCTATGGGAAAAGAGGGTTTCCAGGCCCAGTGGCATCTACCATTGCTGTAATTAAACAGTTTGGCCACTATGTCAACTTTGTCGGCATAATTCCTAGGGGCTCCATTCGGTGACTGCCGGCCCCGTCCATGGTGCTAAATCCTTTCGGCTTTACACCAAACGACACTTCAAACAATTTTACTGTCACAGACCAGTCCAGTGTTGGAATAAAATCATGAAAGTTTGCCCCACTAATCATTTCTAGGCTGCAAGGTAAGGCTACATTGCTGTACTGTAGTTGTTGTCAGTGTGAGCTAGCGTTAGATCACAGGCTGTTGGACAAAAGGGCTTTTGGTCCAGGGACATTTTTCGGACTAGTGGGGTTTCAGAATAAAGGGCTGCTCACTAGTAAGTATCATGTTGAAACTGGCAAACTTTGATGAAAACAACAAATTATATTATATTATCCATATGAACATTTCCCTCGACGTTCTGATTAGTTTGTCCTGTCTGTAAACATACTGATGCTGCTGTATGTAGAAAAGGGCAGCCCATGATTGTGACATTTGACAATTTAGGAAATACACGTCTTTGCAGTCTTGCTGAGAATTAGAGAGACCGTTATCATGAAGCTATAACTAGCAGCTTAGCCAATGAGCAAATTGTAGTTTTTACACTTACACACTCGCATCAAACAGACGTGATAGTGAACTTTATACGTGCTGGTATGCCGTATGTTTTTTAATACCTTGGTCAGCTGCTTCCAGTTTTTGTGCTAAGCTAAGCTAACAGGCTGCTGGCTGTAGTTTAATATTCATCGTTCAGACATGAGATTGATGTAAATCCTCTCATCTATCTTTTGGCAAAAATTCAAACTCACTCAACTTTTTGGAAAAAAACTGAAAAAAGAAAACCATCAGCTGGTGGTTTTCTCAGTTATCATGGTGGGGGCTCAGCTGTCATCATGTGACCCACTTAGAGCCGCATGATTAGAGATCGTGTCTCCATTCAAGGATTGTCCTTGATGGTCTTAAAATCATGGGATATATCTCTGATTCTGGAGCCCATCATAATACTTTAGATTTATTTAACTGCGAGAAGAAGAAGAAGAAGAAGAAGAAGAAGAAAAGAATAATAGGGTAAAGAATAGAATTATACTGTACATGTTTGTTAAATCTGTCTGCATGCTGAGACCTTGTACTGGAATGCAGGTGAGCGCTGTGGTGTTGGTAGTTCACATGGTGGTGATGGGGCTCGAAGGACACTGGACACTGTGTGTATCACAGGCGAATGATGTTTACAATGTTACATGTAGTAAGTGCCCCGCTGAATTCCTGCTGTCTGCACCATCTTTCAGCTTGGTCGCACCACTCATACGCGCTTCAAAACACACAATCTATGCGTCTCGAGCTTTGGTTTGGAGACAACAAGCCGGGAGACCAGGAGAGTGGCATTAATCAGACACAGATGACCTGGCCTGCCTCTTATGATAAATGCATCCAAGAGGAAGGAAAAGGTTGACATTTGAAAGTCAGAAGTGAGGAGTGAAAACAGTTGGTAGAAGCAGGGGAAGACTTAAAGCGTTAAATCAAAGCTCACATCCTTACATCAGTGGTTGCTAGGTCCTCCTCTACCTCCACTTTTCCATATTTCTGTCACTCCATCCTTCCTGATTCCATATCTATTTTACAGTCTGCTCAAAGATACCATGGTGCAGAGCAGGTAAGGATGTGACTTGAGGTAATAGGACAGTGTGCCAGGGGTGGAGAGATGTGTAGCTTATCAGCTGTTCCCAGGGGTTGTACAGTACACTTGGTGTGGTGTTAAAACGGGGATGCGGCAAGACAGATATAGAACAAGGTTAAAGGAGGACATGTTGTGCATGCTCTCAGGCCATTCTGTCCCCTCTTCCAACGTTTAACCTCATTCTTTCTCTCGGGTCCGTCAGGCCTCATTGGCGCTACATGCTGAAACAAAGAAAGTGATTCAGGTCCCCGAAAGGAAACTTGTGGAAGCTGCCAAAGATATCAGTCTTCAGACAGGGTGTGGCCTTTCACTTTGCCTGCTTCCCCTTCACGCTACCACTCTAACTCTCAAACCTCCCACCTGGATCCTTACTCCACTCACTCTTAAATCCCAGCGGCAGTGTCACACTAACTTTGGCACGAGCTGCCTTTAACGGTGATCTGAAAAATAGGAGAAAATATTGAATGTCGAATTAGGATTGTCTCTGAAATGATTGTTAGTGTGGCACAAAGACGAGAAAATGAACAAAGAAACAATTCACACACTTACCACACCATCCGCCCATCACTCCTTTTCATGAACCAGTTGGAAGATCAAAATCATAGAATACATCATTAGGTAACGTTCAACCAATAAATCTGCAGTCTTTGTGTTGTTTTGGGGTTCAACACGACAAGGTTATTATCTTAAGAAGTTAATATTGAGGCATTCACTGCATGTCTCTTTCTCTCTCTCTACTGTTTTATCAGTTAAAGCAGAAAATGCCCTCGAAAAAATAATCTTTAAAAAACACACAAAAGTTGATGTGGCGAGCTTGTTGGTTCAGTTCAACATAAGAAGTCAATTGGTGTCATGTTTCTGGCCCTGTGGTCACCTAAGCTCAGTGTTCAGCCTGCTTTTAGCTCCGCCGTTGGTCTCCACCAGCTCATAGGGAGAAATGTCTCTCTCTTTAGCTGCTAAATGCTCCACTATGTTCAGCAGTTGGTAGGTTTTTCTGTCTTCTGTTTGCACAGCTTGTGGCACCAGGGGGAGTTTGATACGGGCAGTCAGAGTGAACCAAAACAGTGAGCTGAAAGAAGCTAAAATGCCTCAAAGCTGTAGTAAATATAGTAAATGTATTGGCGTTACATTCTACTTAAAACAAATCATTTTTGGAAATGCCACAGCTAAGACATCCATCTTTATGTAAAGAGCAAAATGGGACATGACAAACATTATTCCAAAGTAATTTGTCATTAAAGATTCAAGGCTCGTAAGGAGAGTAAACTTGAGGGTGGTGGGCATCACACGTTCACAGCCTGCTGTTCTGTTCATTCTGTGCTTTGGGACCGCAGAATGGATTATTAGGCCAGTAAGCCAATTTGTTGTAATATCCATTTTTACACCAAAGGCGCCAAACATTTACTAAAATCCAGGTGTCATAGCCAATAAAACGCATCTCTTTCATCTCCAGTCACAATCCAGCTGCAACTTTGTCTTGGTACCGTGAAAGATTCAGTGGTGGGGAAAAGGGAGTGTGCATCACAGTCAAGGATTGAGGACATCCTACACATTGCAAGTGTTTATCAAATACCAACAGCTTCTTTCTGCACTGAAAATACAGACACATTATGCTGGAGGGAGAGACCCAGAAACATCAACAACAGCCAGAGAGCTGGGCTTGTTATGTAAGCTGAATCAAATTGATCCTATGGGGATCGACTTGTTGGGCTTGAGCTGCAGCGACATGGATGAAAATTCAGGCATAATAATCTGTGAGCGCTCGCAGAGGGCGAATCATTGCTGAAGTCCTCGTTATTTAATGCAACTGTGCATTCTGGGTATACGTATCAAATCCTCCTTTATATCATCTGATCATCATGTCCCCAGAACGTGATCTAATGTGAACATCTATCTATCTGTCTATCCATCTATCTATCTATCTATCTATCTATCTATCTATCTATCTATCTATCTATCTATCTATCTATCTATCTATCTATCTATCTATCTGTCTATCTATCTATCTATCTATCTATCTATCTGTCTATCTATCTATCTATCTATCTATCTATCTTGTAGCTGCAGATACACATGTCCCTGCTAATGAGGAAACCTGACTGGGGAGTGGAACAGAAGAATTCAGTCTCTGAAGTAGAAAACAACAGAACAGGGAGGGAAAAATGATAAGAAAATCCTGACAATATGTTTGAAGCTGTGAGAGATGGAGGTGAGTCGGGTGGAGGAGGGGTGGGACCTCCGAGGCTTTGGAGCCAATTCGAGGACCTTGTGATGCAAAACCAGTCCTCAGCAACAGACAGTTCCCATGGCAACGCTGAGCTGCCAAAGTTCCTTGTTGACAAATGACAGCTCCCCTCTCCTCAGCACTCGCCCAGCGATGTGTGTGTGTGTGTGTGTGTGTTATTTGGCAAGTCCCCATCCTTGCCTTAGGCACGGGGGAAGAAGGGGTGAAGGGACAGCGGGGGAGAGCATTGTTTTGTATGCAGACATGCATACAAAACACAACGTACAGCGGCTGACATGCCTTTACTGCAGCTACGTGGTCCTATTAGGTACAAACGATTGTATTAATGGTAATCATGTATTATTGTGTACAGTGATTCCCAAGCAGGTGCTCTGACACCTCAGGAGTACCTCTGCAGTCACCAGGGGGTTCGTGAAAAGACTGTGGAGCAGAGAAATGACGATTTGGTTTGAATTAAAATCCACAAAAAAAAAAAGTCAGCTGTAACACCTTCATGCTGCAGTTGAGAGTGAGTGAAATCTAATGTGCAGAAGTCAGAGGATAAATGGCTGTATGACTTTAAGAGTTAGGTTAAAGTAATGGAAACATTAGAGTAATGGATATCTCAAATTAATAGTAATTGTATTATTGTAATCATGCAAATTTAAAGTGACTAATTCAAATAAATGGATGTGCAGTATTTAACCACCTAAGTTGACTAAACATTTTGTATGTTGTTTTTGCACCAGTGTTCCCATGAAAACAGTCAGTCCAATGACAGTAAGTGCAGTGAAATGAGAGACAGCGATACAGAGGAAAGATGGGGGCAGGCTGAGCGGCACCATACACACACCCCTGCGGCAGAAGTGTTGTGAAAAGATGATCTTCCATCGTCACCTCGCAACAGAGCTGTCAAGATGTTCAGACCCGTGATTTAACCTCCCCATTTCACACTGTTACATCCAACCGACACACACACACACACACACACACACACACACACACACGGACTCTCTACAGTCTGTACTACAATGGCTTAGCTGCTTTCAAGCATTCCAAAGCAATGTCATATATACCTGCACAGCATTAGAAATAATCCAGTAATTAGAGCGCACACAGTGAGCACTAATACTGGATCAAAGGAACATTTAACTTAAAGCCCAGTAATGCCAGTGGATGACAGTACTGTGTCAGCACACACAGCATCACACCGGAGCACACAGTATCACCAGCAGTCATAATAACAAGTGATCATGAGTGAGGAGTGTATTTTTTAAAATAATCCTGGGGTATCCTTGAGGTTGTATGGGACATAGGTAGAAGTGTGTGTGTGTGTTTTACGCTACAACAGGTGAATATTGCGGGGACAATGGAGTTGACGGGGAGTGCAGAGAGGAGTGTGGAGGTGACTGCTCCCAGCGTAATGTCAAAAAGATTAACAAGAATTGAGCGGCAAAGTGACACCTGAGAGACATTTGGCGAGTGCAATAAGCTGTTGTACTGCACTCCGCTGCACAGCAGACAGGGAGGGGGGCAAGACAATAAGCTCACACACACACACACACACACACACACACACACACGTGCGCTGTGTAACGTAAAGGAATAAAGAAGGAAGCCAGATATTTTCAACAGTTCTTTTACTGATCTTTACACTTGTCACAGAACATCACATAAACTTATCAGAGCAGACTTGCTCTTTAGTTGTTTTTAATTACAGACAATGCAGTTACATGTTCTTGTCTCAGAAACAAATATTGCTTTGTCAAATTTTTTTTTTCACCTTAAAAAAATACCACTTATAATCACTGGATTTGTATCATTTAGGTTTAGAGAAATGAAATCAAATAGGCTGGTACTCGACTCGTCTCTGTGTAGATGTGTCACTGATGTCAGACCCGTCTCAGGGAAGCAAACTGTTATTTTGTACATCAGAAAGAGAAAAAAAAAGAGTGGGAGTGCTTCCACCTGACAAACCAAGTGAGACCATTTAATTCTTGCACCTTAAGGTACGTCACAAAAAAGAAAAACAAAACCACTACTGACTAACAGAATCTTTCCATTTTTTAAGTTTGGTTTGGGTTTGCTGTTGAGAACAGAAAGGCTCATACACGTATATAAGTTCTGGTTTTAAACTGTGTCTGTTCTTTATTGGCCAAGCAGAAAACTTTAAGGGGTAGCATATCTCAATCTATTTACTGTATTTATTCTCTATTTTGTGTGTTTTATCTTACACTAGGATAGTTACAGGAACAGCTGGACATTTTGGGATCATTGGCTTCCTTGTCCAGACGAGAACATACTGATATCACTATCTTGTCTGTACAGTAAATAATAACTGTCGGTTAGCTTAGCGAAGCGTAAAGGCTGAAAACGGGGAAACAGCTAGCCTGGCTCTGTCCAAAGGTAAAAATGTTTTTTTTAAATCCACCTACCAACACCTCTAAGGCTCACTAATTAGCACCTTGTGTCTTTTTAGTTTCATTTGTACACCTGAAGTGTAAAAATGACACTTTGCGGTTCTGTGGTAGGTACTGCCACGTAAAACTACAGAAATGTAACGTGTTAATTAGTGAGCTTTAGAGGTGTTGGTAGGTGAGAGGATTTTGTTGTTAGCTTTGGTATTGATCCTCTCATCTAACTCTGTTAGTGAAGGGATCTTTTCCTAAAATGTCAAACTATTCCTTTAACTTCCAAACGGAGCAATGGAGCAGGACACAAAACAGCCCCACTAAAGGGCAGGCATCAATCCGACCTGGGGTCTGTGATGAAGCTGGGGGAAGGAAGCGTTTTGACAGTCAGCGGTAGGACTCAAATGATTTCACGATGCTGCACACTGACTTCAGCATGTTGTTTCGTTCTTAGATATTTTTTTTTTGGTCAGACGATGGACAGACCAGCCGAACCATAACAAGCCTTTTCTGGTTGAATCTAACTAACGTAAATGAGGGTTTTGAACACACTTAGCTTTTTCAAGGCAAATGACCTTGAAAGTTGGCTTCAAGTTTGGGCATTGTAAAGACAGGCAGCGCTAGAAAACATGCAGTTTGAAGTAAAAACACATTTTGGCTGCGGAAATTTAGTTTGCTTTAAAATTTCATGGACATTTGAAAGAATCCCTGCATTTTAACTACATGCCTGTGTCCTGTTTTCTTCCAACGCAGTCACTTGGAATGCAAGATATCTACTTAGTAACAAGAACAATTACATTAACACACAATATACATGGATCTATAAAAACACTAAGGCACTTGAAATTGTGATTTAACATTTCCAATGTGATTGTTGTCTCTTAAAATAATTTGAAGGATACACATTGTGCCGCCACAGCAGCACAGTCGCTCGCCATTGCCTGAGACAGCGTCAAAATAAGCGGGAACGCGGGATTGCGTGTAACCCGAGTGTAATAAAAAGAAACAGCTTAAAATCAAGTTTTAAAATGCTACATCATATCTTGCAAACACACACACACACACGCACGCACACACACACATATACGCACAGAAGCACACACTCCCAAATCCACAACCCTTCATTTCATAGGCTTGTTTAGGGTCCTGAAACGAGACCGTTGCACCAACGTGAAGCCCCACATGAGAGCTTTAGTTTTGTGCTGTGGGGCTTGAAAAAGAGTCTTGGAGACAGTGCAATAGCAAGCTTCACTTCACTTTGGGACTTAAGATCCCACCTTATGTGACCTTAGGCTTCATTATTGTTTTTCCAGTGCCAACAGTGGCCAAAAACTGTTTTTTATTTATTTTTTAATCTGACCATGCCAATAGCAATAGTGTTGAATGGAGTTTGACCGTGTGCCACCCCGGAGTATATTAGACCGTTAAAATAAAGCTGACTTGGCATTACCATAGTGTAGGTAGCTCACACCTTCATCTGCTATGAGGAGGAATAGTCCTCCACTGACGACAGCTGTCGCCATCCTTACATTTTCATTCTAACAGAATGTATTTTATTGTCTACGAGCCTTGCGGTGCCAAAAGCTCACCTTGTGGAGCTCCCTTTCTGCAGGAGCCGAGTCCCATTGACATGGCCTCACAACCTGCTCCTCTTCCTCTTCCTCCTCCTCTTCCTCCTCCTCCTCCTGCTCTCCCTCCTCCTCCTCTTCTCCCCTATCTGCCATGCAGCTCTCCTCTTCTGTTCTTGTGTGTGCATGACCCAGCAAGGTCCTAGTCCTACTTTTATGGCTGGACTTGTCCTTAACAACATTAGGGGAAGGCCCGGCTTGTCTTCTTTCGTCATCTTCCTCTTCCTCCTCTTCCTCCTCCTCATCTTCCCTCTCTTCTTCTTCTTCATTTTCCTCCTCCTCCTCAACATCTTCGTCCTCGTCATCATGCTCCTCTAAATCCACTGTCAGCCCTAACTTACTATGACTAGCTAGCTGAAAAAAGGAGGAGGAGTGTGGTGTGGGCGGGCAGGTTGACAGTGCTGCGTCGTACATGGAGAAGGGGAGGTGGAGGTAGTGTCCTGCAGCAGCTGCCGCTGCGTAGATGCAGCAACATGTCTGGGCGCAGTCTGGGCGTAGGTCCCCCTGTCCTCCACGGAGCATCCGGAAGCGCTTACGGAAGGGCGGTCCAGCCTGGGGCGCTAAGCAGATCCGGGCGGGTACTGCTCCGTGGAGCGCCTGGTGAGCAGAGTTGGTGCTGGGTGGCGTGACACAGGGGCCTGCTGTGAATGCTGCGCTGGGTGGGAAGCACCATTCAGTGCTCTGGAGCAGGATTTCAGCTCGCAGGCGCCGGAGGAGGTTGTTAACAAGGACAGAGCGCCGGAGGAAGGCCTCGGGGTCGTCGATGAATCGCATCTTCTCCAGTGAGAGGCGCAGCACATGGGCTCGCTCCTCAAACACTGGTGCGACCTAAAGGACATTATCCCGTTAGATATATGCGACCTGAACAAGACAGAGCTGCAGATTCAACAAGCCCAGCTAACTTTGAAGAAACCTCACTTGTGGAAAGGTGTAGAAAGGAGTGTAACTTGAGTGTCATAATTCTGTGTTTCTAAGTTCTGCCCTGTATAGTGCCACAGTGGAGCAAAAAAGTAGTGTTCATTCAACTTTCTGCTAACAATCCCACAATGGAACTTTATAAATGCAATAATAAAGTCATGCAGAGCAACAACTGAATTCTGATGTTTAAAGGTGTCTGAAATCTCAAGTTCACCACAGAGTAAGCCGAGGGTTTTAATAATAAAATATTGACAAAATAATGGTTGGGGACACAGTCTTTGGACCATCAATCCTGGAGTCATCAGTCCTGGAGAAAGATTGTTGATATTTAGCTAGTTAGCATATTTAGCTTAGTAGCATATTCAGATGGTTAGATGTGCACAGGAATCAGTGAAATAGTGTTGAGAGTCTCAGTTACTTTATTTTCCATTTACAGAGCCATGGCTGTGAACCAAGACTGCTACACTTGCTAAATTTGACAAGCGTGTATTAGATTGTAATCGATGACTCCACCCTTAAAGAGTTAGTTAACTGCTCTTGATTCAGAGTTTGCTGTGATATGAATGTAAGAATATGAGTGAGTCAATACTTACAGTCTGGCAGTATGTCCTGAAACTGAAGGGAGCCTCATCATCATCATCAACAAACTTCCTCTTAAAGTATGCAATCCTCGATACTGAAACATGATCAGGAACTCGCCTACAGGGGGGTTCTGCAGACAGAGAAAACAGCATCACCACATGATTGTTTACAAAAACATACTTAATCTACTCGATACTTAAGTTGTTAAAATATATTGTAATGTCAAGTTAAAACAGCACTAGTGCAGAAGTGAACTGTACATCAGCCTTAAATCTATATATTAATCAAAACATTGATTCAGTGTAATCAGTCTAATCAGTTAAAGTCGCCCTGGTTAATTTGAAAAGTAGCGTAAGCAGCAGAACAAGTTTCTTTGGTCACTCGTTACTGTTGGCTCTTCATACAATTAAATAAACCCTGAAAGAAAGCAAGAATGCACACAGCCACCATGTTTATCAGTCGATTGCTCTACACCACTGGCATCTGCTGCAACCTCCCTGCAGTTGTGCTGAATGCTTCACTAGAGTTAAAACTTAATGATGGGGTGCGCGCTGCCAAGAATACTAGAGGGTATGACGGCAGGGCCATGATGGACAAATACTGATAGGTGGTTTGGACTGACGGATCTATTTGCCAGGTCTCAAAACTACAGACTTAGAAGCACATGAACACTGTGGTGCAAAATTTGGTCGCCTTCTTTGGGTAAACACATCAAATAACTTTGTGGACCAGCATCTGATTAAATCAAGATTGAATAAATGAATGAATGAACAAACATCTGTGCTTGGCGTCTGTACCTTGTGTGAATTGCTCTTCAGAGCTGCATGGTGGGGCAGGGTTCGACAGGCAGGTCTTAGTGCAACGCTCCGATTCCCATATGGGCTGGTACGTGGAGAGTGGAGGGTCTCCCTCTGGGTCCAGGAAAGGATTCATGGACAAAACTAGGGTCATCTCTCTCTCCGATTCAGGTCTGGAAACAACAATGATCAATCACTGTGATTAAGAAAACAACAACGCCAGTTACAAATTAACAAAAATATTCCATCATTATAAGAGGCCACTGTCCCAGTTTGCAACCTATTGATGCATATTAGCTCACATTATCGCCATAAATCTTACAAGCTTTCTGCATATGCTTTCCTAATGATGTGGTAAATGCTAACAAGATGTTTATGTATGATGCTGGCAAATACATCGGTGCTGTGCGGAGGAGAAACCGGCTTCTTCACAAGCTGCATGACAAATCTGAGCTACAATAATGGTGAGCTCAAAATTGGCAGATGGCTGGCAACTCTGTAATATGCGTGGTACTGTAACAAGTGGGACACAGATGGAGAGTTGACACCCACTCACACCATGAATTCCCTATTGATTAGTTGGTAGAGGAGTTGGCGACATGTTTGGCACCAATTTGTTTGGTAAAATGGATCCCACACGACACTGGGACTGGGAGGCTGTGTCAACAGCATGATAACCTAGATGATAAGCAAAAGAGATGTGCACAGTGCCACTGGGTCCAGTGCACAAGGCAAACAACTGCAAAAGGTACCAACCAGGCATGACGCACTTTTGAATTAGAGCTGATGCTGATTTTTGTCAGCTTCAAAATAATACAAATAATAATATGAAACCATATCACCTTATGTTTTTAAATGAAAGTGATAGAGAAAGAAGAAACATGAGGCCAGCACATTACTTGGCAGCGAGCAGCAGTAGCCTGCCAATTGAGCTTTTTCCAGTCTGAAAACAGAGCCCCACTGTGACACACTGAGGGGCCTGAGAGCCTGAGACTGTCTGTGATTCTCTGGATGTGATGAGAGAAACTGTATCGTCCTTTTGATCACAGTGAATGGCTGTCATTTGGTTCACTGTTGATTCCTCCCCTTCATGCAGGATGCAAAGCCAGCTGTTTTGGACCTACTTGTCACCACCTTTCCTGCTCAAAGCGTCTCCTGCCCCTCCTCTTCCTCCCCACACCAACAGATAGCTTCGCCCACAACCCATCTTGACAAACTGAGGCGACACCATCTCAGCCTCACCCCTGTTGGGTAGCTGATTAAAATGTCCGCTTCAATAAGCTCCCTGCGTTGCTCGGATGAACAGTTGTATTTCTGTGTGCTGCTTTTCTAGTGTTTGCTTTTAACTGACTAATCAGATACACCTAATGCCACTGAGACGTCACCTTCAGTGCTGCTTTAACCAAACTTATCCAGCCAGCCCCACAGAGTAATGGATTACACAGAGCAGCATTCCATGTCATATCTTTTAAGGGTTCAGAGGACATGCTTTAATATTAACAGCCAACTGCAACAATGCCTGTATCACTGCGAGTGCTGCATCAATCCATCTGTCAATTTCATGCTCCGTTTCATAAACAAGACCCCCCCCCTGTGAATTGCCACTTTATCATCATGGGGGGGGGGTTTGTCCATCCTTGTCCTTGTGTAATTTCTCAAACAGAGATATAATGTTCTTTGGTAAGCGTGGATTATGAAGATACAGATACATGCAAGTTAATGGAGGACTTAAAGAATCTACAGCTAAGTTAGTGGCTCAGTGTGATGATGATAATGAGCAGGTAATGTTTACCATGATCCCGATCTTACTTAGCTAACATGTTAACATTTGATAATTAGGAATGAATGGAATTAACACAAATCCCAGATGGGACTTATGGGAAAGCCATTAATTTGGAAGGATTTTTGTCATAAAGCAAAGATACTTATTTATACTATTTTGCGCTGGTGATGGCACCACATGAAAAGTGATTACAATTCACTCTGAGGGGGGCATGAATGTTGAGATATTTCACTAAAAACCACAAATGTCAATCTAATCATCAAAGAGATCTGGTGACCATCAATGTTTATGTCAACTTTCACGACAGTTGTTGAGATATTTCAGTCTGGAGCAAAGCGGTCAATAGACCAGCATTGCCATCCTTAGGGTCCCACCGCTACTGTGGCTAAAAGATTTTTCATGATTATAGTAACACAGCCAGTTGACAGTGTTTGCAGGTGGTGGTAAGCCGGTGAAGGATCACAGTCCTACTGCCTTAATAGCAACTGCTAGTGATTGTTGGTGGGGGGCCTGTGCAGAATGGATGGGATCGGGGAAGGACATGCTTCAACCTACGACGGGTGACAAGAGGAAGCTTGGTGACACGTGACTGTTGACACTTGTGTCCACAGAGAGAAGATAAAGAACTATACAGTTAACTCCCACAATTCACCAACACATTCTAATGTCAACGCATGTGGAAAACCTAAGGGAGAGTTCAGCTGAAAGACATTAGCTTTTCTTTCCTCTGGCCGCTGAAGCCTGCAACTCCAGTTTTTGGTCATCACCCATCGTGTTACATTATGGATTATTCACATTTATAATGTGTTGTCAGAGTCAGTCCACACTTGTTTGGGCTAGATTCCACTGCGGAGGCATCCCCCACCAAGGACCACCAACTAGGACCAATTATGCCATTGTTATTGAGCACTAGTGCCATGGTTAATTAGCAGTGTTGGCCCTTCTCATTTCCCCCGAGCTGCTTTTTTACCCTTAGCTATTTTCCTCTCCATCACCTCCCCTCATCGCTGCTGTTGCTGTGTTTGCTTGGGCACAAAGAAACAAGCATGCCATCACTCCCTCTGCCCTCTGTGGGGACCTCCATCACACCATGCCCCCTCCCTCTGTTACTTTCATCCCCCGTCTCACTCTCTCTGTCTCCCTCTCTCTTTCTCGCTGACATCCTTTCAACAGCGGTCACAGTTGACAGCTCTCTGAACCTGGGGGGTGAAAAAAAAAATCAGAATACCGACCGAGCAGCTTCCCTACATGTACAGCAATACTTCTTGTTCTTCAAAGAAAAGGAGGAGGAGGAGGAGGAGGAAGGGAGACAGTGTGAACAAGTGTGTGTGTGCCTCTGTGAGAGGGGAAGGGAGAAATGGAGGGTTGAGAAATAAAAACAAGGAACGAGGAGAGAAAAATCTCCTGGGGGGGATATATCATACCCCTCTTTCTCCCCTTCTCTGTTCCTGTCTGCATCTCGCAGGAATGTGTGAGTGATTGAGAGCGAGTGTGTGTGATTGTGTTTAACAGAGTGTGTACTTGAGGGGGGGGAAAAAAGAACCTGTGAGTGTGCATTAGCGTGTGTGTGTGTGTGCACATGTAAGTGTGTGTGAGACACTGCTTCACCTCTGTTCAGTCTCCTCCAGCTTCATCCCTCTTATCTTCCCTCTCTCACAGCTTCCCTACCTCTGTCTGACTCTCTATCTCGCCTTCTTTTTCATTATACCCTTTGATGATGAGAAGTTAATTGCAGTGCCGGGGCACGAGACACATCGTGGGAGGGAGACAGGGAGTGATAGAGAATAGGGAGAGAGAATGGAGAGGGGTGGAGGGAGGGCTGAGGGATGGATGGATGGAATGAGTCAGGGAGGGAAAGATAAGTGCCTTAGGAGCCTTGTCATGAGTGGAGACAGATCGCCCGCAGGGATGATTTCTGCTGCTGTGATTGACTCACTCCCTCCAGCGCTGAGATAGACAGACGCACACACACTCAGGCATGCACAGCTTGTAGTGTCCTGAAATATTTGGGGAGGAAAGTCAACTAAGGCCATGACCTTCAACTGAGGTGCTACTAACTCTGGATTTTCATACATACGTACACTGGAGGTGTTCATTTATCTTCCTGAAAAACTACTTTTGACTCTCACAGTCTGACAACAGCTGGTGTCTTTGAAGATTTCAACTATAGATTTACATTGAAATCTGCTGTTGTTTAAGAAACACCATCTGAATCTTCAGGAACTCCATTAAAACATTTTTTTTGTATCTTTAAATCGTGTATTACAGACACACTGTGAAAATTAAATATGTCAGCATGAGCCCGTTGCTTTAGCATCATTCTGTTAGCATGCCATCAAGTGCATCCTTAAAGGACAGCTTCAGGATCTATAAAACCTGGGTCGTATTTTTAGATATATTGGGTTCAAAATGAGTGATGGGTACAGAAAGTTTTGGAATTGCCTCTCCTGGCAGCCGAGAACAAGCTATAATGGCTGTAATGTAATACTTTGGGGCAACCAAACTACATCCACTCAGAGTGCTTGTTTTTTACCACTGCCAGGCTCAGATTGTTTTTCAAAGTGTCTGACCACATTACAGAGAGGATCCCTACAGAGACAGACCTGTAGGATCACTCTAGTTTAACCAGACACAGCTGGTATATTGCTTGGTTGAAAGCCACCAGACTAAATTGACAAAACATTAAGTTTACCTCACAGAACACGGGAGTTGCTGGTTTACCGGCCGTTTGTTTGTGTTGTTGTGTGACCTTGGTAACTAACTACCAACTCCCTGTTCTGCAAGCTAAACTGTCAATGGAGTCTGGCGGCTTTGAGTAAAGCCATATCCAGCTTTTTCTGGGTAAACAACAAGGATCTTCTCCATCTCTGTAAGGATCCTTCCCACAATGTTATCAGATACTTCAAATAACCATCAGCAGTAAACAAGGACTTTTGATGGATGGAGTTTGACGTACCAATTTCAAAACTTCTTGTATCTATCAGTCATTTCAAACCCAAAAGTATGTGGAGAAGTTGGGCCCAGTAATCCTCTTTTACAAGATTTTTGTGTCAAAACAAGTTAGCTATAAAAAATGATAAATCAGCTGTAGTGAGGGCTAACATTAGCTTAATTTGCTAGCCACAACTAAGAGGTCAACCAGCAACAGTTTTCATTTCAGGCCACAAAACTGAAATGAGAAGCCAGCTTTTGTCTACGTCTGCCTATAATCAGGGACCTAATGCTTCACATACTAATGAGAATTCTTTGGTAGATCTGCCACTGTTATCTTTGTAAGCTGCACCGTGCGGTGCGAGAACTGAAAGCTTGGCAGGCATATTAACAGTAAGAAGGGGGGGGGGGGGGGGGGGTTTAGAGAGCAATTACTGATCTCCTTTTTTTTTCTTCAAAAAAACAATGAGTGATTTTTTTTTTCTAATATGACAAAACTGGATTTCATGTATTTTTGTCACTGGTACACGGTATAACAAGCCGTAGTGTTACTGTAAAACGCATAGCCCGACCCATACAGGATTTATGAGGCTGATACTGATATTTGTGAGCTTAAAAAAAATCTTTACCAATAATACCTTTTTCAACATAAACACATAAAAAAAAAATCTTAATAACAATCTCTTAGACTTTAGCTGTAGTAAAAAGTGTGATCCACAGCTCAAAGGTAAAATGAATCTGGCTACATCCTTTCTTCTGTGCTGTACTGTTGTACTTTGTATGGTTTTCAGGTTTTCCAGATTGACCAAGCAAAGCCATTTTAATTTTTATGCACACACTGTACATCCCCCCGCTGCATGACTTACGTGTAAGCACTGTATCCTCGTCAGCACCTACTTGTTTTCACATTTTGTAGCCTCAATTGCTTCAAAATATGCGTGGCAGACATTTATGTTATTAAGGTGGCTGAAATTGTGCCCCTTCGCTCTGCAAACTACCGCCTGTGTCAAAAATCAATCTGAAAAATACGCAGCCTGACAGTAAACTGTGTAAAAATATACAGGGGAGCTTTTAGCTTATCTGCTCGTTATCTTCAGTCTGTCAGTTGTGGCTTTGTAGGAGTTCCACTTACTTGCCTTCAGCCTTCGTTTAATAAAAAACATTCATAGCCAAAGACATTTAAACCAAAAGTGGGGGAAGGGTTCATTTGTTCAATGATTCTGGAGGAGTATGAAACATACCTCTAATAAACTTTGTGCTCTCTCTTTTCTCTGCAGCCTCAAAAATGCTAATCGATCCAGCATGTGTTTGACAGAGTGCATGCTGTACACAGTGTGTGTGTGTGTGTGTGTGTGTGTGTGTGTGCCTCTCAAGTGTTTACTCCCTGTTCTTTTGGCCAGTTTTTACTAAGTGTTTCCGAGCCTTAGGGGAACAGATAGCAGTGAAAAGAGTTCATGTCTGTGGTTTTCACATCAAAATAGATCCCAGACTGCCTCAGAGGGCCTTCACAGCACACACAAGCATGCAATGTGTGTCGTGACTTGACAACTGCACAGAATCAAGCAGATAAATTGTGGAACAGGGAATTCTGCAGAGGACATGAGCGTGTTGGTAGGATTTCGTTCTGCCATATTCCATTACCACAAATAGCATGAGTACACGCCCAGTGTATGAGGAACACAAGTAAAATATAGACTAACAAGGTGCATACGGACACTGGATGCATTTATGTTTGCAAAAACACTGCTGTTGAAGCAACACAGCTATAGAAAACTCTATCAGCTAAACCGTGACAATTAATCACAATTATGTGTCTCTGGGCTAAATCATCTGATGACTCTTGTATGTCGCTGCAAAATTAGCAGCAGCTTGGAAGAATAAGTACTCATCATCTGGTTCAAACCAGCACATTTTCAAATGTCTGGACTGTAGTTTCCTCACCAATGCTGTGCCAATCCATTCTTTTCCATTTTGCTCATTTTCCCAAAGATTAACAATGCAGCAATTCACTGTGATTCACCGTGTATAAAGGAAGCGGTTGAACACTTGACAAACTGTTCAGTGTGTCAAATTAGATGATTCTCTACAGTGATCTGTAGCAGATGATGGTCTGCAGTAAGATTAACTGCAATTAATGTTTGATCAAGTGTCACCCCAAATAAAATACATGTTCTATCCAACAGACCCAATAGAAATAACAGCTCTGGATTTCAGCGTCCAACTCACTTAACAGAGGAACCGTGGACACTAATGTGAAGCATCTTTGTAGTGAATCAGATCAGCTCATGTGAACTTCTGAAGGGGCTCTTCTGAAGGGGCTCTCTAATCCTATAGGAGTCTTACCATGTGCATTAACTTCGATTTGATGACAAAGTGAAGACACTTACATGGTTTTAATGCAAAACTGCAGGGTAGAATATGCTGAAGCATGTGTCATATCGCCTTACAGCTCATTTCAGTGGTGCGACTGTTTGCATGAATTGGCCAAAGGAGAGTGCACAAACGTCAACTGAAATGTATTCCATATGTACAAAGGAATGGGAGGGGTGCTGGCAGTAACCATGTGCACAGGAACGAAATGAGAAAAATCCTTTTTCTAAGTCACTCTTGACAATGTCAGCTCTTTTCAGTGTCAGCCCTTGTGTATGTCAGTCCTTATCCCTATACAGATACAGGCAGGTAGGGGTGTGTGTGTGTGCGTGTGTGTGTGTGTGTGTGTGTGTGTACAGTGACAGTTTGTGTGGTGGACCAAATCTAAGCAATCCATCTCCACAGTGAGAGGATAAGTGGGCGTAGCCCTGAAAGAGCTGCCTGTGGTTGCCTTGACAGGAGCCTCAACAGCAAGCTTCCTGAGAGCTCTGTGATCTCACGGCAGGCACTTTGAAAGCTCACTGGAAGAGGGGAAACTTGAGTACTGGCACTGCCTTCCCTGCTCCCCTGCATCTCTTCTTTAGTTTGATGCCTGCTGCCTCTGCTTGCACAGAGACGGAGTGGTGATGTGATTTGACAGAGACGGAGCCACTGAAACCTGTCACATGTGGAGTACCTGTTGTATTTGTACAGTACTACGTGGTCACCCTGTAAACCCCTCTTACTCTCTTGCATTACATGCACCCTCACTGGCTGAATCAGAAAGTAAAACTTTAGCGTAACTGCACAAGATTCCATTGAGAGTCCAATAAAATATGACACAAAGAATTAGGGCTATATAAAACTTGCAAAGCCTTTTTGTGGTGGTCTTAAAATCTTTTAGTGGTGGACTGCACCTTAAGTAAAGCCTTAATGCCTTAGAGTCAGCAAAAATTAGTATCTCACCAACCCCCCCCCCCCCCCAAGCATGCACGCAAGTCTATATGTAAATAATACTACAATTGCTCTATGTTATTATCATGGTTCAAAAGGCCCAGTAAAGGCATTTGAAAGACCAAATATCAAGGTGGTTTAGTTGGAACAAAAAGCCTGTAATCCATATCATATTATCCTAAACACATTAATCTAAACACAGTCCAGCTATTCAGTGAAAACTGCACATAAATACCGACCAGAAAACAGGCTAATGACAGAGTGGATGACAGAACATCATCTGATGTTGATCATCATACTGAAACTGCGATACAGCCCACGACATCCCATCAATATGTCGGCTGGCGTGGAGGCGGAGAGAGTGTGCAAGTGCTGGCATAAGAGGGTGAAGCAAAAAGCAAGAGAGAACAGATAGAGACTAGATAATAGGTGTCATGACATCAAGTTCTCCTTCAGAGTAGCAACAACGCGGCACTGTACGCCATGAATCAAAACTGAGACACTCAAATAGCAAGCAATTAGCCCCCTGCTAGTAGAGTGGACCACAGTCACACAGAAACACCAAGAGCAGCCACGCTGGAAATTAGACAGAAAAGCCTACAGATGCATTGCAGAGGCATGTTCAAAAGATCCATCAGTGCACAAACACAAAATCTATGGTGTTTTGGGCTTAGCCTCTTTAAACCACCTGGAGCCATGACTACAAGTAGGTCTCTGCTTTACATATTCATGTGGAGCATTACATCCTTACACACAGTAGGACTTAGAGACACTAAAAATATACAGTGTCTGTTTTGTGTGCCTTAAGTGAGACTGTAAACCTTCATTTATTATTAAACAGCCCGGGTCCCAAAGCTGCGTCAGTGTGAGAAGAAAGGGACTAAACCAGGGCCGTATGCAGGGTTTTAGCAATACCAAAGTCCAAAACTGAGACTGAAAACACATTTAGAATTTTGATTTCCCTGAACTAAATATGTGCAGTGTAGGACGTTTGGAGCAGAAAAACTGGATAACAGTAGCTCTAAAAATCAGTGGGCAGCAGCATAAAGAATCTGTCAAGCAGTTATCAAGAGAATCAGGTTAAATGTTGAGACTTGATCACGAAACATTTGAAAACGACAGCACTGCTCTGCTCGTCTGCTCCGTCTCTCTCCCCTCCGTCTCCCTGCGTTCCATCCCCTGCTCCGTTTCTTTCATGTCTCTCTGCCTTCAACATTACATCTTTCTGTTGATTTCTCTGTGCATCCTCTCCTCCTTCTACTCTCTGTAATCACTCTGTAATCTCTCCTGCCAAAGTGTATTAAGAATCATTTTGTCAAATGATACACACCTTTATTTCATCTTTCGGGTTTCAGTTTGCATCATTTTGGATTTGCGCTCCAGAAGGATGTCTCAGACTGTACATAGAGATAATACAGATGCAGACACAGATACAGTCCGTCTCTGTGGTAATGACAGAGATCAGGTGAGCTTCAGTGTTTGTGCTGAACAGCACAGGGACATGATGCTGATCCTGTCCTGGGCCCAGAGGCCACTACCTGCTCTTCCTCTCTCATCTCCATCACCTTCTCTCTTCTCTCTTCCTCTCAGTCTCCTCATCTTGTCCTTCATCTCATTTGATTCCCAAAACTGAGCTTTGACTGACGCACTCTTTTCATTTTCACCTATCTCAGCGAACAAAGTAAACACAGGCTCAGCTGATATTTATATGGAAATGTTACCGTCGTCTGCTCCTGCAGAGGTGCTGATGGTCAGACGATGACTGAGGATGAATGGCGTTGGCGTTACCAGAAGTCTAGTTAGCTGTATCGCACTATGCTTTGGCTACTTACAGCCCTGTTTGGGCAGGAAGTGGATGAGTCAGTCCCAGATGGGGCTTCGGCCACAGACAGGTGATAAGAACTTATTCTTATATCTTATTTTTATATTCAAGTAATTTATTTAGGTTTTGTTTTTGCCATATCATTAAGCTTCATAATCACATAAAGGCATGTTTTAAGATCTGATTGGTCTAACTGATTAATTGGCGCCAATTGGGCGTATTGTTATCAGGAGAATTAGGCTCCGATAATAGCTGATGGCTGTGCAGCCTCCATCGGTCCATAGTTTGTAGTGTTATGCTCCAAAAACATTGTCCTCCTCTCTGTAAATACAGCGTGCATCAAATCAGAACAATTATTGTGAAGAATAAACACAAATGCATGGTAATATTTCTGGCTTTACAGCTTTAATGTCCAAGGTAGACTTTTCAAGGGCACGTTGGACAAAAACAAACTCCCCTGCCCCTCCACTCTTATTCTTTGTTATTCTGGTATTTTCTTTCTTTCTTTCGTACGGTAGCGTCTTAGATTGTGTTTGTGCCAGCTTGCAGCCTGTCAGGAGCCATCAGAGCAGCTTGCAGTTGGTGGAGGGCCGTCTTGGCCACGGTGGCGTGACTAAGCTGGGTTCGGGGCCCTCGGGGTTTCGCCCAGCGCTCATCTTGCTGAGTGGTGACACATGTGTTGTGACAGGGCAGCTGTACGGGGCTGCATTATGGACTATCTGGGGACGGCTTGTTGTGGCTGTGAGGGTTAACAGGCCAGGAGGTCTGTGGGTACATCACTGCCACGCTCCCAGAGGTGGATGCAGCACAAATAATGCAGACAAGGACGTCCGTGTGTGTTTATTAGAAAAACACTTGTCACATTCCAGTATAACGCTGATCTCTTTATGCTCCTCAGTTGTTTAAAGGGATTTTCAAGCTATGATTTTAATGTTCAAGAATGACAATGAAGGTCATAAGGGTCTGAAATCCACAAATGTGTAACGACTTATGATAAGTGACAAACTATTTTTGCTGTCTGACATGTGAGGCATTTTCAACCAGTGTTTATACGAGCGGCATTGATTCTGTCTCCTCTGAATAAACAAATGTTCCTATGCAGGTTTTTGTGGTGATAGTGGAGTCATAAAGGCTTAGCTATAAATAAATATCATGTCACACCTTCCTCTGTCTTTGCACCTGGGTGGAAACAAATGTGTGTTCTCCTTTGCGCTCGAGTTGTCCACCTCAGTTGTGCGTGTGTCTTTCTGGAGCACAAAGGCGTATTCATGATGGGGAAGCAGTGCCTGAGGGGAAAAAAAGAAGTCTGGGGCTACACCCTGCGGTCCTCTCTCACACACACACACACACACACACACACACACACACACACACACACACACTGAAGCAGCTCAACTTGTCTTGGCTGAGACATTTTGCACAAAACAGAGCAGCGAGAGAGAGGGACAAAGGGAATGAGATGTGAAGCCAGCTTATTTCTTGCCAACTATCACCGCCGCCGACATGCCATTTAGTCATTCAGATGCAATCTCAACTTTTCACTGTAATATATATCATCTGCTACACCTGCTTTTACTGCCTTTTGGCAAATTAAAAGCCATTACAGGTTTATGTATGAACAGCACACTCCAAGTGCTGTTGATTTTATGCCTGTCTGCTAAAAGGTGGCCTTTAAAAACCAATCGCATCTCCTTCAGCGTACACTGCACGTATGCTAAGAGCCATGTTTTGAAATGCTGCTCCAGATGTGAGGCTCTGCGCCCCACTGAGAGAGATGAGTGGTTAGGGGGGCTGCAGGCTACCTACAGGTTCACATCCTTAATGAGCAGAAGAGTCTGCTGAGAGCGAGATATGATTGATAGCGCCACGGTAGAACTGGAAGAGGGGAATCGCAGCGAGGGCTTTTGATAAAGACGGAGCGATGGAGGGCTTTGGCAGGCGGCAAAGAGAGGGAATCTGGCATCAGACTTGCCCAAGCTGGATGCCAGGATCTCGTCCACCGTGCTGCAAAGCAAGAGTGCCTCCTCTTGTTCCAGCCCCTCTTCTCTGGTCTGTGAGCTGGATGTTTCTCCCTGTTGCGTGCCTCACTATGTTCCACATAACACACTTTTCCCTCCAAGGGGAACAAATAGCAAAGGTGGAATTCCTGGCAAGTGACTCCGGATGTTGTTGGCAGTGAGTGGAGGTGAAGCGCATCCAACCCTGTTACCAACTCACTGCGCTGGAAGCCTGTCTTTCTCCAAAACCGCAGATAAAGACAGGAAGAGACAGTGTATATTTATGGCTGTTACTCCATAACACTCACTACGATTGAGTTTTTTTTTTTTCTAATCCTCTCTGGGGCTAACAGGGTGTTAATGGTCCACTCTGAGCGAGTCGATGCCTGTGACACTAAGTCTGAGACAGCACAGAAACGACATCAAGGAGAGAATTACAAGAGAAGCTCAGAATTCAGCTAAATCGTCTAAACCCGCTTCCTTTCAGCAGGCAGCAGTTAATACAGGCAACCGCCACTTCAGGATTTGCAGCCAAGAGCAGTCCCTACGAAATAATGAAGTGAGGCTGGATGGATGCCAGGAGGGAGGCTGGTTATGTCAGCCTGCATAATGTGTTAGACCAGGGTCTCTGTCATGTCATACTAGTGAGCTATTGACTGCCCTGATTCTCATTAATCCTGCAGCATCAGATCCAATCATTCTGCTACAGCTTTATCCAATCATCCCCTCAGCCCACAGAGCACTAAGTCAATTAACCACTTTGCCTTGACTGAATCGACAGAAATACCTTAAAGAAATGTATAATTTCAGGGTAGTTGAGCCATGTTTTAGACTTGTTATGTCTTTGCTTTGCGTGGTTGAATTTTTAAAATTGAACACAGCTACTCTGAAAATGATTTTTATGCTTTTTTTTTTTTTTTTTTTGAATAACTTCAACTTAATAATAACAAGTTATTGTTCACCTTTACCTCCGTGTAGCATCACTCCAGTACATGTCCTATGTATTTCCTATGCAGCACGGGCTCAACAAGGTATGCGCACTTACGGTTCCGTTAATAAGACAAAGACACTCACTTAGGAACAACTTCCACACTTTGACTCTTCATCACCGGAGCCTGCTGCGGAGCCTTTAGTTACCCGGGAGGCTGTTAGCTCACCTGTCTTGAATTGTTTTGACCTCGTCCTCGGCTCCACACTTGCTTTGTGGTAACGACTGAAATCCAAGGTGCGTTGATGAAAAATGAAAAAGTCCTGCTGAATAAACCTCCGCTGGCGGCGCGTCGCTCTAAATTTAGCCCGAAAGCAGACAGACGAACCACACGGGCGCTTTAAACGCCACTTATGTAATTACTAGTTAATTAGCTACTTGTCTAAATACTAATCATTAAGCGCGCGCGTTTCTCTCACATCCCCGCGCGCCCTCCCCGGTGGCTCACGGGCAGCTGCTGCTGTGTTGTCCTTCTGCTCGGTGCTGCTAACAGCACGCAGGCGGCTCCGGCTGGTTCCGGTAGTCCATTCAGGGAGGTTCGCCGTGCAGAGGGTCCGGAGCTGCTCACGTCGTTCCGGCTGCTTGACACTTGACATGAAATGTGCGGCGGAGAAAACAACAGCAGCGTCGCAGCTCCATCCCCTCCAGCCAACTACTGCTGAGGGCTTCAGGAGCCGCTCGGAGTTTTGGCCACTGTGTCTCTCTGCTGGTCCATCTGGTTGTTGGGGAAGAGGTGGCTGTAGCAGCTTCTGATTGATGCTCCTGCGGGGTTTGTGTGGATAAATAGTGCGTTCATGATTTATGTGTTGGAGCTACATGTCACATCTTCATATCGCTTCACTGGTCTAATCAACAATCTAAAATTATTTGATATTTGATTGATATGAGACCAAGTTAAGCTGCAAATCTTCACATTCATAAAGCATTTTCTGTTCAACAATGAATAAATAGAGAATCAGTGAAAACAAAGGCTGCAGCCAAGACCATTTAGAATGATCACTTTAAATAATTTGCCAAATCATTTCTTGATTGTAAAATAAATAAATAAATAAATAAATGTCTTGTTTGTCACCAATCTTATGGCATACATACTACATCAATCATTAATTAGCTTCGTGTTTAGTCGCTTTAGCCTCCTTAGTGTCAAATTAATACCACTTTGTTTGGGTCTGTGCACTGAATTCTAAGTAATGATATTTCCGACTGCACGCGAAGGCACCCCAACACTTTTTTTTTAGACGGGTTGTGTGTTGGAGATCTGCTCTGCAGGGATGTGACCGACAAAGAGAGGGGAGGGAGCAAGCCCCTCTCATCTGTCATGCATTTCCCCTTTGATTCAGCAGCAGCCACTGAATCTTATTTTCCAGCATTTCTCCCCCCTGAGCGCTTTGTTCTGTGTTCAGCTGAAGAATGTGCTGCAGAACACACTTAATTGTAACCTTCAATCTCTGATCTTGTTTTCTCTCTCTTTACCCTCCCCCCCCCCCCTTCTCCCTAGTAGCTTAAAGTACCAGTGAAAGATCACACAAAGCAGGGGCGTCAATTCAGTTAGACCTACATCACAGCAAAGTCCCTGCAGAGTGGAACAAAAACGTATGGCTTGAAAGTTATTACCTGTCTGTGCGATAAGCTGCAGCTCACAAAATGATCAGCAGAGAGGAAACGCTGCTCAACAACATTTTCACATTTGGACCCAAATAAGGAGGTGTAATGGATGTGATGAAGATCCACCTGATGACACCTTCTGTACATCTCTGTACATTTCCCATTTCACGTCCTACTGGGGAACTTTGGGAGGCCGTTTTCATTATTATCCCACAATTCTGCAACATGATATTCTTTAAAACATATTTGTTGGCCTCAAGTATATCTTTACTTTCAACGGCTCAGTAGCTACTTCGGCCCGCAGGGCAAAAAATAATTTGTTTTCAAATGAGCTACAACTGTACGAGTCAGCCACTCCCCATAAGAGCTGCAGGCTGTCTGCTTTCAAAGCCAAACTCACATGAAGACATATGAATTCTCATGCTGTAGCTTAGAATTTATCAAAGAAAAGAAAAAATTCTAAGTTTATGTAATTATTGAGGATCACATTTGCCACAAAAGGCGTAAAATGCACTATTTGCTCCACCTGTTGGTTGTTTCGTGGCGATGCGGCGTCTCTGTTTCAGAGCAGAGCTGCATATCGAAGCCAAAACGCTCGCAGTATGAAAGGGTTCAATACTGTCAATGAGTACAATGTAGATATTTGTTCATATCAACGACAGAGTAGGGCCTGTAGGGCATGTTAACACACACACACACACACACACACACACTGATGTGATGGGATTAGGTAGAAAAAACTGCTCCAACACATGCAGGTTTTTTCTTTTTGCTCTCTTTTAGACAATAATATCATCACATATAAATTCTCTCTATCATAAATCAATTTGTAAGACATTTTACAAATCAAACTCAGCCTGAAGTACTGAAGAGAAGTACATTTACAAGTACATTAAGACACTGTGACACAAGGTTGCTGAGTGAAAAACAGTAAGGCATCAATGCCGCCTGTGGCATAGGTCGTTTCCAAACTAAAAGACTACAACAACAAAAAATAATCACAGATTAAACCCAGCATTAAAAACCAGAAGATTTTTCCAAATGTGTCAAGAAATTGAAAGCAAAAGAAACAATACTGCAAAGCATAAGGATACTGTTTTAAAAACCCTAATTAGTGGAACACATCTTGTGAAAGATAAGCCAAACAAAGAGCTAGAGGAGACCGCTCTGTGTTGATCTGTATGGAAGCAAAGAGAGGCCATCATGGTTTGAATTTTAAAAGCTGCTGAATACGTGATTGTGAAAATGAACAACTACTGAATACTTAATGTTGGCCTTTAAGTAACATTTACTGTAGCTGAAATGTAGCATTTTACTTTGAAAACCATCTCAGTTCCTGTAGTTTGAATTCTGTTCAAATGTTTGTTTGTTTTAGCAACTTAATTTTTTTGACTATATAAATTTTAGATGTGAACAATAACCCGATGAATTCCAGACACCTGAGAGAAGTTTGTCTTTAATATTGGACACATTTTTTCCAACTGAAGCAAACTGAGATGGAAAATTGTTGTTGTTTCTGAAATAAAACAATTTGAAATAATTTTATCCGAAAATGTAAAGAGGAGGATTTCAACAACATACATTTAATTAGATGGTTTTCAAAATAAAACATTTTAAAGCTATAAATTCAACTAAAGCAGTGACAATTTCACATCTAGTTGTTCAGGTTTAACGGCAGGACCTGATCTTAAATTCCAAAAAACGAGTCGCACATTAAACACGCTAATATCAGGATGTGTGGGGCTCTAAGAAAAGTCTAAATTTAAAAAGAGTCTATATTTTGAATCAATTATCAGCTGCTGGTTGTTTCTACCATAATTAATTTCTACAAAGTGCTGTCGATGTTTATCATCCCACATGCACAAAGACCAGCTTCCTCACTCTTAACACAGTCTTGACTGACGGAGCATCGGACATCCACTGATACAAGATCGCACTTAGAAGCTATTTATATTCCTGCACACACGATCGCTCCACTTTTTCTACAGATTAATTCATTTACTGATCCAGCTTTATAAAATAAAAGCTGGATTTTTTACTTTCAGAGGTCAATTGTGGATTCAAATTACATGATGCATCTGTACGTGTGTAGAAGTGAGCTGCTGCCGAGCCATCGTTCACATGGCGTGTTCCACTGTTGTGCTGTAAAGGCTGTGCTTCTGTTTCACACTGTTAAAAAGCATCAAAGCTGAAAAGTCCTGACAGATTGTTTTGAGATGAGCTCTGCAGGTCTCCTTCACATCGCTTTCTGGTTTTTAGAGAAGGGGATCTAAAGAGGACCAGAGCTATGAGACAAACCCAAGTTACTTTCTCCTCTGAAACACAGAGTGAAATAACAGAACAAACAATAGGAACAATCCAGAGCAGTATTGCTCTCAAGATGGGTTAATATTTGATTCACTATTTCACTGTCTAGACACCAATTCTTCCCCGTTATTGATACAAAAATAGATAAGAAAACATTTACTGTTTATAAAGTATATGGCAGACAATCAAGAAGTGTGTTAATTTGTTCTAAATACCAGTAATTAAAGTCAGAAATTGTCACACCCAACAAGAAAATGCAAATGCAACTACCTATATCACATCCCCCCCAACGCCCCCTTTACTGTACCTTTCCAGTCAACACTCACACACACACACACACACACACACACACACATACACCCACTTGGTAAACACTGCACAAAGCTAGCTTTCGCCACAACCACAGGCACAGTAAAGAGTAAATGTATTTTCTGTTGTCTGTAAATGACACAAAGTGAGAAAGTGGCCACAGCTAAAAATACGACCCGTTCCACATTCTGCAGGTTTGTCGATTCACACTGTGGCGAGTTTGAACTCCCTCCATTGAGGCTGAGGGGTGCTGCACTGTGGGTGCTTATATGGATGCTGGTCTGTGTGCTCTGAGGGGGGGGGGGGGTGTCTGTGTCTGTGTCTGTGTCTGTGTCTGTATCTGTTTTTGTACTGGGTCCACTGAAAGAAATGTATGTACTGACTAAGGCAAGGGATCATCTGTGCGTGCAGCCGCAGCACTTGTTAGCACCAGAGCAGGTAAAAGAGTAACAGGTACATTTTCTTTCTCACCTGTTAGCTTCACTGCTGTGATGTCTTACCAAGTTATTTTTATTCACCCATAGAAAAAAGAGTCTTAAATTTCTTTGAATATGCCTTTGACATTCTGTGTGACTTTCGAAGAGTGGATGGAAACTCAAGATCACACAACCACCACGGCAACTACTACACTTTTCTATATATAACGCTTATGTGTCAGTCAAACGTATCTAACAATGCTTATTTCTTCTCAGACATCACTACTGAACTTCATCTCAACACCAACTGTGATGCTTCCGCAGTCAGTGATGTCAGGTTACATGTCATACATTTTATTTGCCTGACAAAAGTGTCTAAAATTATTTAGGTGTTCTGTTTCAGGCAACAGTGAGATATTTTTTCCTCGGCAGTGTCGACTGAGAGAGATTCAAGAAAGTGTAGTAATTCAGCGCAAAGTCTCCAAATTGATTCTTCACATGTTCTCTGAAAATCTTAGTACCAACATGCCTCCATCTCCAGAGAGTCCTAAGCTTGTCTGAATGCAACGGATGAGTACAATGAATCTGCATCAGACACGTCGGGGGGGGGGTGTATTAGGCTTGATCATCAGGAACATTTACATTATGGTGACTCAACCTAAACTGAATCCGTATTAAATGTATGCAACTTGTTTGGCTCTTTTCTTGGTGGTGCGTTTTATGCTTCTACACCAACAACAATGACTTGGCTGTGAGGGAACAGGGTAGCTAGCATGAGCAGTGATGAAGCGTCACGTTGCCACACATCTGGCTTCAACAACCAACATCTGGAGAAATTCAAACTCGGGAGCTAAATAGGAAAGTACAGTGATGGTGGGCTGCTGTTTTCTCTCCAGAGAAAGCACGGCCCTGGTGCCGCCCTGTTCGGGCCGCAACAACAAGTTGTTTCAATTAGCTGGCGAGCTAGCCGGCGAAAAAAAGAAAAAAGGAAAAATGTGGCTCCTCATTCCATGAAAACTGCCCTGAAAACCCCTGGTTTCAAATGACTTTGCTATCATATAAATGCTGTAATTAATAGATGATACCTGGAAGAAGGAAACATTTTTAGTCAAGAGTTAGTCACTTCAAAAACCTCAGCTAATCTTCAGGAGGACTGTGTGGGTGTGCTATTATAAGCAAACAATCCCACAACGCCTATCAGGTTTTGATTCAAATGCTGCTAAATGGTGACACATGGCATCACCTAAGCTCCGCCAGTTCAAACCAGTGAGGAACACAAGGAGGAAGAGCGCCCATATATAGAAATCTCTCATATGAAGCCACCGCAACAGTTCTAATTTCAGTGGGAAATGTTGTGTGTTCACGCGGGACCTCACTGTACTGAGAAACTGATTGAGGAAACAGGTTTTCAAGGCCTTTGACACTGGTGGTGCAAAGTCCATGACAAAGTAGAAAATAACTAACTACTTGTGATGAGACAAATGGCCACACAGCGCCTGTTGTGGCGTCTGAATGAAAACTATTACTTTGCTTAACCCTTAAAGTCATGACATACTCTTGTTGTGTGCAGGCAGAACATTGTTGTTTCTAAACCTCTCTGACAAGATTCAGAATAATCCTGATGTCAGTTGTTTGAGCTGGAAAGGTGGGTACACAAACTTATCAGTTATCATTTACCCAGCGATGTTATCCAGAACTGGCTTCCTGGAACAGGTCCCAGCTCAACCTGTTCAACAGACACAAACAGAGCGCCATCTACAGAAACTTAAAGGTCATTACAAGGCATGAAAAAATGACGTCACTGTACTACTGTAGCCATACGACTAATCAATGGCTGTGGGTGCTTTTACAAACAGTGCAATTAAAATGCTTCTGGCAAGCTGAACAGCTCTGAGTGTAGACACATGTTGCTCTATTCTTTTTCCTTCTCTGGACGTCTGGCACATTCTTCGATCAGCTGACCTTATCCGTTTAGCAACTGCTCCCCACGCTCTTCCACCACTTACTGTTCTCTTGCTGTTAGGACTCCAGCAAACTGTGCCAGCGGCAGACCTGCTGTCCTTTAGACTCTTTCATCTGAGTCCAGTGGGTGAGCTCCTCCTCTCCGGAGCTGTTGAGGCCGAGCGAAATCCAGCCAATCATCTCCTTGCGCTTCATGCTGCGCTTGTTGTAGACGGAGAGGATGAGCGTGACGTCCGACAGCTGGAAGAGAGCTACCTGGAAGACAAACGTCTCTTTGTAGGTTGGGTTGGGCTGTCCCCGACAGATGGACGTCTTACACTTGGACATCTCGTGGCCCATGGAGTTCAGCAGGGTCAGCTTAACGTATGTATCTGAGCGAGAAACGGGTGGAGTAGAGTATTAGAGGGAAACATTTATGTGCACCTTCAGAAATATTTTGAAAAGGATGGTTTACAAAGCTAAAACATTTAGGGTGGAGTCTCTAGTGGTTAGGAAATCAGGCACCTGGCTAATGTAATGGATCATCTGTGCAAAGTCCTCATGTTTCTGCAGCGTATTCTGTTTGAATTAAAGCAGCACTACCTGCTGCAGCTGGGCTCCCTCTGCAGCACAGAAGGACACATTCTCCCCTCATTTGTTCTTGTAATAATGTCACTGCAGCAGATGTATAAGATCATGACCACATAGGATGCGGCTTCCTCCCGATCAAACACAAAGCACAGCTGTGAGTTCTCCTGATAACAGACAGCGAGAGCTCAAAGGGTGCAAGGAGCGTTACTTCAGCCTTGTTGCTATGCAACCACTGCACGTCTAACATGAAGTAGGGGATAGTGCCGAAGACAAAAATGGACCAGTAAAAGTTTGTAATACGTCTGGATGAGGAGCCTTTTCTAGAACTGACGCTAAAATGAATGTCTCTCATCAGGAAAGCCCTCCAGGAGATGCCACTGCGTCCCCTGACTTTGACATGATGTCAGTGTCATGACGTGATGTGCACAGACAGTCAGAGCCCAGAGCAGTGTCCCAAAATGTGCTCCGTCCCAAACGTGAGTCACATATTCGAGAGGAGATGCAAAAACATACACTAAGTGACGAGTGCAGAATCTTAATTTGCCGTCACTGTGGTCTTAACATTGCAGACGTGGCACTGAAAATGCAGTCTAGCTCCTTCTAATCAATCGGGCACATTCTCTTTAGACACGTTAGACGTTCACATCCAGTGCAGAGCCATGTTACTGATAATCTTCTGTGTCTGTGTGACATTTCCCAGCTTTTTTTGCCCAGCTGATTCCCTTCTATTTTCTTGTAAATCAGTGCATATTCTGAAAAAAAAAAAAAATCATTCCCAATAAATCTCATTTATTTAACCCCGAAGAGGAAAAAGGGGAGAGGAAAAACACTGCCATTATCAAGTGATTCAGCATTCACGCTTTCCTTATTCACTCTTCATTTCCATGCAGAAATCATGATATAAACTGAAGCCACAAATCCAGCTGAAAGTAAACGAGGCAAGACTGGCAATCACAATGGGTCTTTGAGAGTGTTTCGCCCCTCGTCTACAACCATACTCCGTAATAATGCTGTGTATTATGTTCTTGTCTAAGAGGGAGTGTAAGGAATGAATTGCAGAGGCTTTCATGCTGTCGAGTGCCAGCTGCCTTCCAACGCCGAGCTCACCGCCTCGAATCACACATTCAGTTGCTCTCTTTGACATAAAAGCACAGTGAAAAAAATAGCCTTGATTTCTTTTTTGACTGCTGCTGAATGGGCTCTGTAGAGCCGTGGATGTCTTAAGTGGTCAGTAGCGGTGATGCATTGCTCTTTGGTATTGTTGCTGAATGAGAGGGGCTGCGACTGATGATTAACTTGACTTGTCGGCTTGGTACTGTTTTGAAGTGATAGAAAAGGGGCTTTGAAATTGCTCTGCATCTTTCACCGCACTCTTTCCACTTTGTAAGACGCACAAACTCAATCAAGGCCTCCATAAGGATTTTGCACAAAGGTTTTTTTCAGTGTTACCAGATGTGACTATTTTCTAAATGTAATTTGAAGACTATACAGTATGTGGATATGCTATTCAGGAAAAGCACAAACAATATCAAAATCTGGCAGCTAGTCATTAGTGACAGACATTCATGAATACAAGGAACACAGCAATTAATGGGAGGACAGTGGATGAATATTTATGTTCAACTCTGTCACAGAAGTCCTGTTTTTATGGCATGTGCTGTAAGCAGAAGTGAAAAATGTAAAATTACACCCAAAGCATGCCAAAGTGTGCTGTTTGGATAAAGCCAGCAGTTAATGACGCACAGCATTTATTTCCTACGAGCTGGCCATCAGCCATCAAGCAAAGCGGATTGCGTTAGCATGAAAAGTGTTAACATGGAAGACTTCCAGGCACCACGGGCACCAACACCAGTCACAGGTAGTGGAGAGGGACGGCAGGGCAGCGTGACAGGACATGCACATTCAAAGATGAAGTGGGCGGGGTTTACAACAACGAGCTGCGGTCTTCATGGATGCGTGTCATGGAGAAGTGTTCATGCTAAGCTAAACTAAGCTAGTTACTGATTTACACTGATCTTCTCATCTAACTGTGAGCAGGAAAAGAGCATGCTACTTATTTCCCAAAATGTCAAACTCCTGTTTAGTAGGATAACTGTGGTATTTTTAAACCTGGTCCCAATCGGTCCAGTAGATCACCTCGGCTTGTAGCCGTGAATGGCTGGTGAATCCTTCAGCTAAACTGAGCCAGGATTCTTTGGGTTACTGTGTGACTCTGGGGTTAGTTTGGTTCCACCACAATATTTATGTAACACTCAGTGACACAAACAAACCGATCGAGGCAGCATTGGACCAGTCACTCCTGTGTTCTGTGAGCTATAATCAGTATCTTTTCCAGTTGAGTCTGGATGGTTTGACCAGAGCGACACAACAGCTGTTTCTGGTCAACAAAAAGGATCTCACAGGTCTGTCTCCGTAGGGATCCTTTCTGTAATAAAGTCAATCTCAGCTCAATCTGAGCTTGTCAGTAGCAAAAACAAACACTTTTAGTGGACATACTGTAATCAGGCACAACTACCCCAAAGATTATAGTGCGCTGCATTGTTCTTAGCTGCCAATGGAGGCAGTTCCACTTCTACAAAGTCATTGTGAACCCAAAATATGTAAAAAAAAAAAAAAAAAAAAAAAGGGCCCTGGTTTAAAAATACTGGAGTTATTCTTAAAGCAAAGTAAACAAATTAGAGTTAGAAAAGAAAGTACCTGAAAGTACAGTCACACACTTTTAATAATGGCTCTTGTGCTTGAAAAACTTCTGTTTCCTCATAAATTATACATTTTTCTGGCTATTTCTTGTGAAAATGTCCAACTAATCTTATCATCCAGGTCATAAATATAATAGTTAAAAAGTAAAATATGTAAATTAAAATTACTGGCCAATGAAAATGCTTTGTGTTTTGATTGACTGCATCCATGAAGATAGCATGAAAAGATCCAGGATTCAATAGTGATCGCACCTCACTTTACGACAGGGACAGACTCACCTCTGATAATATAAACCTGTCCACCTATCAAGTGTTTTAGACAACAGAACAGCCCATCTGACAACAAGGGTTGGACAGCAGTAAGAAAAAACAACGGACCAAGATGTCAAAAGGGTAGTAGGGTGAGAGAGTTTCAGATGCAGACATAACAGAAGATGTGAGGAAAGAGAAACAGGGTCAGAAGGCCAACAACATTCACAAAGTTCAACAAGAGGCAGTTTTTGTTTGAACTTGCTGCTCAGATCTCTGGAAACTGGAGGCTGACCGTGGGAAACCAGGGATAAAACTGAATAGCAGGCAGTGCTGCTAAGATAGATCGGGCTATCTCTCATTGGGAGAAGTTACAAGCTGTGCATAGTTCTCTGGTTCTGTCATGAATGGACAAATGTAAGAAAATATCACTCATTTCATATATATTATATATTAAAAAAATACTCCAAATGCTCCTTTACTTAAAAGGCTAACACAAAAAACATGTTTGTATGCTGTTTGTAAAAAAAACTTCTTTAAGTGCATTTTGGAACAGAAAAACAAAACTATAGTTGTGACATTTGCTGCCGAGGCAGATTACAGTGGCGATGTTCTGATCACATGGTACATGTTGTGTAAGGCTGAATAAAGATAAATTCCTATGCACAGGCTCAACTTGTCCTTTCCCACCTGAAACAGGTCACTAAATCGTTTACATTCTTCAGTGCTCCTTTGGCCAATGACAAAAAGGAAACGCTTTAGACTACTTACTGGGTGGCTTGTTGGCAGCCAGGTTTTTGAAATGGATGCCTTTGATGATCTCCACAGAGAGACGCCCTGTTGTGGCGTTGTACACCAGGCCCACGAGGATCTCCGGTGTGGAACTCTGACTGACTGACTGGAATGATGAGGCGCTTTCACTGCATGTCATATCTGAGAGGCTGACCTGGGATTCACCACCCTGAAAGTGTTTGCAAGCATTCAGGAAATTGTTCACTGGTTTGAAGAGCGAAAATCACAGTCGCCCTGTCTGGTGCAATATCAAGAACATTTCTGTTTAGTAATCCCTTTTACCACTTTAGGGTCTTACACTATGTACGAATGCTTTATAATTCTGATGACACAATGTAGCTGTGTCTGGCAATCGCTAAGCCCTGCCCTGCTGAGAATGTATACGTATTCTTCAGCACCATAGTTTGCCGAAGCACTAAAAAATACAGTTGTGAGAAACAATAAAAGGCAAGAAAACTATGAATTATTCCTTGTGGATTATGTTATTGGACCCTTGTGGTTTGAGGGAAGCCGTAATATCTTTTTTGGCTGCTTTTCCTCTTTGTAATCTGAAACGTTTTTAAATTGCTGTGACATTGTAAATGCGGGCAAAAGAAAAAAACAAACCACAACAACTAAATTGATTGTTATCTTATTCCCTGTTGTGAAACGGAGGCAGCATCACACCACCATCTATTCCTCAGACACATGGCACCAACACTGCAAACACAAGTAACTGCTTCGCAAAAACAAGATCTTAATATAATCTCAAGCTGCAAAATATAACCTAATTCGGAAAATGTTATCCAATCATGTGAAAGATCAATCAGCATAGAGGAGCAATTAGAGAGGTGTTCAGAGAGCGCTTGAAAGCGAACACCTGCTTTGATCCTACTTACCGGGAGAGCGCAGCATGGGTCTAATATGACTGGCACAGACATTTTGCCCTGAAGGTTGAGCTTGGTGAGGTAGAACACCTTTTCCCCGAGCACCTTCTCCTTCTTCATCCGCCGCATGCTATAAAGGCGGAATCGGATGGCGTAATTGCTGATCATCTCTGATTCCACGTGGCTAAAGCGAAAGGTTTCTGTGAAGATTGGGCACGGGCCCCTCTGGATTCCTGTCTTTGCCCTCTGCTTCTTGATGGGTAGCAGCACCAGGTGGACCTGCCAGGAGATGTTTCCAGTGCGTTTTAGGACCGGAAGGTCCGATACTGCCATGATGGTGACCGCCAGCTGCTGGTCCTCTGAGTCATAGTCGAACACCACGTCCAGAGTGCCATATTTAGCAACTGGGTCTGGTTCGTAACCTTTAGGGAGCTGAGCTGCTGATCCACGAGCGGACATGTCCTAAAAAAACCGATGAGCATTAAAAACCTTGATACTCATTTGCAGTCTAATCATGTATCACTGGCGCTTACCTCTGGGCTGAGCACAGCTGTACTGTCGCTGGGTACATCCTCCTCGTAGCCCTTGTTGAGGTAACTCTCAGTCTCGTGCCCGTCGCTGCCCTCACTGGGGCATTTGCCAAAGGACATGTGGGGACTGCCACTGGTATAGGATAGATCACACTTGGCATCTCCTAGGTCGGACAGCGTGCAGGACATCCTTGGAGAGCCATTCTCATCCTGGTACGGAGGCGGCTGAAGCTCGTCCAGGGGCGGCGTTCGTCTCATTCTCTGGATGCAGTTGGCTGGTTGGAGGGAAGTCAGAGGAGAGTTATGGAACCGTAATAAGATACATACAAATATGTAAACATGTCTATGAGATATATAGTATAATCTTTGTTTGAACCATGTGGAGGAAGCTGTTCTTGTTCTGTTGAGTTCACGCCAGCAGCATTGGCTATGTCGACCAGTCAGCTGGTCTGTTGGACAGTAACTTGGGTCCAGAGTAAAATTTAACGTTGGATGTATTGCTATGTTTGGTACAGGTACTCATGGTCCCCAGAGGATGAAGCTATGAATTGCTATATTAAAAAAGGAAATCCACACCTATTCTGGTGAGGTTCTGGCTCGCAGGATGACATGAAATAAAACAGAATGATAAAGCTGCCCACTCACAACTCCGAAGCTTTTATTTCAATGTATACAGATCGACCTTTCAGCAAATTGCTTTCCTTTAGATCAGGATGCTTATTCATCCCAAAGAGGGCAATTTGCCAAAACATTGATCTGTATAAGTTGAAATAAATGCATCGGAGCAGGGAGTGTGTGGCTTTCCCATTCTCTTTTTCAAACGAAATGTCGTACTGGTATCACCATTTAATTCAAAGCACGCTGTGCCTAAGTACAGCCTCACAGAGGTGCATGGCAACGCTGTAAACACCTCAACCACAGCTATTTCTGCAGGCATGGTGAGACAATTGTGTTTCTATAGCATATTTTATACATTCTTAAGACACGGACACAACAACAGGCTGGAAGAAAAACGGAGACAAGGGAAAGCAAAAAAATAGAACGTATCATGTAGATCTGAGGTTTAGATGTCCTGAGGTTTAATCAGAACCAATGGCAAACTAATACTTTAGCTTGGACTGAAGGGTAAGACACGTGGAAGATCTTTGTACAGCTGATCTGTGCAGCTGAAAGCAGCCCCCCCATCTTTGGATTTAGAGCACAGGGAAGAGCATTATTCACAACATATGCTAATAAATATCAGTTTTACTAAGGGTTGTCCTCTCAAATATTTTAATCCATTTTTAACAGCGATGCCAGATAACAGGAGACAAGGTGGAGTGAGAAGGGGTGCCCATGCTGCTAGGAGTTTACAGAATTAACGCGAGATTACAACACATCAAAGGCTGAATTTACTGACAGTGAAGCACTCATTACTTAGGACTCACACAGTCAGTGTTTAATCTGCTGCTGCACTTCAATGCAGAACATGTAATGTGTATTGCTGATGCAATTCTTTGAGTCGTACACTATTGTACTCAATTCATCATAGATTTCAATTTCACCCTAACAAACACACTGTGCCTGTCCACATGAGCCTAATGTGCTCTGTGAGAGGAATCTTGTGAATGCACAACCTAAATAAAACATCAGGTATGCACCATTAAAGGCCTGAACTGAACACTTCTTAATCTGCCACAGACTTCATGCCTCTCACCTTTCTAAATGATTCAGTTGCCTGGAAGGCAAAGAATGAGGCTACGCTCAGAGTCTCTGTGGCACTTATAAAGAACCTTGAATAGTGTTGTCAGCTGCATTCTCAAATCTGCCTCCCTTGTCCAATTTGGATCCACCAAAATTGAGCAGCCGATGCTAATACTCCCATAGGGACACTAGTGAAGAGTGCTTTAAACCCCCCGTCGCTTTCTTTAAAAAAACAAAAAAAACAAAAGATGAAGAGGAAAATATGTTGGAAAAAAAATTCCTCTTCTTTTTCTGTCTCCTAACTTTTGGAAAAAGCCGACGCTGTGATGACGTAATTCCAGCTTTCTCCCAAGTTCTTGAAACTTTCACTCTTAATAATGTCAGTGAGACACCGCCTCAAAGTGGCACATAACAGCGGCAGGATGGAGGCAAAGGAGTTTTAACTAAGTGTCATGGAGGGCTTGATAAAAGGAGCAAATCCATTTTGAGCAGCTTTTTTCATGCTGAGCCGGGGGCGGTTGATTTGATGGAAGCTGCTGTGTAAAAGCACTACTCTTTTCTCCAGCCCGCTAATTGGGATGGTTACCATTCCCCCTCTTGTCTAACCCACCCTTCCTTCAGAGTTTCATCCCCTCTGTGCTGCCAGTCGCCTTGTTTTGCCGTATTGTACCTCTGTTAGTGGGGAAACAGCTTGTGCTTAGTGAATCTCGACGTGGGTACAAATATTTTAGGTAATAAATGAGCAGAGCGGCACTTAAATGTTCTGCCCACAGTCACAAAGAGGGGGAAACATGGCTGACCTCTCGCCCTGTCGGCACCTCGTGGTTTTACAAGACGGTAAGTCAATATTTCTCAAAGCAACAGTTAAACGTCATGACTATCAATCAGTAGCTATCAATAATGCACGCAGTGAAGGCTCCAACCCCTCCAGGCAAAAGGCCAGTTTATGTAGTGGGTCTGTGCTACTGTCTGATGAATGAAACACAAGTATCAGGTCCCTGATTTCAATAGTATGACTGAGGTCAATTAAAACAAGTGAAAGAGACACAGTCAGTGTTGGAAAGTATATTCACTCAAGTACTGTACTTTCACTCCACTACATATAAGAGGGGAACGTTTTACTTAATATTCCACCACATTTATCTGGCAGCTCTGGTTACTTTTCAGATGAAGATCTGACACAATGGTTAATGTATCACATGTTTAAACAACAGCACCCTGTTAAAGATGAATCCAGAGTTTCTAACCTTTTTGGCTTGTGATGTCTTACAAACAGCAGCATGTAGTCGGGCTCACGTTTCAGATGTCTGAGATGGTAACAGCTCCAACAAAAAGTGATTTTTCCCTCTAAACCTCTCACAAGGTTGCATTTCAATAAATTACTAAATGATTCAATATTTCACAAAAATCAAGGATTAGAGAAAAAGTCCAAACACTGATAACATGCTTGTGCATCAGAACTTTTCTTTATTCTTCGTTCCTCTCTCAGTAATCATCTCACGACTTCACTGATTTAAATGGTGACTCTTTGGAAGGGAGGGGGTCGGGAACCACTGGACTAAACTGCATAACTGTTTATAAAACAGATCAAAATGTCTCCACCCTCTACAACACACTGATGTTTCAGTATTAATAATCTTCTTCCACCTCTGGATACAATAGATCACATTTCACTGACCTGTAGATGCCCGTGAATACATGCTGTGAAAAAGGCTTTTACAACGCCTTTAACTCAGAACAGCTTTTTGCGTGTGTCTCTGATAAAAACAAACACACTTGATTGAAAATGATCTCAGCTATGTGTTCATCTATTAGCTTTGTTTCTGACAGAAGTAGTTCAAACCTGCGAAACATGTAAATGCGTATTAATTTTCTTTTTGAGAGTAAGAGGAAAAGGTGAGTCAAGAGCTGTAAGTGTTTTAGCTTAGCATAAAGACTGGCACTGGTTGGAAACAGTCAGTCTGGTTCCATTCAAAGCTCAAAACTACACCTACCAGCATTCTTTCACATAATACCAACAGTACAACTGACAGACTATCCACCCCCCAGCTCCTCTGGGTGCCAGATAGAGGAGGTATGCACAGGTTTTACCAACAATAAAACCATGTTTGAACCTCAACTTAAACTAAATCTGGCTGTTGCTGTACTGTTGTGAAGACTTTCTCAAATTTGTATTAGCCAACATTTCAGGGAATTGTTTCCTCTGGCTGGTTGAGCGCCACAGCCAGCAGCAGCTCGGCTAATCAGACAATTGACTCTTGAAGGATTAGTTTGATTTTTGGGACATACCCTTTTACACCTCCTTGGTTTGGGTCATACATGCATTTTCTGAATGACTAAAAATAATAGCATCTGCTGTGGTACTGAGCTGACTGTGAGGCACTCATCTAAAGCTGCTTATCATACAATGGTAAACTAGGGTTAAATTCTATAATGATGGTAAGCACTTACTTTTTATGAATTTGTTTAATTGAATTATTTCACTGAAACTGAAATAAGTCATGGAAAAGTATTGTGACGAGTTGCCACACAACAATGTCCTCTTCAGGCGGTCGCGACAGTGCGCTGACCTCCGGGAAGAGAAGGGGAATTGGTCCAGACAAACCTCGGATCATTTCTTTCTTACTGCTTAGTTCCTATTTTGGGATGCTGTGTGGTGCCACCAGGGCACCCGCTCTGCCTGATTCTGCAGCCTCTGCACTATCCTCCTCATGTATAATACATATGTCCTGAGGATAAAGCTCTTCACACGCACAGACAAACACAAGCAGCAGAGGGAGCCGAGAAAAAATAACACAGACGCCTCGGAACTTTTTACGACAGCTTGTTTGAAATTGGCGAAATGACTCTCTCAGCCACATGATGGAAACCGCATCTGTCTATACTTCTAATAATATCTTGCTGTTTTGGAGGGAAACTGTGACCTGATGTCAGGACTGGTGTGAGGTCACTGCTCATCGTGGCTAATCCATGACAGTTTGCTGGGATCCATGATGACTTGGTGGGAGAGAAAAGCGCAGCCATCAAAGCCTTACCACAGGGAGGAAAATAATGAACCTCTAGTACTTTCATCAAAAGTGCAGCCAGGGATGGACAGCGGCCTCTCTCCACTTCCTCTCCTGGCTGCAGATCTCAATACTGTGTAGTCATTTAACAAGTAATCTGGTTACAATAATCTGATGATCCAAAAAAGTTTATAGAAACTGCAAACGTATCTTGAGGCATTCCCGCAGCAGATATCTTTTCTTAGTGCCCTCCTTATTTTACAGAAAGAAATGATCTGCTTCCGACCCTGAATTTTCTATATAATCCTTCAAACCTTTAAGGGTATTTGAATCGCACAAAAACAAACACAAGCGCTTTCACAGCTAAAATGTTGTTATATAAATAAACCAAGTCAATTTCAAATTATTGCTGTCAGGCACACATGACTCAAATCCCTGCCTCTCTCACACAAGGAACGCTCACTACATAATATTACTGCAACAGAAAACAAGTCAGTGATGACTTTGTCCAAAAAAACAACCAGTGTGAACTGCTTCTTTGAAACAGATTCATGAAAAGTTATAGTATTGCTGTCTAGTCACATCTCAACATAATTTGTCAAGAGGCGAGAGATGAAGTGGAAAGCCAAACAAACAATCATTTTAGGCTTAATTTCTTTAGACTCACTTTAGTCTTTGCTTTTGTTCTTCTGAACTACTTCATAGTTTTACTTCTCTGTGACTAAAAATATTCTAATCGAACAAGACAACAAATCAATCTGATGAAGATGGTCTCAAACAGGAGACATGTGCAAGCAATGATGAGGGGGAACTGTACAGTGGAAGTGACATCCAGAGTTTCAGCTTCTCAAATGTGCCGATGCCATAAAACATTTTTAGACACAACACTTAGTTGAGACAATATTCTGCAGGCTAAGTGATAATAAAACAGAAGCGTCAGTTGTCACACTGGCTGGTCACCAGCCAAACAGATTGGGACCCACTGCTCTAAACCGTGGTCTCATTTAACTAAATCTAAAGTTACTGCAATTTGAGGATGTAAAACTGCAACATAAAGATGTATATGGTAATACCAGAAAAATCACTGGTAGATAAATGGGACAGAACATTATGAATAATTTGTAGGCAAAAAGCACAAACCTAATAATTTAGATTTTGCTAGAAAAAGTGTGCCCTCTGAGTGTGAGTGGACCAATTTGTAATGTGTTATGGACTGCATGTTCTCACTCTCGTCACTGAAACACTTGAACTATCAGCCGAGAATCACTGATAACCTTCTAGTCTCAAAATAAAGACTCACTGAGGCTGTGAGATGCTAATTAAATAAGGCTGCTGTGTTCCAATTTAAACTTGTTAGTAGTCCAAAGGCAAAACCGTCTTCAGGAACGTCAGTGTGTGCACGACCAAAGTGACCCGAACGTTGTTGTTTCCCCGCCCGGTGCCGTATATCCGGACCCAGACTGAGGATGACAGGGACCATCTAGCAGTCATGAGAAGACGTGTTGCTTTTGCAGCACTTGCATAATGACAACCTTGTACAGTGCACTGCTTCTTTACTAATGGAGTCAGAAGCATGTCATGCACTATTTATCGCTCAGCTACACATTCAAACACTGCTTTAAATAGACTGTGCCAGACACTCAGCCTTGGAACCCACTGTCTTATATAACACAATGCTGCTTCACACGTGATTCACCAATTGTGGACCTTGGCATTAGATTGCTTTTGTCTTTGAAAAACACTGTCAGACGTAAACACGGCTGATTTCTGTCTGAGGCGGTCATGCGTGTGTGTCCAAACAACAATGTCAGAATCTCATCTGCAGCATTTCAGCACCTCTACATTTTTTTTTGATCAATCTTATACAAAAACAGAGTATCACTGACATGCAGGTTTACAGTTCTTGTTACCTTTTCTACCGACTGATTTCATTTGGTTCTTTATTTTGGGTCCTTCCATTTACTCCTAACAGATATAACGCTATTTTTCATTTGCTTATGTCCTTCCTTCAGAGATACAGGTTTATATCTTAGGAAAAAAAAACTAAAGCTCACTATCAAATGCGTTTTATCCCATTTGTTTGATTACTGCTCCCATTCAAAAATGTCATGTCATAATTCCTCTCGGCCGGGGTTAGTCTCCTGGAAAAGAAGGCAAATGGTTGAAACTTCTGGTCCGTGGCCGACCCCTGGGAAAGCACAGCTCTGATGTGAACCGAGTTGAGACTGAAAGGCTTCCTTGGCTGTGGAGGACCACTGGAACAGGGCCTTGGAGGACGTCAGTGCCGTAAGTGGGGTGGCCACCGTGCTGTATCCCCGAATTAACCTCTGGTAAAAGTTGGCAATGCCCAGGAACCGCTGTAGCTGCATTCAAGAGTCAGGAGTAGGCCAGGCAGAGACAGTGGACACTTTGGCGGGGTCCATCTGGAGGCTCCCTTGTCCAACAATGAAGCCCAAGATGAAATTCACATTTCTTGGCTTTGACAAAGAGAGAGTTCTCCTGGAGCCACTGCAGGACCACCTCGACATGTTAAATGTTCCTCTGGTCTTTGAGAAGATCAGGATGTTGTCCAGGTATACGAACACATGCTCGTTTTGCATGTCCCAGAGTATGTCGTTGACGAGTGCCTGTAAGACAGCAGGGGCGTTGGTGCACACAGCATGACCAGATACTCAGTGTCCAGTGGGGTCCAGTGTTGAAGGCCGTCTTCCACTCATCTTCCTCCCAGATGCAGACCAAGTGGTAGGCATTGTGTAGGTCCAGCTTGGTGAAAATGGTGGCAGCCTCCAAGAGCTCAAATAGGGGGGCGGGGTCGTGCCGGGCAGCAGATCGATGGCGCAGTAGAATGCTCAATGAGGAGGCAGACAAGTCACCTTTGCTTTGCTGAAGACTTCTCTGAAATCATAGTATGCAGCTGGCACCCTCATGAGGTCAGGCAGGGGGCTGGAGTCGAGACGACTGGGAAGCAGTCGCTTGTCTGAGCCTTGGAGGCAGGATGACCCCCAGCCCAGGATGGACCCCGTCACCCAGTCAGTGTGAGGGTTGTGGCGGCGGAGCCAGGTGTGGAAAACCGAGGAGACTGTAGGATGTGGAACTGGATGGTCTGCAGGGCAAAGAGAACGGAGCAGTTTGTAATGAAGGGATTGTAGCCCTCCAGAACTCCAGCGTGGCGCTCTGGGTTTCCCATCTGGGGCTCCAGGAACTGGCAAGGAGTGACGGGAGGGGGAGCTGGTGGCAGTGGTGTCGGCTGAAAGAAGGGAGCTGCCTCTTGGGGAGAAGGCTGCTATGAGCTGCTGGAGTTGAGAACTTAGCGCAGATAGTCTCTGCCTGGTTAGCTGCAGCATGTTGGATATCAGCTGCTGTGGAGGTGAACCGAGCCTCATGGCGTTGCAGTGCCTGCTCACTTCTCTCTAGCTGGGACTGTGGAAAAGAGGAGTTTGGATAACGCCCTAGGACTCCAGCTGGTGAAGCTGGATTGGCGAGCCGGGGAGCGGAGTGAGGGAGGAGAACTCCCACTCAGAAGATAGTTCAGTGGGGTGGCTGGCGGTACCGTGAGGACTGCAGCAGGAGCACAGCTTGGTGAAACAGTGGGTCCAGGTGAGCGCTGGGTGAGACAGATGAACAGGAAGGGAGCGGGCAGAGGGAGAGTTGGAGCCAGGTGGAAAACAGCCCGGGGAATCAAAGCAACTGAAAGCCACAAGCCAACAGGATCCAGAGAGGGCAGAGACAAAACTCATGGTCAGAGACAGAAGGCTGAGGTGATTACTGGGACAGAGACGAGGCGGGTTGCTCAGAGATAGACTGGGTCGGCAAAAGGCAATCAGTCCGGAAAAGAGTGCTGGAGAGTCTTGCATCGAGTAATGAAGGCTTAAATACTGACTTAATGAGTGATCAGGAGCAGGTGAGTGGAGCAGGTGGTGGAAGTGGGCTGATTGGTGTGAGTGGCTGGCAGGTGAGTGGATAACTCGAAGCGATGTTATATATGTTACACAACATAAATGATTGAGTCTTGTTTGGGGTGCAGATGAAGTGTGTATGTTATTTTCATAATGTCAAATAAATTGAGAGTGCACACTTCTAGTAAAGAGTTTTGACAGATGAATAATAGACTGTTCCAAATAGGTCAGCGCCGGTATTCTCCTGTGATTCAGTTTACATTGAAATAAAAAAGAAAAAACCTGCCTTCCATCCAACACGGTAAACGCCTTGTGATGGTGAGTCTGGCAGATGGGAAACAGAGATGCTTCAAAAAAAGAAAAGAAGAAAAAAAGAAGTGTGATGCTGCGGCTGTGCAGATTATGCAGACAGTTGACTGTCTCACAACCCTCCCACGGAGAGTGTGCTGAACGGGAGCTTCGCTTTGATCACCTCTCTGGATTAACTGACAGTGTGTGCCGGTGTGTACGTTCTGTGTGTGTGGTGCAGAGAGGAGTCTGTGCGTTTGACTCAAGCTTGCTGCAGTGGTGAGGGGGGAAATATCTGGATTAATCTATTAATCTAGAGCAATTTCTCATTGTACAGCTGAGACATCCTTTGTGGATGTTCTTGGAAAAATAAATAAAGATCAAAGTGATTATGAATAGCAGTAACCTTCAAACACAGTGAAATGCTGCTGCTGCTGCTGCTGCAGAGTCTCCCCGAGTGCTTCTAACTCACTTCTGAGACACAAAGCCTACCGTCGTCAGCCGAGGCTTCGCTGCTGTAGCCGTCATAATCAGCAGTCAGAGGGCTGTACTTCTGCCGGCTCTCCCAGCTGAAACCTCCTGCATGTTTGGTGTTAGCTGCTGCCTTGGCTCCTGCCCGGAGGCCTTGGGAGCGGCTGACCGCCTCCTGATACTGACCCATCAGTTCATCCTCGCTGTCCGACGATGAGCCCTGCAGGTCGGCGTCAGAATAGGCCTTGTCTGTTTGGGGTAGAAGTAAGATGGTTACTGTGGGACAGGCTGAGGCCAGGTAGACTGGCAGCCTCTACTGGCCCCGGTCCTGCATTACAAATGAAATCTGCAGCGTAGCTTTGTCACAGGCAAATGGAAAAACATGACTTTGGGTGTAAGAATTCCAGAATAGTCTCATTTTTGGAAGTGCTTGAAAAGAAGACAGATGAGTGACTTCTGTATTTTGAACTGACATTTTTAGGGGGTCAAAAGTCAAAATGACAAAATCATCTGTCTGCCAATAGATAAAGAAGTAATTTGCTTCCTCTAACATTTCTGACATGCATGGCTACCTGCATGATGTCACCAGTGTTATTACAGTGACACTTGGTTAGCTGCCATCACCGTACATATAGTTTAAACACCAGGGGTTATAGAAAGTGTAATCCATGTGTAATAATCATTTACAGGTCAACTATCTGTCTGTCATGTTTGTGTTTTTGAATTTCATTTTATTATCTTATTCTTTCATTTACCTTATTTACTTTTATTCTCTTTGATTTGATTTGATATCAAATTATACATATTAAATGTAAAATGATGTGTATTAAAGGTGCTACACAAATAAACTTGCCTTGCCTAGAGGTTTAGAGGTTTTCTTTGTAATTGAATTACATCAAAATAATAACAAATGTTGTGGTCATTATATGTTAGAAATATTATTGGACAAAAGAATAAAAGACTTCAGGTCAAAAATTTGAACACTCACCGTGCAATGCTGTTTTCTCTGTTTCATATTTATATATATTTAGATTATATATTACATATATTTTATATCTATATTTATATATTTTTTATCTTCCTCAAATTATTGTGAGCTGCTTAATAAATGTAGATCCCGTTGGATGTTTGACCTGTTAAGTGGTAATCTGCTGAAATACATAATTTTCTCCATCATCTACTTTACCCAAAACCTATAATAAAATATGTGTTTGATATTTCTTATGCAGGTACAGAACGCTGCTTTGGATGACGTGGTTATGGTGACAAGCCCACACTGGTCATGCAGGAAGGCAAAGCAGCTACCGTCTGCTCTCCTTTATGGCATGACACAGACAGTTTCACACAACAGAAATGTGGAGAAAGAAAAACTCCTGGCGGGGTCAGAGGGAATAACTGGAGGTCACGGTGGAGTTGTTATAGTTATGTAAAGCATTTGTGAACTTCATGCAGAGGATAAATGTAGTTGATTCTTGAAGGTTTTTGTGCATTGGTGATGTTGCCATGGAGCTCCGTCCATGATCAGACACATTATGCAACAAAGTGCCTTCTTATGCAACAGAAATATATTTATAGAAGTATAATTAATGTGTGGACACACCGATGACGAATGGTTAAATGCACTTGTTAGACACATGTAATGCAGGACAAAAGAAAAATGATACATTTGTGTCTTATTTGTGGTCATTTTTGAGGCTGTAGTTACATAAAGTGGTGGCTTTAGTTTCTAATGTTTGGCCCGATCACATGTGGATACTCGAGGGGAAAATGAAACCTAGAAAGTGGAAAACAATGAACAAATATGAAAAAAGAACTAATATCAAGAATATTATTGTTATTATTATTATTCTAATATATATATAGTTTGTAAAATCTGTCCCAATATTCTAATATATTCCAACATATTTGTGAATTTGTTGCAGTTATCAATACACTGTCACAGTCACTTCTACATGGTTGCTTTCACATCCACTAACCACTGAAACACCATGTGTTGGTTTCCCAGCAGGGGGCAGCAGAGCTTTAAAATGACTCCAGAAAGAGCTGCGCTGTGATGCTTCCCATGGAGACTGTTTGCATTTAGTGCATTTAGTTTCAGAGCAGAAAGTATTAACAATAAAAAACTAAGCATTTATCAGATTTCTGAAAAACATCGGTTCTGTTACAGAAATGGTGGGAAAATATTATTTTACTAGATTGTATTGTAATTAACACAATCTAGGAAAAATAAGCAGAACGTTTGTTTTAAAAGAGTCATTATGCAGAAGGATGAACAAGGAGAAGACATAGACACCATCGCCTCACCACCTTACACTGCCTGCCTTTGTTTTTATCTGAATGTTTACCAGGTGGCTTCTCAGGGTACAGCCAACTCCCTATGCGGGCTCCCTGGGGCCACCAACTGTTTAAACTTCTGAGCCCTGTGGACGGATGACAGGTAAACAGGCCCACATCTGTCGGGAACAGTAACCCCCTCATGGGTTGAGAAAGGCCAGTGGAAATTCTCCCCATGCAGAGGTCAGGCCTCATGCTGCAGTCGGTGTGGCTGGACAACACAAAGGACTGTAGCTGTTCTAGGATGGATGGTGCCTGGGGTTCAATATCTTAACAACTGTGAATGTGTCTTCTAAGATGGAAGTGTGAAGTATCTTTTACTGTCAGTATCCTTCACATGTTCTGGTATATTATACAAAGAACAGGTTTTTGTTGCGTTTAAGTGTATCAGCTTTGGCCAGTTCATCATATATTGATATCTGTCCTGTCCTCAGCTGTCAGATGAATGTGAAACATTTCTAACAAAAAGGAATGAAGGCAAGAATCTTTTTCATGTCCAAGAAGTCGTGTATTTTATCTGGGGAAAATGCTACTGGCCTAAACTCAGCCCAAACAGTGTGAACTGGGGTATGTAGCTATTAAAACTATTAAAACTACTAACCTATTAAAACACTGACACTTGAAACCTTGAGCCCAAAAAGATATTCAAACAAAGTCTCACCTTGCTGCTCTGTTTTTTTCCTGAAGTCATCAAGGCACTGAAGGCTCCCTGGGTTCTCTAGTGCCAACTTGTTGTTGAGGTACCAGAAGAGGAGGGTCATGAGGATGATGAAGAGTCCGATGGCTGTCAGAAACCCCAGCACCTCTGGAGAGACTGAGACACAGGAGCTCAAGTTAAAGTTGCCGTCATTTGGCGTTTCACATATCAGCATATGAAAAAACCTTTTGGCGAAACAATGAGTCTGTGGCCCAGATCATAACAGCGTCTATCTTTAAAAGTTTTGCTACTGATAACTCCAAAAGGAAACACAAAAAGGATCCGTCTACCTGTCTCTTGGCTCCTTGTTGTCCCCTGAAGCTTCATATTTAGTGTACAGACAGAGGATTGGTCGCTCTACTCATCTGTTTGCAAGGCGGTGAATAAGAGTATGTCCCAAAATGTTGCACTATTTCAGTTTTAAGTTTTGTAGGAGGAAGCAAGCTAATGCGAAAATGACAGTCGGCACTAAGAATACTGCTGCAGAAAGTGCATATAGTGCTGCAGACAAGATGGCTTCTTTTGGCCATAAAGCAAGCCATCATACTGTCTTATTAAGTCCAGTAGAGCCAGTCCTCCTCAGCCCTCTTAGATGTGGTTCTATTATTTTGTGTTAGTGAATTAGTTTTTATTACTATCAACATGAATGTGGCTGGTTGCAGTGCAAAGGCAGCACGATGTACTTCTCCAGTATAATAAAGGCTTTTAATGCAATACTCAAATGCACCTTTGATCTGAAAGTGCACTGGTTTGGTTCTCCTGCGGTGACACAAAGAAAAAAAACCCCACTTTCTATTAACATCACCTCAAGACAGATGAGAGAGACAGGCAGGTAGATTTAAAAGAGAGACAGAAAACAAGCAGAGGAGAGCGGCACAACTGGCGGGTTGCCATGGCAACAGGTTCAGGTGCAGCATCGCTCCAGACTCCAGACACACAGCAAAGTCTGATCTCATTACACGCAACACTGACTGCCCCCCGTCAGAAGACAGGGTAAGCTTTGGAAAGGAGCATCATTAGGCATTCAGGCAGGATTTGTAAAGACGCTGGCTGATGAAGAGAATCTGAGGGGGTTTTGACAGATGAAAGCCAGCTGTGTGACCTTCCAGCTCTCATACGACCTTCCAACACCTTCACGAAGGTGCCACTGTGTGTGATTATCAGGCCAGATTTATCATCTTAGATATCAGGAGGTCACGTTTTGTCCCGCTGTTTCTCTCTGCTAGTGGATTAACCCTGTGACCAACTTGTCCTCATCTGCCACGGTCCATCTAATGAAACCCTTTAAACCACAATAATTTAGTAGAAGGTTTTCATTTCATAGACCTCTACCAGTTCATGAACAATTAGCCTTCACTTCCAGAGATCAGCTGTCATCTCCTGCAGGGAAATTAATTTGACATTTTACACTGACATTTGTTGCAATCAGGCGCAGAGGGAGGATGAGTGGGTCACTGACTGTTCACAAGCTGTCACACAGTGAAAAACAAACCAAAGAAAAAGCTCCACAATACCAAAATGTCACTTTGAGGGAGAAATTCCTACTTTGTTTTCCAGTAGGATTGAGAATGAACCGATGTGAATGATATTGAGATGAAACGCAGAGAGCGTGCTAGATAAAGGCTGCTAAATGTTAGTCTGTGTGGCGAAGGAGCAGAGCAGCAGAGCAAACAGCTGTCATGTAAGAGCTGCTGCACACAGACTGGAACTTGTCATGGTCTGCCGGCGGAATTTATTGTTCAGCATTTTTTTTATAGCTTAATAGGAAAGGCACCTTCCATAATTTAGGGAGGAAACTGCTCCAATGCTGCTCAGACGTTACTAAGACGTTAGGAGGCCATAACCAGTTTGTGCAGTGGCAGTAAACAGCCTCCTCTTAAAGTCGGCTCTGATTTGTTGAGTGTGACTGACGAATTGTGTTTCTTGTCTCTCGGTGTTGCAGAGGAGGTTTGTATTCACAGTGTGACACGCAGGATGCACAAAGGATTTTATGCATGAACACTGAACACTGCCAACAAGCCATGTCGCACAAAGTCTTACAATAGAAAAAGCAAACTTGTGCACCACTCTGTATTCTCTCCACTGATGGTGAGAGGGATTCGGACTGCGGGATGCAGATGAAGGAGGAAACAGACTCCATGGTTGGCCCACTTAAACTTAACATAACTTGGAAGGAATGTTTGAAACTGATCAAAGACAGCTGAAGTATTTAGGATTCATAGTGCTGCCTTAAAGGAGCACCCTACCGAAAACCAGAGGCCGAGATATCCTGAGTTTTTCAGTCGTCAGTATGGGCCAAGCAAAAACATTCTACATCTCCCACAATGCAACCAAGTGTTAAAAGACAAACGCCTATGTTCTCTACATTAGCAACAATCAATAGTAAAGAGTGAGACATTCACTGGCAGGTCATATAAGTTAGAAGTAGTGCCAAGACAGATAATATGAGAGTATGAGAAAGGTACAGCAGATCTTTTAGGATCTTTTATTAGGAGGAGGATGTTGTTCACTCCTTAAATTACTGCTGAGCTCATTCACAGGGACGAATTAAGCTTTAAACACAGAAATCACTGTATGTAAAGTCCATTTTGTTCAATTAACCTAAATGACTGCTTTGGTACTGATGAAGATAATGAGCTCATTTGGCACCAAAGTATTCTTGGATGACATTTTGTGTCCCGATCAATGATGATGGTGCTTCTTGTTATTTATAATGGCTGTATAACGCCTGCAACCATTAACTGGACTCTAGTCTGTTATTATGTCTTTATTATGTTTTTGGAATGACAGGATCAAGTAACTGAGACCCAGCAGGGTTTGAAGAAATATATATATATATATATATATATTTTAATTACAGTGTGAGCTCACCCACTCTAATATTCTCTAACAGTAAAACTGTTCCATATTAACATACATATACATACATATTAACAGCCAGACTCACTAGTCCACACAGAAAGAACTAGACAAGGATGCTACATTTTTTGTGTCACATTTTGTGAGTACTGGCTGGTTGTCTTTGTTAAATGTGCCTGGACTGTGATGAGGCTGGATTACTGCTGGTAGCCCACAGTGTTTGGTCACATGGTGAGGTGGGAGCACGAGGCGTTCTCCCATGGGAATGCCCGTCTGCTCACACTGTACCAGCTTCTCACTGTTGACTGAATTATTCACAGCACAGATGGAGCGGGATCCTGCTCTGTTTAATTCCCCAAATGGCTCCAACAGGGAAAATTAGATTCAATCACAGAAATCTACAGACCCACTCTCTCTTTACTTTGGACTCCCTGACTTAAAACTACAATATAGGTTTTGTTCGACTCTATAAACAAACCGAGGCTTCATTTCTCACCGTCACCTAGACATCTACACTGTGATAAAACTGTTGTAGCATAATAAAGGTCTGTCTTTAATACGTACCCCCACAGCCATCAGGTGAGCTCATGTACCTCTTCATCAATACCACCAGATGTGTTCATTTGAATGTATCATAAGCAGGTTAGTATGCAACACTACCAACTATATTACTATCATATAATTAAAGCCAAATGGTTACAGCACATAACATCAACTGCAATGATGCCAGTTCGATTCCAGCAGGCGACCTTAGCTGCATGCCACACACCTTTCTCTCTCCAACTGTCTCCTGTCTGCCCCTTCAGCTGACCAATACAGGCAAAAAATACCAAAATAATAATGACAAAAACAATAAAAGCTGCCAATGCTTAGGTTGGTTTGGTCAATTTCACATTTGTATTACTAGAGGCACAAGTTACTGTAGACATTACAACCATTCATTCATTACTTTAGCATTACTTTTAGCTGTTTGGACTTTTCACACACTCAGGTTACAGCTGATTCAATATATGGATACCGTTATATTTTCTCATCAAATTGTCATTTCAGTTTTTTCAGATTAGTTGAGTTGCACCATAAAAGCTGTAATATTCCCATGTACACCCTGGTAACAGCAGAGGTAACCCTGGTGTAGGTGATGCGTTGGTAAGGAAGTTATTTCTCATCATTTTCTGTTTAATTCTGCTATTTGATTAAAATGCAAAGTAATTCTGGATTCTCACTGGTAATAAGTAAAAAGTCATATCATTCAAAAAATAGACTGATCATACATGATCTGAAAGAAATAAATGAACATTTAAATAGCACAATAGGGAAATTTACGGTATATTTGTGAGTAAAGCTAAACAGAGAAAAATTGCAGACATTACAGTTAATGTTCTTATCCATGCACATACATACAAGCTCAACTAATGAGGCTTATTCAACCAAATTTACTGTGTGCCATTACAATACAGAGGAAAGCCCTCAGATAATGTATGTGGGGCTGAACCGTGACTCACGGGAAGATTGAATAATGACAGACTTAGTTACACAACAGGCTCAGAGAACAATAATGTGGGGACTGTAAAATGTCCCACACACCTTTGTGAGAGTCAGTAGGAGTCTTTACAGCTGGTGTTTGGAGTGGATTTGAGGGTAGGATGAGAACCAAACTTAAAATTAAGACAATGGTGTGTCTGTAGCCTGGATAGAAAAAAACAGAAATCTACTGTCTGTTTGGTGTGTGCTAATAAAGGTCTCCTTGGCAGAACGCTCAGGCAATGAATCAGGTGTATGCATTGTAAATAAACGCACAAACTTTGGTTTCTTTTCATTAAGGGCAGCAGTTAACATATTTAAGAGGAAGGAAAAGCTGACAATGTCACAGATACCTGTGCTATTCTCCAAAAAATAAAAGACGTAAAGAAAGAGGCTTAATACAGACTGTGTTCAGATGGCAGTCAGCTGTATCGATGGCAATTTAGCTTAATATTCATGTGGTGACGTGCATGAGACACTTGGTTTGAAAACTAGACACGTGGATGAGAACGATAGTGTTTACTTGGAGTTATCTCACATGAGATAACAGTGTGCATCTTCAATTAGAACCAATGAGGAGCATGTTTATCATTTTACCATCATAATCCGGACGATCAAAGACGCAGCTACACTTGTCATTCCAAGAAAAAAGCTCTCTGACAGCTTGTTTGATGAAATCAGGATTTGTTTTCACGGTCTTAACAGTGACAGTGAGACCCAGCGTTCCTCTCAGCCGCCATCCTTTGGCATGGGAAGGGAAAACACAGCGCACACTGGAAGAACTACATCATCCACAATGCCTCGAAGCACTTAGAGATCCCGCAGGAGGAACAAGAGGACCTTGCTGAGGAAATGGACATCTGGACTGCTCAGGTGACCCTGTTGCTATGGCAACTTGACTCAGGTCTGTGGCTTGAAAAAGCAGATGATGTTGATGTTGATGATGCTGTGTAATGCTGGGCTCCTAAAACTGTCAGCAGTATTTAGCTTTAGGTACCTGATAGTCTCTGAATGTTGTACGATGAGGGAGACCGACTGCTCAGAAGTGCTTTAGTGTAAAGTCCTGCGAGTTAAAGGGCTTTATTGTCACTGCTGACATATATCTGTGGTATTTTCATTCGTTCATTGTCTCTGTTGTCTTTGTTCTGGTGCATGGGAACAGTTGCCATGTTGAATGTCAAAAAGCACAAAACCATCTCAAACCACAAAGACACCCACACACTCCACAGGCAGGCCATGAGCACTCTCACCAGCCCTCCCATACACACTCCCACACATGCTCAGACAACGCTCCGAAGAGCACTAACTACTGTGTAGCCTCAAACCCTCCACACCTACACACACACACACACACACACACACACACCTCTAGAATTAGTCTTCAACGACCACAAAAAACAAATGGGACAACCCAAATTATGAAACATGCACACGCTTACACAACCAGACCATCCAACTGGCTCACAAGCCCCCTCTGAATCTACTTGTGTATGTTTTTGCTTTAAAAGAGAGTCATCTCCATTCAGAACGTGAACACTGCCGGGACAAAGAGAGCCGCCGAGTGCTCGGACTGAACATGCAGAAGGATAATTATTATAACGAGTTTGGTTTTTAAAAGATTGTTATTCCAGAACTTCACAGTTGCAGCACCATCGTGACCTTCAGCACACACAGTCACATCAGAAACCAGATCATGAAGTGGAACGTGTACTTGCATGTTTTAACATTTCAAACTTTAGAATCACCTGTACGGTGGAGCGTGGTTTATCCATCTAAGTCCTCTTTACTAAATTAATGAATATCAATCCACAACAATGCATTGGTGACACGTCAGCTTACAGCTTTCAAATTACAGAGTAATTATTTTGTATATACTGGGCATTAATAAATACTTACTGGGTAAGATAAGACACAGTTAATTACAATGCCTGTACCTATTTAACAATTATGGGGGCAATGATTATTACTTGGTAACTGTTATTGAATAGTGGATAAAACGGGTCAACAGTGCCAATACTGCAATAAAATTCATTTGGACATGACTTAAAAAGAATTATTATAACAAAGACATGATTTTGGGAAATGACATTGTAAAATGTTTTACTTATTATTAATAGTGTGAACATTATTTTTGCTGGGGAAACACTGGGCTTTAGTGGTTTTGGGGTTCAATGTAAGAACTACCTGACAATCAAAACAAATAGTTTGAGGATGAGCTTTTACAGCCATCATATCATAAATAATTCATAGATTTTAATGGAAAGTTTTTGTTAAACATACAGTATTAAGATATGGCAAGATACAACTCCTTTCACAGGTGAACAAAACAAAACTCATATCATTTTTTTCATGTTAAATCATGGTGGGTAAAGTAGTAGGAAGTAAAAGTAAATAAAAGTGCGACACATGATATGGCTCCTTTTCACCGCTTAAAAACAAAAACTTGTTGTTCCCCTGTTTGTACCCAAAAATTAATAAAAAAATTAACACTGCACTGTAATTTGATGGCTGTATTCCTGAGCGTTAATACAGTATATCCATAAAAGGAACACAACAGTGGTGACGTGCCCTGTCTTTAACTTGGTCAGACTTGAGAGAACATGACTACATACAACAAAACAAGTGCCGAACAAACGGCACATCCGAGCAACAGTGAATGCAGCACAACCTGAACACAGCGCAGCAGGAGAACGAAGACGAGTAACAGTGACAAATGCAGATGAGGAAGGTGGAGCGGGAGGTGCAGTGAGGGGTCGGGGGTCAACCTCCCAGAGCTCTGATCTGCCCTACCTTTTCTGACGCAGATCAGCTCATGTACTCCACAGTTACGCTCACCACCTGGAAAGACAATGCAGTTTCAATGAGCCACGCTGTGATGGAGGGAATGAAAGACAAAAGAAAAACATCACGGCAACACATTTAAATAGGCTGGAACATTTAGACAAACTCCCAGAGAAGGATGACAACAGCACAGCCATAAGACACTGACAGAGACTGGATGGTAACAGTCTGATGTGGATGGTCAGAGTACAAGCTGCTGGAGTTTAACATACACTAAGACACACTTTTAGGACTATATTAAAGACTATAAAGACAAATAACCTATACATTTATAGAATGTCAATGTGCTATATGTATGTAAATGTACAATTATATGGCACTACATTGAGTATATTTGGATTTTCTTTTCTTGAGCCCCTGCAAGGCTCTAATTGACTAATAACTAGACAGCGATCGATATTTATCTCCCATAACAGCCCACAAATGGTGATGACAGGTGTGTGTGTGTGTGTGTGTGTGTGTGTGTGTGTGTAGGCAGACTTTACATGATGAAAAGCTGGTTTGGTTTTTATCCACCCATGCTGTCATATGCACTTCCTGCTCAGTGTGTTTATGTAGAGCCTGACGTACCTTAACTAGACTGCGCCTCACGCTCATTTACAGAAATAATCACCTGTCCCAGTTCTTACATCTCTCCCGCCCCAACTCAACGTTAATTAACATTATTTATAAAGTGTTTAACACAACACATTCACTCTGAATTTCTTTAACAGGAAACCCTCTCCTTCCTCAGACAAAAGGAACTGAAGAGGGGAAGGATGAGCCTTCGAGAGCCCTCTGCTCAATACCTTTGTGCAAAGCAACGCTCACTCTTTCAAGGTTTTAGTTTCACATTTGGTGCTGCCTTAAAATAATTTCCTGTGAAGGATCAATAAAGGAACTATTCTGTCAGCTTTCATCTGATCATTCACTCATCCACCCCCACTTGACCTTCTATTCATCAAATTATTTTCAACCCTTATTTTATCTTTCCATCCTTTCATCAAAAACTTTGTTTCAGTAAACTAATACCTAGATGGTGGCGTAGAGGAAAACTGGACTTTAAATGTTAGTAGGGTAAAAGATTTCCTCGATAACTACAACAAAATAGTTAAAGGCGCTCATTTGTTTTGACTGGTTCACCCTGACAAACCAGAACATTTATTAAATGCTGTTAGTCATCCTACAGGTTTTCTGACATTTACAGCACGATAAATCGTGGGTCCTTTATTTTGCATCTTTGTGTCACTGTTTGTCAAGTTTGCTCATCGCTATCAATATTAGAATAACTTTATTTCTTCTACTTCTCATAAAAACAGTTATTAAGTGTGGAACATACATAAAATAGTAGAGTGGAATAATGAAAGTCGTGGGGAAAGACAAAGGGTCAGTTGCTATGAAAGTAAAAACAGAAATAACTGGGAATAATTGGAATCAAGAATTAGGCAGCTTTTTATAGGTGTGTTCTGAGGAGTGATTTAAAACGTGGAACAGATTTAGCATGCCTGATCTCCTCAGGGAGGGCACTCCAAATTCGGAGCTCTAACAGCAAATGCACAGTCACCTTTAGTTTTTAGCCGTGACTTTGGAAAGGGTGGAAATAGCTTTGCCTGAGTATCTCAGGCAGTGTGTTAGGTCCGAATGGGAGAGCGGCTCGGAAATATAAAGAGATGCAAAACCAGATAGGGTATAACAAAGTGATCACAAGTATTCAGATATCAATTCTAGAAAACAATGGAAAGAAGCTAAAATAGGTGTAACATTGGCACATTTTTGGAACAGAAAGCCAAGCTGCAGCATTTTGTGCCAGTTGAAGGCGATGGAGGCCTCTGGGTGTGGCATGTGTAGAGGGAGTCGCAGTAGACTGAACAACCTTCTCCAGATCAGTGAAAGACAGAAACAGTTTGATTTTGGTGATATTCTGTTATTGATAAAACAGGCGTGGACAACCTTTTTTGTGTGAAGGCCTAATTTATGGTCAGAGTCAAATATCACACCAAGATTTCTGGTAGAGGACGTTGAGGTGGAAGCCAACGGACAAAGAAGGTTGTCATCAATCTGAGCCCTGACATGGGGAGGGGTGGAGAGGATGACTTCCAATTTGGTGTTACACAGCAGGAGAAAGCTGTCAGACATCCAGCATTTATTGTCTGCTATGCAGTTTTGTAGGCTGTTGTTGGCATTTGGTTTTTGTTGGCAGGTAAAGTTGTGTGTTGTTGGTGTAGAAATCAAACTGAATGTTGTGCGTTTGATGTCACTGGGAGGAAACATGTCAAGAGAAAAGGATGGAACCTAAAACTGAGCCCTAAACAGGAGGTGGCCCACTTATGGGAAACACCGGGGATGCATTATGATTCCTCATACAATTTTTAGGAATTTGGTTGAACATCTGTGGTTAAGTGGATTTCCACTTGCACTCAGTTATTCTGAGCCCTCTTTAAAGTTTATGTTCACCCAGGTAGAACTTTTATTAGATGTGTGGATGAGTCTAAGTAGCCACTGAGTCTAAAGTAGCCAAACAGATGCTATTTAGCTGATCAACAGTGGGCAAACGCATGGCTGGGGCAGTGGCAAAGGACAGAGAGGCTTATTTAAATGTGCTGGCCACTAAGGCTGAAGGTAAAGATGTGCAAGTGAGTAGGGGGAGATAGTTTGCTAAGAAATGGATACCAGAAAATAGATCTTAAAAAATGCTAAAATGGTCAGAAATGTACGTGTCAAAAGTTTCAGAATCAACAATATTTACATAAAGGTTAAAGCCATAATAACCTCCCAGCATATTGTAATTCAACTGGTCTGAGAGAGAACTAGACTTCTTCAAACAAGAAAATGCCAATATTATTTGACTTAATAAAGTCAGCTCCAACGAATTACTTGTTATTAAGTGACTTTGCCGTTTAACGAAGTAGTCTTAATATGGGTGGGAGTCAAGCGTGTCTTATTCGGGGGGGGTGTTGAACATTAATTAGATTATTACCGTTTACTGCTTGTCAAGTAGATTTTCTGTGGACTGTGTTACCAGACTGGGCAGGTGGCATTTGGAACTGCACCAGGCAGTAGAGACAAAGGCCTGAGGTATTTCACAACACCCTCAGATGCCATCTGAATGCAGCCCACTGTCTTGGTGGTGAATTTCCTTGTGCTGTGTGTGATCTGACTCTACAATGGTTTAAAACCAGCACAGCTCAGTGATCCTGGACTATTGGCAAATTCTGGATGCACAGGGTGTCTTCTAATCGTAGCACAAATATTGGTAACATCCAGGCACTCTCTTATCACTGTTTCATTTGATGATTACATGGGAAATGACGGACAGATATTAATGTGCTTTGACTGTCCAAAATATTCAGAGATCTATGTAGAGAGCTGAACAGCCTACTTACCAAATTAACTTAAGGTCTTGTACATTTAAAATATCCTATGTGATGTATAGTTACATACAGTACAATGGAGGCTGGTGGTGCAGGAATTTGTTCATAAAGGACATTAACATTTTGACGTGATGATGGCACAGGATGAAAAGTTAAGAGATCATCAAAGTTATCACAAATGCCAACCTCCTGGTGGCGCTAGAGAATTTCAGGGGGGTCACAAAATCAGGATTCATCTCCTGGAGTCCATGAATGTCGGCACTAAATTTCAGGGCAATCCATTTACAAGATGTCAAGATATTTAAGTATGTTGAACAGGCCAACACTGCCATCCACAGAGGCTCTAAGCCAAACCTACACAGAACAATAATAGCTGACGTTTATATCTTTGATTTGTAAAAGAGGTTATTTTCAAAACAAAGTAAATGTGTAAAAAATATGAAGATTCTTTTAATATTCAAGTGACACCTTCACGTGTAGAATCTCTTGTGCACGGCTCTAAGATAAGAGCCCACCATCTCGGTATCAAGCACTGTTTCAGCCCTGTGGTCTGGACCCAATGGATGGAAGCTGCAAGGGCATGAGTGTCCATCAGAGCATCAGTGTATGCTGAGCTAGATTCATAGAGGCCATCACACATGGTTTTCTCCTCCAGACAGACTTGCAGACGGTGACTGTAATTCAGAAGTATTACTCACACTTGCGAGGGCCTCCCAGTCTCTGAGCTCTGCGGCTGCCTCTGGGATCTGCCTACAGGTTGAGATTTCAAATAGCTCCAGCTGCCATCGGCTGTGACACTTGGAAGAGTTGCACGGCTCTGCTGAAAGCACTGAAACTGTGGCTGTGACAGTGGTGTAACGGTCGCAGTGACACATGGCCTTTGCCTCATGTTAGCTTTCATACCAGGCTAACGTCTGAACCACACAATGACGCACTGTCCACAGCCCAGTGTATCTACAAAACTAAAAGATCTTCAGTATATACATAATTTAACTCCACTCCAATTGTTGCAGTGGATAATTTTCATCCTACATTGATTCAACCTGCCATCTTTGAAAGGTCACGTCTCACATACAAAAACAGCTCAGCTTTTGTTACTGATTCTTTAATAATAAATAAGAAAACTACAGCTGCAACAATAGTATAATCAATCAATAATATTGTGAAATCATATTTTAGGCAAAGAATTCTCTGGTTCTAAAGTGTGAACATTGGCTGGTTTTCTTTGTTCTCTGTGGTCACACACAGAATTGGGTTGTCGGCTGTTGGTTGAAATAAAAATAATAATTCTGATAAAATATGGGCTCTTGGAAATTGTGAACATTTTAATGCAATTTGCTGAGTAAAAATATACTGATTATTGAGAAAACAATCAATAATGACAAGCTGCAGCCCTGGAATGAACACCAGCTAGAAGTCTTGATGCTTCTGGTGCTGTTTGGTGGATCTACAATCAGTGACCAGTAAGCACATGAGCTTTACTGTAACAAAGAGGTTCCAGCTATGAATACAGAGACGGTGCCTGTCCCTTTTCTTTTTTACTGTCCAATTTAGTTTCTATTGAGCAGCTCAATACTTGACATCTTGATGAAATCATGGGAAAGAGCAGCTCATATTCATAAAATTCATACATACTTATTAACTGTATTTATTGCATTGAAAAAAGGGAGCAGGCTGCAGATATGAAACAAACCAATGTCTGTGCATGTTTACACTGTAATCAGTCTGAATCATGTATACTTTAAGCTGCTTTGTCCTCAGTCACTTATTGAACAGGTTCTGTAGCTTCTTTCTTTTCTCACAGCCATCTGCTCTACTACTGTAGCAGTAACGTAAAACTGAGCAGTGTTTAAAGTCAACATACAATACTAGCAGCACAGTAGCATCATTTGGTTCCCGTGTATCAGGAAGTAACCTGCTGCTGCTCAAAATATCCTCAATTAGTTTATTTATGACCACAGGACACGACCTCAGGAAGGTATGAAGCTGTGTGGCTGACAGCCATGTTACAGTATGAAAACACAACCACTGCAGGAAGTTGAGCCGCTACATGACGAGACTGTCTGAAAAGCTTTTCCTGCCAAACTACGAGCTGAAATACGAGTTGTTGTCCAGCAGATCGATACAGCAGCTGTGTGTGGGAGGAAGCTCCCTGTGCTCTTTCACTCCTCTTTCACTCACCACACACCATACTTGTCAAAAATAACATCTTCTTGCATGTGCTCTTGAATATGGTACACAGTGCTGATTGCTCATATCACACCACAAGCTCTCCTTCTTCCAGCGTTTAATTATTCTGGTGACTGGTGTTGATTTAACCAGCAACCAAGTTTTCTATGGAGCTTTCATTACTTAACCTATTGATGGGAAAATATTTGTGCAATACCCTACTTGTCATTAACAGACGGCCAAATTATGCTCATTAAAATGAAAAAATGAAAAAAATCTGATGGTGTGAAGTTAGAAAGAGGTAACCCAGACCTCATGTTGACTAGAAGCTACATTAGACGCTACTAGAATAGCATTCCCACATCACTGACCCAACTATTGCTGGTCTCACTGCATTGTGGGTTTTCGTCCATTCTGTACCTCATTGCCATTATCTTGATCATGAGTCAAACAACAGCCCACAAACCCAAAGGTATTAATCCCATGGAGCCATGGAGTACCTGCAGCGAACACACAAGGCCCCAAATATATATGAATATAAATAATATGGCTGTTGGAGAGACTTTGAACAAAACACAGATTTGACCTAATCCGATGGTGTCAACACTTGCCCAAGATGGTGATGATGATGGTGATGATGATACCTGTGATGACAGAATCAGGCGTCGTTAATGTGACGGAATGATCCTGCACAGCTAGCATAACGTCATATTTGTAAAAGTGTTAAAGTGCACTTTTGAGGGGCAGCAGTAGCTCTTAAAACCTTGTCAGTACACAGAGAGGTTCACATGATCTCTTCTGGCGTCTGGCAGAAATCAATTTGAAGCACCAGCTGTGATCAACATGTGCAGTCCCACAGTTCTTGTTTCTCAACCTTGGCTTCACCGGGGAGCTTGTCTAACTTCTGCAAAATAAATCAAGGTGAAGTCTGTGGCCTCACAGTCTTCCCTCATGCAGACGTCTGGGGCCAGGCTGGCAACGTTTTTAGGGTTTGTCCCAGTTTCTTTCAGGAATCTCCTCTGCCTGCCCCCTCTAATCAGGCTGCCCAGGCTAACACGTCTGGGTTCTGGAGAGACGAATGGACTGCAGCCATGACACAGAAAGTTGGGCTGAAGAAATTAACCTGACAGAGATATTTGATTGTTTGAGGTCAGCGCAAAGAGCATTTCATGAGAAAATGGAACTCGGGGGGGAAAAAAACTTGTGGCGTTGCCCCCATTAAAGTTCAGACTCAAGCTCCATATAGACAAGGCTTTTAGAACTGACTGTAAAGCAGCATTAATAGATTTTGTCTTTGTCAGTGTGCACTTTGGTGCTGGATAGGAACTTTTTCAATAAAAAGAGCTGGAAACACAGCTAATGGAGAGCTAAAACAATGAGCTGAAAGATGCTAAAACGCTGAACTGCAGCGTTGGTGATCATTCATTCATCACTATGAATGACCACTTTGACATTGCACGTTGTCATTTGATCCATTGTTAATGCAAAACTATAAATTAGTGCAGCTTTAAAATCAGAAACTAATAGTAGGCTTGCACATATTATTTCATATTGACCTGGACTCTGCCAGCTGAAAGTGCAGTGGTCTTCATCCTCATCAATAAAACACTGACAGAGGATCAGTGTTGGGTGCTGCGTTGCTTGGGTTACTTCATATCCTCTCAATAATGGCAGTAATTGATTTACAAGACAAATTCCTTGTCAGCAGCCATTTACATGAAAATCACTCAGGCTCTCTATTGAAACTGGCAGACGGAAGGTTTGTGTTACATCAGGTCCTTCATGTAAAGTGTTTGTGTTGTCAGAATGAAAGGCACGAGGGAGCGACTTCAGGGTAAGCTGCAGCTAAGCCAATTAGCAAGTGGAGGATACAGTACGTCAAAGATTAGCCAGTTTACCTGACAGTTCAGCTCAGTTCTCGAAGCAGCAACACTTTCCTCACATTGCGTACTCTGTTGCACTGGGTTTTCTTACGACTCACATGAAACACTGAGAGCTGAAGCTAGCCCATTTGCTCTATATTACCAGCACGATCCATAGCCCTGGGCAATGGAACACACTTTCAAAGTAGTGCAGTTGATACCTTACTTTTAGAAGCCACATATGCCTAATTTAGAAAGAGAATATTTATTTCTCACCTGCCAAGGGGATCATAGTTTGATCCCTAAAATACACTAGCAGGCAGTAATACTGGAGTTAAAGAAACATGGCAAAGATGCAACTTCACTGTTTGTTTCTTGCTGATCAGCTCCCTACCTCCTTGTCATGTGTCAGCTGGAGACCTGATCAATAAGTAAAGAGCACAAAAATCCTCAGAGTAACAAATTCCTGCTTTATCTCGACCTGACAGCGAGCCATGAGATGACAGACAAGTGTAATCTACATCGAGAATGTTGCTGGTGATGAATCAGTGCAGTGGATGTGTAATCCATCTTAGTGTGTCTGCACAGCACTGTGTGTGTGTGCGTGTTTGTGTGTGTGTATGTGTGTGTGCGTCCAGACTTAGAGCACACACTGTTATCACTATTTGCTCATCGGAACCTCAATAGATCAAACCTCTGAGGTCCTGAGGAGAAACGTCCTGGTTGAATCCACTGAGGGACGTCAGCAAACACACAGTTACAGAGAAGAGTCTACAGGTGCACTTTATGAGTTACATAATCTCTTTAAGCTGTTTTATAGATTCCACAGGCAATACCCATCGTCCTCATGCTAATCCTGCTAGACTTTTCTATACATGTGGCTCTCTCTTACATGCAGGAAACAAATAAATTACTAGCTGACTAAATAAGCTGCAGCATTAATTAGGGTAAATGTCCCTTTAAGCCCACTAAACCTGCTTTTCAAAGATATTTAATATTTACTGCCCCATTTTAAGTGAGAATATTCTAGTTAAAGTGGAAGTCTAATCGCTCATTTGAATTGTAAATAATTAATTTATATCAATTTCTAATGCTTTTATTGTTTAATTTGTAAAAATATGTCAAAAGGCTGTCATGGGATTAATGGTTACCTAATGAGTAGCTACCATTTATGCCCATGGGGTGTTCCAAATTAGCCCACTTAATGATTTCTTTATGAATGATTATATATATTTAAATATCTTAAGAACATGAACCTGCTTTATTAAAATCTGTATCCTCTCCCACTCTCCAGTTGTCTCCACTCATAAACTACGGGCTGTAAATGGCATTTGAAAGAAGAATGTCCAGCCTTTTTGCTCTGTTGTCAGCATCCAAAAACTAAACTTACAGACTTGTGTCTTTTTGGGAATGTAGCAGAAAATTTATGAACTAAATCAAAACCATAGTGGAAATTATATCTGATAGAGGTAACATGTTAGCAACTGAGTCTGGATCAAAACAGTAAAGTTGCTGGACACAAAATCAGAAGAATCATCTGAAAGATGCTAAAACGCTGCATGGAGCTGAGGGGAACTGCAGAGTCAGTGGATAATTCTCTGTGATCAATATGATCCAAGAGTTTTAAGATTATACACGTCAGTTATTTCATCCAGTGTTAATATAAAAAATATTGATTAGAGCAGCTTTAATTCTGAGTGTCATAAATAATAAGACGTCGCTGCCTTTGAGCTTGCATGACACTGAAATCTTCTGGTCTGATTTATGGCCCGCAACAGGAACAGTTCCATTTCATTTCTCGGTGAAAGTAATGCACTGCTCTATTCCAGCTATAATGTCTCATAGCACGCATTAGTTCAAATGGTCGGAAGACATATTGGCTATTATCGCCTCATATCCTGTTACTCGCTCTCTAAAACAAACACAGCCATGCCAGCCAGGGAGGGGGAGGAGGGGAGGGAAGCTGAAAAATCCTTGACAGGAAACGTCGGGGTTCATGGCAGACATGGTCTTAATGTTTCGAGAAAACCTTGTGCTGTTTGTGTCTCTATCGGTCTAAACAACATATGCAATCTACTACTAAGACACCCATATATTTCTTATCGGATTCAGCTAAACTGGCTGACAAAGGCACCAGAGGACAAATGACACGGCAGGCATTTCAGTAAGATCTGACAGATACTGTCAAAGTGTCAGCATGAGGAGCTTTTCTGCTGCTGTAATTTCAACACATAGCATTTCCACAGCTAAACACCTCCAGGGCTGCCTACTCTGTACTTGGCTCCGTCTCAGGACCCAACAAGGCTTCATACTGTACACACCACACACGCCGAGGATACCGAGCTAAGTGAGTGCTTTTGCTCTGCCGACCAGAAAACCAACCGGGATATGTGAAATCCATTTGGGCCTGCAGTCGACCTGTCTGCAGCTTGTCACAGGAGCTGATGCATGGAGCCGCCTTCCGGGGCTGAGCACCATAACCACAAGCCATCCACTAGTGCTGCAGAGACATCATTTGTACAAGAAAACCCTGATTTCTCTAAAATCCTCTGCCTTTTAAAGAAATAAGAGTATGTTTCTACAGTTTTCCAAAAAGTTGCGAGTGCACCAGTGAATTTTGATTAGCATTTTTCTTATTTTAATGTCTGTTGCAGTCACTTAATTAACAAAATAAAAGCTTCTATGTACACGAGCTTAGTTAAGTCACTCAGTGATCTTTTCACAGAGAGCCTGCCGTGTATATCCAATTAAGAAGCTTAAGGAGCTCTGATGTCTTTGGAATTTAAGGCAGCCGTGTTAGCAACTAATGCTAATACAGCTAATATGCTTTGATAATGGCAGTTTTAGGATGATGAGTCAGACATGAAGCATAATCTGAATTAGCAAAACAAACAAACATCATCACACAACTGAACATCAGCGAAAACATTTAGAACGTCCCAAAAAAGCTGCTAAAATAAGAGCCTGAGGCACCAAGGAAGCTAAAATGTGTTTGTCACACTTGAGGCTGTTGCCTAAAACTAAGGAGAAATGTTTTGTTCCTCTTTCATCACGATTTCTGCTTTTATCCTTCCATCATGCGTGGAGAACACTGTGCCCACTCTGCTTCGTCGACTGATCGATTAGTTAATAGAGAGGAAAATAATCAGATCTCTTTCTAATCTCTTCAAGCAGCAATGCCAAAAAAGATGTGGTTATGTGGGAATTTGCTGCTTTTCTTTGTCATATTTAATGTAAAATAAAAACCACACTAAAATAACTGGTAGGTGTAGCTGGACTCTGCCTTCGTATGTCTATTCTCTGTGAGCCCATAAAACTTCTGCCACTGTGCTTTAATGCATAAATGAGCACTCTAAATAATAGCACCATTTAAACGGCACAATTACTTGCAGACACTGATTCACGCCACCACAATACGACATGTAAATGAATTCTTTGCTCTTAAATGTCAGGCAGAAACAACTTGTCCCTGCAGTTTGTGACACCTCCTGATGTTCATCCAGCCTGACATCACAAGTACAGACAGAGTCGCAGCCTCCCACTGGTGCTGACGGCCCAGCCTCTGGATGCAGCAGGTGTCTGCCGGCCCCACAGCTGCTGTGCACATAAATCTCAGCGGAGCCAACTAGCTCTGGTGAAATATCGCTGACAGTGGCTGCTATAATCACGGCCTTTCAGGAAACGGCACTTTGCTGACTAATGTAGTGGGAAGTCGAGGTCAGTGGGCGGGGCGGGGTACGCATCTAACTCAGGCTAGGTGAGGCTGTCTGGTACACTGGAGGAGGTTTGGTGGTAGTGGGAGGGCTGCGGGTGAGATGTGGTGGCATTAAGTCATTTAGGGGTGAAGAGCTGCCAGGAAAAATCCATCATGCAAAGACAAAATTGAAACAAATAGAATGGTGATTGTTTTCAGTAACTCCCTCCAAAATGTCAAATACAAGGAAAACTGTCCAATAAATCAGATTTAGTCCTCGACCACCGGACACCAAAGTGTTTAAGCTTTGGTTCATAACATACCAAACAAACCAAACTCTAGACATTTTCTTTCACTTGATGAGCCTCGTGCTGCTCGGTGTGTTTCTGAATTTCACAGTCTTAAGTCTTATTAGCAAAGCCCTGAGGCCCCGGGCTGCTGGCTGGTCTATTTGCCTAGTTTACAGCCGGAGCTGGATAGTTCACATCACTGTGCTGCTTTGTAGAGGTGAACCCTGCTGTCCCGTATTACTCATGGCCTTATTATTATTTTTCCTCTTTCCGGTCCCTCATTTTTCACATCCTTCTCTCTCTCCTTATTTCTTGCCACCTCACCACTGCCCCACGAACTACAAAGGCACTAAACATGCCCTTAAGAAAAAAGGTTTGAAGGTGGGGTCTATTAAGAGTACATATTATAAAATTACTCACTATGACAAAAAAATGGCGTGAAATGCACATTTAAAGCCCTGTAATGTAGAACAGACCAATTAAAGCAGTGACATTGATTTATTTTGGGAAACATCCTGAAAATTAGCAAAGATAAAAGTGTATAAATGACACTGACTTACATTACTGGGTGACATTTGCTGACATGTGTTAGTGTTAATCAGTAACACCATAACAGCAGCACTAACTTATATACAATAATATATAATATATATTATATAATACAATAATGAAAAAGTTCTGCTACATGACATAAAGGCTTTATGAAGGCATTTGCATTAGAATATTGTACATCTGGTTTTACATTTAAGTTTTACGGTTCAGGGGTACATGTGTGCTGCTCCATTCTTTATTCTAAGATTAATTACACAATATTCCCTACAAGTGGAAGGTATATTTTCAGAGCACAGCTTGTAATTGTGACTGAAAAGGGAAAAAAAGGCTACCACTCTCTATTATTACAAAGCAGGTCATTTATCATTGAGCTTTGTGATGGCCTATTTCCAGTTACATTTAAAGTACTGCAGTAAGCACTATGATATTCAAACAGATCAAATGAGCACAAAAGCTGCTTACAACCTGCAAAGTTATATAAGCAGAGACAGGTAAGGAGAACATATCTGCTCACTGTGCAGCCCACAAACAGCCTATGGGGTGGAGGGGGTGGGCAGGTGATAAAACACACTATTATTTATGCAGCCACCTGAACTAAACTTGTGCATGTCCCAAAGGTGCAGCAGTGCCTTCTTCACTGTCCTGCTCTAAAACTTCACTTTCACAGTTGCACCCGGTGAAAGAAAGCTCGTGTGTGCGAGGTTTAGCACAAGTTGTAAAGTACCAGCATGCCAGAGAGGCTGCACCACGTCCAGCCGCCCGCACACAGCCAAATGACAGCCGGAGCGGCACCGAGTGGACCGCAGGAGGACGAGCAGCGGATGGGGGTCGGAGGCACCGGCTGACAGAGCGGAGCTGTCCCTTCAGCACCGCCGCCACAGACACTCCGCTCCCAGCCTCCCTCCGCTCCCACACAGCGGAGCACAGCCGCCGCTTCAAACACATTAAAAAACAAACTTTCACCTATTCCGGCCGAGCCGAGCCGAGCCGAGCCGAGCACCGCTACCCTTTAACCATCCAGCTCGTTACTTTAGCGGAGACATGAATTCTCCCCCATGGAAGTTAATTAGGAGCAGAGGAGAGCCGTTATTGGCCTACTTACCATCAATCGCCATGATGTTCTGTTTTGGCTCCCACCGAGGAGGGCGGTGAAGAAGGGGGAGCGGCCCACTGCAAGGCTGAGGAGGGGGGGGTTCACACGGTGTGGTACAGTCCACTAGACATGGTGAGGGGGGGGGGGGGGGCACATACACATAAACAGGTTTCATAGCTCAGGAAATGGTTTATTTTAAGTGAGGCAGAATAATACAGCTTAATATAATGTAGCTGAGCCAATAATTCAATTAAACACACATTCAAACTGCATTACTGTATTAAACACTAATACTAACTAGAAAATTTGCAGCTCCTGAAGAAACTGCAGTGTGAATGCTGCCTGCTGAAGAGCTGACGTCACACTGCACTGCTGCCTTTTGTAACTATAATTCATGGTTTAAGCTTCCCTGATATGAATGTATGTTCTTTTCTTTCCGTGGCCACATCACTGCGACGAGCACCATTTTTCCTATGTTTCGATGTATAAATGGTGAGTGTGAGTGACACACGTTGGGCGTGAGAGCGAGATAAAGACAAAACTTTCAGACGATTTTAATGCTCCTCTGCGATGACGTCACCCACTCTAGGCAGCGCAACACACACCCATAAAATATGAGAAGGGAAAACGACATAAAACTAAAACTGATATTGTCAATATTGTAAAAACCGTAAAAGATATCAATAAGCTGAATTATGTGGTAACATAACAGGTGACCTGTTTAAAAGTTGAATGAAGTCTCTAGCTGAGAGTATGAGGAAGCTATAACCTTTCAAAGTGGAGGACGTTGAGGATGATTTGAACATTCAGCCCATAGACTTCAATGTTAAATGCAAATTGAAAAAAGCTGAATATTTTCAAAAGTTTAAAAAGGTTGAAATGTTTAAAAGTCACGGTTGAATGTCCTCAACGAGCTGAACATTTTGATGTTTGAATGGTTTCTGTAGCACAAAGTATGAAGCAGTTTTTAAGTGCCGAAAAACGTACGTAAGAAGAAAATGTGTGACTAATAAAGAGGATAAGAACAGTGTGGACGCTTTTCAGCAGCAACACTTCAGACCTGAAGTCCACCCAAAATATGAAATAATATATAATACAAAAAAACAACACAACACAAAAACAAAACAGGGTCAGTAAGGACATTTGAACACATCGGTTGGGGTGCAGGTATATCTATGTCTATGTCTATATGCTTTAGTCCAAGTTAAAACATGGCGTATCTCCAGGATATAACAAGTTGTTTCAACCTTGCCGTTAGTTTAAAGGTGTTTTTTTTTTCAGAATCAAATGCAGAAGCAAGTATTTTTTCTCTGTAGCTTGAAGACGTCACTTTCACCATTTTTCTTTTCTTTCTCTTTAACTGATAACTTGATAAAGCAAGTTCAGTCAATCTGACAACATTTACAAGTAGTCAAGATGATGAATGTAAATTTAACCTACAATAAACTAGAATTAAAAATCTAAAACGTATCAGAGCACTTTGAGTTAAAGAGAAAATGTAAACTGACATAACTAAAAGGGGCTGTGATGTTTTACAGTGTTCAAACTTAACATTGGTGTCAAACAGTGAGAAAGCAAAAGGCATGAGTTTATCCCAGTTTGGGAGGGATTACACAATCTGAGGGGAGGCTGAACTCAGCTCTGCCTCAGGAAATATGCACATTTAGCTATTTTGATTTTTAAAAATGATTGAAATTATTGGAATCGTACAGAAGTGACATTTATTGCACAGGTCACTTAACAAATATTAATATTTATTTTATTGTATCATTATTTGTTTTTTTACTTTTCATGATGACCGCACGTCCCTGATATGATCCCTTATTAATTCTGCTTCGTTCAACACTTTGAGAACAGTTATCATACTTTCATTCTAAGTTTTTAACAGTGTGCAGGTATATTTGATTTCCACTGTAGTTATGTGTTTTTTCTTGTCAATAATTCAACCCTTGATAGAAAACCAGTATTTGATCACACTATGATATGAACAGTGAGACGAGCATGAAGGATGATGAACAACGTTCTACAGAAATACAACAATACAGGTACAATTTATCTATTTGTATTTTATTCCAATTATAGTCTATGTGGGAGAAACCGGAGCACCCGGAGTAAACCCGTTCCCGTGTGCGTGTGTGTGTGTGTGTGTGTGTGTGTGTGTGTGTGTGTGTGTGTGTGTGTGTGAGAGAGAGTGTGTGTGTGTGTGTGAGTGTGTGTGTGTGTGTGTGTGAGAGAGTGTGTGTGTGTGAGTGTTAGTCCAGGTCCTGGACCTTCTTCTGGCTCTTGTACTTGCGCCGGTGTTTTGGCGTCATAGCTTTCTTGAAGAGCCTCCAAGCTGAGATGTGCTCCTCTGTTTCCTGGATGTTCTCAGGAGTGTCTGCGTTCTCCGGTGGGGAGGTCGTTGCAGTCAGCTCACACATCATCTCCACTTCCCTCTCCAGTGCCTGATAGGCGTCCTGCTGAGTCTTCAGCTGGGAGGCCAGCTCCAGTTCGGCGCTGGTCTTTTCTTCCAGCTGCTTCTTCACCTCCTTCAGCTCCTCAGCAGTCAGTCTGCAGACCTCCTGCTCAGTGTTCAGCTGGGAGGCCAGCTTGTGTTCGGCGCTGGTCTTCTCTTCCAGCTGCTTGTTCACCTCCTCAAACTGTTCGGCACTCAGTCTGGAGACCTCCTGCTGAGTCTGCAGACTTGAGGCCAGCTCAACTTCGGCGCTGGTCTTCACTTCCAGCTGTCTCTTGACCTCCTTCAGCTCCTCAGCAGTCAGTCTGCAGACCACCTGCTGAGTCTGCAGACTGGTGGCTAGTTCAAGGTTGGAGCTGGTCTTCTCTTCCAGCTGCTTCTTGACTTCCTCGAACTGCTCGATAGTTTGTCTGCAGACCTCGTGCTGAGTCTTCAGCTGGGAGGCCAGTTGGAGTTCGGCACTGGTCTTCTCCTCCAGCTGCTTCTTGACCTCCTTCAGCTCCTCAGCAGTCAGTCTGCAGACCTCCTGCTGAGTCTTCAGCTGGGAGGCCAGTTGGAGTTCGGCACTGGTCTTCTCCTCCAGCTGCTTCTTGACCTCCTCAAACTGCTCAACAGTCTGTGTCTGCAGAATAGATGCAGGCTTGAGTTCGGAGCTGGTCTTCTCATCCAGCTGCTTCTTTACATCCTCAAGCTCAGCCGTCAGTCTGCGGACCTCTTTCTGGTCATTTTTCAGCCCCTGCATCACGTTGCCATGGGAGATGTTTTTGGCTGTCAGTTCTAAAACCAGACTGATGTCCTTGTCGATTCTCTCCCTAAAAAGTTGCAGGACTTCTACAAGTGTTTGTTTGAAGGAGTCAGCCTTCTTTCTTTCACCCAGGACCCGGGCTTCCAGATCCCTAATAAGATCCGGGTTGCCACTGTTGTTTGACTGGTCCTGGGGCTCGGCTGTGGAGGAGAGACTCTTGATTTCTTCTTTCAGCATCTCCACCTCATTTTCCCGCCTGCATCTCCAGTTGCGCTCCTCTTGTAATTTCTTCTCTGCCTCCTGGAGCCTGGACTTGAAGATGTCCGCATCACCTTCTGCCTTGAACCTCTTCTGTCTTTCTTGATGCAGCTGCTGGTGTAGAGGTGGCTGCCCGCTGTTGACGTGTTGAGGTGGCTGCCCGCTGTTGACGTTTTGAGGTGGCTGCCCCCTGTTGACGTTTTGAGGTGGCTGCCCCCTGTTGACGTTTTGAGGTGGCTGCCCCCTGTTGACGTTTTGAGGTGGCTGCCCCCTGTTGACGTTTTGAGGTGGCTGCCCCCTGTTGACGTTTTGAGGTGGCTGCCCCCTTGGCTCGTTTTGAGGCGGCTGCCCCCTCGGCTGGTTTTGACATGGCTGCCTCCTCGGCTGGTTTTGAGTCGGCTGCCACGTCCGGCTGCGAAGGGGATGGTTGATTCCTTCCATTGATGTTCTCTGTAGACTAACTGTCTTGAAGAACTGGCTGAAATCACTATCCAAAATCGCTAACCAAAATCGCTATCTAAAATCGCTTTCCCAAGATCGCTGTGTGTATCTGTTACCTGTGATCGCTGTGTGTATCTGTGAGTATGAAACCGGTGAGTTTTCAAACTTGTACCTTATATATACTCAAACTGAGGGTCAACATTCTAAATGTCTTTGATGTGTCATCAGAGCATTTTAGAATGTTGATGCCTCAGAACCATCTAGAATGTTGACGTGTCATCATATTTATTTACAAGTTTCAACAAAATGGCCGCCCCAACATCAAACCACGCCCCCAGGAAGTGCTCAAGGATTTGATGCCAATTGTACATCGTAGCCATAGATGTCTGTAAATCAGTCTATAAATGTTTTTTAGCGTCGCAAACTGTGAAATCACTCGTTTGGCCATCGGACTTTGATCCAGTCAACAGCATCACTGAATTTTATTATTTGAAATAGAAAAATTGCAATTCCTGAAGAAATTGCAGTGTGAATGCTGCCCCCTGCTGTCTTGCTGCTGCTGTACTGCCACCACGCCGCTGCTGCTGCTTTACATGCTGAATGGCAGCTCTGCTGCCACCTGGTGGCTCACAGGTTTTTATTAAGCTGCTGCTTCTGTTTGACCCGTTTGTAACGGTACTGAAGAAAGCACCACCACATACACACTCATGTAAAATGAGAAAAAGGAGGGAATAAAATTAAAGCTGTGATTTAGAGCTGAACCAACACCACCATGAGCAGCAGAAGACTCTGCTGAACACGAAAATGTGTTATTTGTTTGGATAAAGTTGAAAAATGACCTTGATTTCACAGTTTTAAAATTCCAAATTTTGGGTTTGGTCACAGATTTCAGAGCTGAAATAACATTAGAGTCAATGAGGGTTGAGGGTTGAGTTGAAGTTGTGTCCTGGTGCTTTGGGGCCGTGGCACCAAAAACGGTCCAGCAGCTGAAATGCTTACATGGTCTTAAACTAGTCATGTTTATCTACATTTTATCTATCTTGTGAAATGAGCGCTTGCATACTGAATATTATGGAAACTATGAATGAGAAAAGTCATAGCACTCGATTACCGATTGAGCTGCACATTTAGCAGTTTGAATGACGTTCATACCTTGAACGGTGTGGGAGGAGAAGCGCGGCAAAATATTTCAGTAGAACAACATATAGTGTGAATGCTCTGGAGCATTCACACTAATGAAATACTAAAGTATTTTGTGTTACTATAGTAACACAACAGTCAGTGTTGTTAGCATGTAGGCTATTCGCCACTGGTATTTAAGATGCTAACATGCTCACAAGATGCTAACACAGCTTAATAATATAGCTTAGCTGACCTGAGTTAACTATTTTGATATTTAAATATAATATAAAAACTAAATAAAATCTTCTTTCAACTGACTTTATATGCATCATTCTCCAAAGTTTCCTAAGCAAAAGGTTAATGTAGGCACATATTTAACCTGTTTTACTTTCTTTTAGCTGTATTAGCACACAGCCTGACAACGTTGCTAATTTAGGTTAGCTAAAACACATTATTAAACTGCACTAGATGCTAATACAGCTTAATAATGTGGCTTAGTTTATCTAAATCAACTTTGGTGATATCTACTGTACACAAGGCATCTTCCTTAAATAGACTATCCGTATTAATATCCCTTTTCCTGGGCTTAATAAAGTTAAACAACTTAATAAGTTTGTTTAGCTAACCTCAAACATTAGATAAGCTCCAAATAATAACCTATATGAGATGTTAATACGGCTCACAGCTTTGAGATATCTACTACACACATGGCAGCTTCCTTTAATTAACTTTATCCTGTTTTGAGTTTGAAGCTTAAAGAAAAATATCCAACTTAAATGAAGCTAATGCTTATAACACCAGCTGCATCATTGTATGGTGTATTTCTCCACATGGACCTACTTCAGCCCTCTTCAGGTGTGGTTCTCAGTCTTCACATGACTCAGTGCTGCTGGTTCACCCTCTACCTCAGCTGTTAATCATCCTCTGGTTGCTGCTGATGGTTGGAATAGATATCAGCATGGCTCTTATTCCTGAGAACAGAGAATTACCACTAAGTGTTAGAGTCAGCCCCTCAGTCATCAGTCATACAGGGAGAAATCAACCACAGAGGTGGTGGACACTCATTTCATCACCCTAATCCAGCCACAGTGTTCAGAAATTACTTGACAATATGTATATGCCCAACCAGCAGCCTTAAATTGAAATCAACAAGTTCAGATGCCTTTTCTGAGAGATGCTGAAATGCATCCTGGGAGTTGCGCTGTAGGAAGTCACTAAAGTGAAGAGAAAAATGAAAAAAAAAATAAAATTAGCACATGATCACAGCGTAACTTTTGAAATGTGCAGATCAATACGAACAGGTGACGTCTGGGGATGTAAAAGCATGTGATCATTTGTTTGCCTGCAGTGTGAATTTTAAAGGTCAGGTATTAAATAGAGCACTGGAATGAAATATTCATACAGCAGGCAGCAGGTGTAGATGAGAATATCTGGTTGAATCTCAACGAGTTGTTTTCCATAGCTGCTGCCAGAGATGCAGTAAAACACCTACCGTTTGTCACGCCTTCTTGGAAAATAAAAGAATGTGTGACCTCTATGTACCTTTTCCCTGCCTGAACCTGCCTTTCACATTAACGGTACAACATTAATACAGCTTATAACCAGCATGTGTCAAATAGTCACTGTATTTCCTTCAGTGCCCTGTATTTATTCTAGTCTCATCTGAATTGCTCTCTGTGCTGCTGCAGTCGCCCCATTTCCTGATGAGGATCATTAAAGCTTCATTAATTCCAGCCAATCAAATTGTAATTCAACTTATCTTTGCAAATCAGAAAAACACCGCTCAACCTAAAATGTAAATATACCATGTCAGTGCATTCTTTCTGCCCTCTGAAAACATGCAGCTGCTGTATTGTATGAACGTTCACGAGGACCTGTTGTTACAATAGAATTATAAAACCCATCAAGTCTCATTTTGAGATCCAGTTTACACCGCTGTGCCGTCATTGGGTTGCCATGGATACATACAGCAGCTGCTGAGCTATCGACCATGTGACTCCCAGTCAAAAACATGGTCAAATGTTGCCTAATGGAGGTGTGTGTAGCACACCGTCTCTGTCTTCTCACTCTGCTGTGCCTTTAGTTTCCTCACTGTCAGTCAAACATGTATCACAGCGCTTGGCAGGCTCCTATAGTGGGATTTACACAGGAGATCGTATGACACACATCAATGACATTACCTGGAAATGTCTTGTAGTATAATCTGCATGCTGTTTTAATGAAAGCTGTCCAGTAGAATAGACGAATGGCTGATAAAAGCCTCACAGGGAGTCGGAGGAGAGTATTATGCTGTGGCAGAGTCCTCCACAGATGCCTTATATCTGTGCACTGACTGCCATGCTGTCAGGCTACTCAGCTCTACGAAGATCAGATTCCTAAAATCTCACTGTAAACATCTCTGCTGATGACTGACATCCATCTCACCTGCATGTCAACACTGACACCTGTTTCACATCATCATCGATGCTGATCATAATAATCCCCTGGGGATATATTGTGTAAGTCGTTTCTTACAGACATATTCTTTAATATAAATCCTTTTAAGTGGCCTGAAAAGGTAAAACAGCATTTCACAAAAAGATATCCCTTTGTGTATGAAAACTGTTTCTCTCAGTTCCTATTGGATTGAGAATTTGCAGGAGAATTATTTGAAGTGATTAACAGCACGTTTGAAGAAGACAGCAAAAGTAAAGTCATTACCTGCTTGCGAATCATCAACGTGACATCTGAGTAAAAGTGTCACATGTCTAAGTCACAATGAGCTGAACTGGGCCTGTCGTGTGTTAGGCACCCTTTGCCTTTCACCTTCGGCCAAATCACAGTTAACGGCCATGAAGCATGTTGGACAACATCTGCATCCACTCGTGCACATAAGATACATTTACAAATGAAAAGGAACAAATGATCAAAACATGTTTGATTAATACTAGAGGCTTCAAGTGCAAGCGAACCTTACCACTATCACTCAGCATAGCCAAATGTGATGTGCAAATCAAAAAGGTTATTAAAAATGTTATTAAGTGAGCAGATTTTTAGATTAAAAAAAACAAACAAACATGAGATGCGTCCAAAAAAATAAGAACACATGGAAGAGCACAAACACCTATTATGGTGTTATTTGGAAACAGGTGTTTTTAAATATTAACAGCGACTTTCTCTTATCCAGATGTGGTGAACGGTGATATGCTCTCAGGTTGAAGATATTTTATAAAACCTCACTGGGTGGATTTCGAAAATCAAAAATGAGTGTTTGATACCAAAAACAAAAAGAACGAGAGTGTGGATGTTTGAATGGAAGCTTTCTAAGGTGATTTGACAAAAACACACATGGCACAAGATTTGGAATACAGGATGTTAGCATGACAGCTAACAATAGCATTGTGCATTGAAGACTGTAAAGTGTGCACACAGAAGCCCATGTGCACAGGCATGTTCCCCTGTGTGTCTCCTCTCCATTCATTCTTGTTTACTTTGGCCTATTTTTAGCTCTGCTCAAATGCCCTCTGCTGGGCTCATCAAAGCAGCTCCTTCCTGTTGTCATAGAAATGAGCTGGCACGTCCACATTAGCTTCTCCGTCTGCAGGGCTGCCCAGATCACACTCACCAGAGGGGGGAGCACAGCTGTGGGCCAGGTACACGGTTTGGACCGGGAAAGGACATGAAATAACCCAACTATCATTTATCATGGTCAAAAAAAGATCATTTCGGATCAAAACAGGGGATCAGATGAGTGCACCCCCCCCCACTCGCAACATCTGCCATTTGCCTTTCAGTCCTTTCATATGACATCCGAGGGGACTGTGAGGCTGGAGTGGCGCAGTCTGACATGAGAGCGGCATTTACAACACAGTCATGTTCACTCCGTGTGTGACCTTGGGGTGCCAGCACCAACGGTGCTCCTGGGAATCACCGACTGCTGCTATGATGCTGCCGGGAAAACTGGTTACTCAGAGGAGCTGCTCTCAGCCAAACACTGTGACTGAATGACAGGTGTTTCATAACTGTTATACACTCACTTACATCGCCTTGTTTTCAGTAAATGTGTTCCCTGCGACTGAGGTGTTAAATGCTTTGCAACAAACATCTTAGAAATAACCTGACGCTTTTAAAAATGTTGTAAATGTTGCATGAAGGCCATAACATACTCAGGGCTGTTACTAATTTGTGTAAGACAGAATTGACCATGAACACTGGGGTCAGAGAGCCACTGTGTCTGACTTTATGAGCAAGCGAGCTCCATCTTGTGAAACCCCTATAAAAACACCTCAGTCATTCAGCCATGCTGTCATCCCTGCACACAACAGCATCATAGAGGGGATGCATCTTTACTTTAGTTATTTCACATTATGAGGATGAGGAAGTGAAATCACACACAACTATAACAATGCTAAAGATGCACACTAAAGTCAATAAAGAGATTTAGATGCAGAGCAGGTATGATGTCGTTAGTCTGAGTGGTCAGAACAACATAAACCAACTGCTTCATGTTCCCTTCAGTGAAAGCTGGTCCTAGTTCATTTTCTTTACAAGGTATTCACGACTGAAAATACACACGATCATAGGAGCACTTTTGAATCTTTGAACATTGTAGCATGTTTGGATTAAAATGACTTCTGTCCGGTCGTGTCGTATCTAATATATATTTATAATAATATGTGAACAAGAAACTGAATTTGTCACTGATGAAGATGAGGTTTGAAGGGGTGAATGGGCCATGAGTAAAACTTTTACCAGGGAGATGGGGGTCGAGTCCTGTTGGTGCCGTTGATGATTTATTTATACACACACACACACACACACACACACACACACACACACACACACCGTGTACGAGGGGTTAGGATTTCTTTACTTTTTTAGGGTTTAAAAAGTAGTTAAAGTAAAACTTTCTAAGTTTATTGTGGATTAGAAACTGAAAAGCACATGATTTTTTAATCAGGCTACAAACACAGCAGAAGCTTGTTTTTGAGTCGAACTTTGTCCAGATGAGTTGAGGAGCACAGTTTGTCTCTGCACACTATGAAATGTCTGCATTACTGTACTTTACTGGTCATTAGTGAAGCCTCTGTACTGTAGGAAGTGACATTTTCAGGTTTCAATTAAATGACTATTTTCCTGCCACACCTCCCTCGGCCCATCGCCAATAACGCACCCCCACTTTTAACTGGCTCAGTGAACGTCTGTGGCTGATCTCTGGACCAAAGCTGCACAGCTATGTCAGAACCGAGCCACCGCCATGACAAGTGAGCAAGATCCATTTGGAGATGAAGGCCATGTGATGTGGCTGAAAGCCCCAAAAGAAAGCTAATGAGTGCACCTTAGGTTAAGAAGTCAAACTGATGAGTATACCAGTCTCTTTATTACCATCACAGAGCACCATGTTATGTATGCATGTACAGTCATTTTCATTCCAGTTTCTTGTTAGCTACAGTTTAGTATTTGATCTATAAAATCACTTGGGGTGCTTTTTAATCCAGAGCACGCAGGTGATTCCACCTTCAGCATGAAGTTCATTTTCCATTGTTACGCAACTGTCTGAGAGTTAAGACGTCTGTCAACAGGCTGTTAAATGCAAACCTTTCCACCAACTTCTGTGACGCAGGCAGGACAGCGAGGAGCCGTTTCCATAGCAATGGCTTCCTACACGTTATAGTGGACTATTAAAACGAATGTGTAGGTGAAACAATCCGGCATTAAAGGTCTGAGAGGCTTTCGTCCACTGCATCAGAAAACTATCCAATGCTGCAAGTCACAAAGAAGGTTCAAAGGCACAAACGTGTGGGTGTAGTGTCCTAAAATGAATGTGGAATGTAAAAACGAGACGTGTTGTAGTGAATACTCTGTCAGACCGTCAGTGCTGAAGTACGGTTCCTTTATGGATAAATCAGTTCAAACATCTGTTTTGAAGCAGAAAATAATCTTTTGTGAATGTGGCTCAGGCTCTGTGGATGGCCGGCGTCTTGCTGAACAGTGAACTGTGACACCACCATGTGGGGGAACCCAGTCATTGACTCCTGTTTATTCCATTCATTCATCCACACACACATCGTTCACTGACCTGATGCAATCGTTTCAGCTGTTGTAGTCCAACACTGACCGGCCACACACACATATATTCCCACGCAGCCTCACACACACACACACACACACACACGCACGCCTGTGCACAAACAGCGGTCTAAATCTGCAGCTTGTGTTTCAGGTCCGCCAGCTGCTTCATGTCGACGCTGCTGCCACCGCACACGATCACCAGCAGGGGGCCCAAAGGGGTCTGCAGCCGGCCTAGAGAGGAGCGGAGCCACAACACTGAACAACCTCTGTCATCTCCACAAGTCCCCCCCCCCCCATTGAGGAGGGAGTTACCATAAACAGGAAAAGTCAAATTAACTGTTGTTTTTAAGCACTTTCTACAGACATGGCTGCCACAAGAAAGTGAGGAGTGGTAATCTGAGAGGAGCTCATGAGGAAAGGGTCATGAAATGGATTTTCTTACGACGGGAGTCTGGTAGTGAACGTATATGTTAAGGTGATGATGATGATGACTCCAGAGCATTTACCTTCATCCTGTAGTCTAGTTATAAGTCCACTGTAGACCGCTGCTAGTGCCGCTCCGCACGCCATCTCCACCAGCACTCGCTCCTCGTCTTCACACACACACACACACACAGTAAAACAAAGGCAACATGAAGCCACGTTCAGTACATATGACTTTATATACCATTGGTTTATGTTAGCAATGAAATAAAAAGAAAAGGGCAATTACTCATTTTCTTTACAGTAACGTTCACCAGTCAAAGAAAGCATTCAAATGGAACCCATACTAACCCAGGAACGTCTGGACGGCCTGCAGGGCCTGCTGGTCAGTCACAAGCTCAGAGATGAGCGTGAGCTCGCTGCACCGGCTGTATTCAAAGGCCTTGCTGCAAACCGTCTTCGCCCCGAGACACTTGGCCTCGCTGTGGAGAGACAGAGAACAGCACAGTCAGTCTGGCTGTGGTCACGACTGCAGGGAAACCACCGGCTCTTAACGTCTAACCTGGTGATGTCATCTAAGGTGACCACCCTCCCAGCCTTCACGGCGGCGTTGAAGCAGTCGGCCCCCACCGTCTCCACGGCGACGACGGGCACGCCTGTCCAGCCTGCATCCTTCAGGCCCTGGATGACCCCGCAGAGGAGCCCCCCTCCGCCCACGGACAGCAGCACAGCTCCGGGCCTCTCGCCGGGACCCAGAGAGGCGGCGACCTCGGCGATCATGCTGGCGTGGCCCTGCCTGGGTGTGAGGAGGGGGACACACAATGTAAGGACTGCACAGTGCCAGTTTTCTAGCTCATCCTTCAAACTTTAATTGTGGTATTTTTTCTCTACCAGAGCAGGGGGTGATCGAACGGAGGAACATAGGTGAGTCCTTCAGTTTCTGACAGCCTGAGTGCCTCTGCATTGGCATCATCCCAAACCTACGAAGAAGATTTGACTTCATTGTCTGTTACAGACCTCTCATATAGGCGCTGTAAAGTATCCTGAGAGGTGTTTCTACCTTTTTGTCCCCACTATTTATACACATTGGTATAGAAACACTTCTAATTATCTAACTATAAGCTAAAACATATTAAATTCCACACCTCCATGACACTGAACTATGTGAGCATGATAAAAGTAGATTTATGGCAGAGCACTTGTACTGAATTGCACTACACTGAAATAAAGTGCCCACTGACGTATATATAAAGCGCACACTACTTTACCTTGCCTGTAATCTTGACAGTAGCGCCCTGATCCTGGAGTCTCTGAACCACCAGCTGAGGAGAGGAGGAGGGAATTACGATGGTGGCCGGTACGCCCATTTTTCTGGCTACGTAGGCAGCAGCCATACCTGCATTACCACCTAGAAATAAAAGGCCATATTATGTTGTGTGACAGTCACCAGATGATACTGTATCGGGCATATTAGCAGCAGAAATGTCACCTGAAGCGCAGACAACTCCTCTGGACTGTGTGGTGAGCTGCAGAGAGACAGCAGTGACATGAAAAAGGGCAAGTTAGTGTTTTTTTCCCCCTGAGATCTGCACCACAATCGTTCAACACTTAAAACACTAGATGGGGGGGGGTTGAGGGTTCCCACCTGCTGGCAGAGGTGTCCAATGCCGCGGATCTTGAAGGAGCCAGAGGGCTGCGAGTTCTCCATCTTCAGGTACACGGTGGTTCCCACGCGTCTGGACATGCTGGCGCTCTCCAGCAGCGGGGTGTTCACGTGGAAATGCTTTGCCATGGTGCACCTAATCTTACTGACAAAGTTAGTTGGATGAGCAGAGAGTGGAGCATGACGATGACTGTTAAATGTGGTTGAAAGCTCCAGAGAAAGTTACTCAGTGGACCTTGAGGTAAGAGATGTTCTGGTAAAAGCAGAGCATTGATTATCATGACTTCAGCCTGTCGCTCAACAACAGACCGGTTACATTAATGAGTGTGAATGTTCACTCTGATGCCTCCAAACCACAGCAGCACTGAGCAGTAGCCATGTGACCATGAACACAGGAGCAAAAGGAGCACATTTCCAGTCAACACGTTTTGTTCATTACTGTTTGGTCACTTTGGTTGCTGCTCAGTGGAACCATATATTTTGAGCTGAATACCAAAAAAAAAAAACCCTCATAAATCTCCCCAGAATGAGATTTAAAGTCAGGCAGTGATTTATTAATTCCTCCACACAGAAGGACCTGTGAAATAAAGGGTTTCCTTTAAAAAGCCGTGTGAAGGTCTCAGACCTCAGCGGGCTGAAACATGAGTGTGTGACACTACAGCGACTCTGTGACGCGACGTGACGTGACGATACACAGAGTTACAATGTAAACCAACTTAATGACGCACTTCAGTAAACAGTGCCGCAAGGCTTCATGGGAGAGCATTTTAGGTATTAAATACTGACTTACGTTTGGGTCAAATGTCTTGTTGAACGAGCCTCTTACCAATTAACAACACATGGTTTGCTTTATGCTAAATGTATAGAGTTTTCAGTGTGTGCTGCATTATGCTACATGATGTAGCATAGCCTGGATGTAGCATACATTACCACTTCCGGTTGCTACTTCAAAATAAAAGCGGCACTTTTAACAACAACAACAACAACAATAATGTGTAATTTTATATTCTGTGTCATTTATGCAGCTGCTACTCTGAAACATACTATACCAGCATACAAGTACATTTTGACCGTTAATTCGCCATAGCTGTGGACATACTAAATAATAATAACAATAAAAAGGACAAGATAAGCAGAAACCCTTACAGGTGTAAACCCTGGGTGATCCACAGCTGACCTCCAGACCTCTATTATGCTCTTCTTTCATTTGGATAGGTTTTCCGTACATTATCTGTCTCACAAGGTTACTTGAAACGTTTGTATTTACAGTCAAGCTGTGCCGGCATGCTTTGGCTTTTAGAACAAGGGAATGTTGCACAGCGAACCCAGTTACTAATGCTGATTGTTCAGTGTGACAGTACTGTGAATTAAAACAGAAACAAACTTACAGTGTGAAGAGCCGTCAGTCGGTGCAGGGACTTGAATGACCTGTGAACTTGAATTTCCCTCCAAAGTCCACAGTTAATCACCAAGGCTTCAGTGTGTGTGTGTTTGTGTGTGTGTGTGTGTGTGAGTAAGTCAGAGATAGAGAGAGAGAGAGAGAGAGAGAGAGAGATGTTTGTTGTCTCTTTCCATGTCATGCATTTCCATTCAGATACCAGAGTGAGTCAGTCACAGTCTGATTCTCTGTAGGGATTATAATTTCTTTATTATTAATGTACATGAGCTGTGTAGTTATAGGTGGCATACACACAAAGTAATGGTTCGCACTCCTCAGACCACATCACTCACCTTATTGCTTCATATATTTTACACAGCATGTTTGAAGGAAATGACGGCTGGTGTCAAATCCTTCCTGTACACTGGGTGGCAGCAGTGAGCGACTGACACAGCCCCAAAAAACACAGAAACAAGAGCAACGTCCTAATATTCATATTAATGATAATGAAAATAATAATAGAAAACAATAGTCATTATTTTGTTTAAATAAAACAACAAATATTAGGAGAATAATACATGTCATACAGCTACTGAAATGTGTAAATATGAAAAAAAAAAAATCAGAGATGACACAAGAAAATCAAGTTTGGGTTCACACCTTAGATTCTTAGGTCACTCTGGGCTAATTTAGCCCCATTTTAACACTAAAGCAGTTAGCCCAGGGATACTGTGTGTATATTAAAATGTGCCCGAGTGAGGCTGACAAGGTTTGTCTCCACTTTGAAGACAACACAAAGTAGTGGAATGACCAATATTTCATTGTTTTTGGTGGATGGGAAACGCTGCTTCATCATATGGTTAGTTTTAGAGTGTGGTACCAGTGTTTCCCCAGTGTGAGGACCAGCATGTGTCAGGCCCTGGTCTGGACCAGTCCTGGTGTGTTAATGGGTAAACACTGCACAGGGGTTTCATCTTAAAATGAAGAGAATGTCCTCGCTTGAATGCCTCCTCCTCTTTCACCTCTAAACTCATTTTCTAGGTGCTTTGGTTTCACAAATTCCCATCTCACATTTTCCTTCTTTTCCCTCCCGTCTTACCAGCAGCAACCATTTTGCAGTTGAACAGATGTTGATATGACAGCATGCAGCAGTGCTGAGTCAACATAAATGCAGAATAGTAAAAAGCTGAGACACCTGTAATGATTCACAGGTGTTTCTTTTATCATTTTGTGGCATCAGAATCCAAACTTTTTTTTTATTTTTATTTTTTAACCATGCCATGATATTATACTGTAAACATCTGTAGCCTGTGTGGGTTGATGTGGACCTCGGCCACCATGCATCGAAAGCCTGCTGGGCTCTGCTCCTCAGTCTTGTGGTTGTACATCTAACATTATTCCTGCCAACAGCCGCTCCGTCAACCTGACAAAACCTGACTTCCTGTAACGCACACTGTCTGTCCTCTCTTCTCACTTCCCTCAATCCATCTTCACATTCACATGTCACACACACACATGTCACCTGATCTAGCCCGTAAATATACTTTAATCAAGTCCTCACACCACACTGCATTAAAGTGTACATACTATTATCCTCGCCGTTGAGGAAGAGCACATGTTTTTGCTACTGATGAGCTTGGCTTTAAAAAGATCCAACCGCTTGTTTTTTTTGAAAATTATTATTATTAATAACATACAAAAATAAAGTGGCATTCAGTTCAAAGCTGCATCCAAACGATGGATAGTTTTCTTTTTTTTGTTCAGCTTCTCTCATGCGGTTGAAGTGGCGTGAAGCTGCCAAGCTACTGTTGCTCAAAATAAGATTTAGGCAATTTCCTTAAACTGCAGCGACTCAGTGAAAATATATTATGATTCTACCGTAAAGTGGCTCTGTGGTTCCAGCATGACATCCAAACAAACGAGGAAAAAAAAAGTTCTCAGAGTTGTGAGCTCCGTGTTCGCTTCTTCTCATCCTCCGGACCGCCTCCATCCTTTGTTTTTCCTTTCCTCAGCTGAGGCCTCCGCCCACACTGCTTCTGCTGCTCTTCTTCTTCTTCTCGCTGTACATGCGCCCTCTGCGAGTGTGCACGTGACACCTGATCTGGGCTTCACGCCAGCGAGCGTTGTCTGGGTTTGATCCTTGGATACAGCTGGAGAGAAGACAGGACGGAGAGCGGGAGAGAGAGGGGGAGAGAGGGGGAGAGACAGAGGGCAGGGTCACTACATCATGTTAACGTTGATCCCAAGGTGCCTGAACATCATGAAGGAAGACCGCGAGACACTGTGGGGGAATAAATCTGCCACTTAGGAAGCTGCTTGGCTGAATCACAGCTCAGTCACTGAATGAGTTTGGTGCTTCTTACTGTAAATGCACAGAGGCAGGATTCACTTATTATACACACTGGACAGTTTTATTAAAGCTTTCCTAGTATGATAATTGAGTTCTGAGCATTACAGAGTGTGTGCATACACAAGGCACTTTAGAGACGGACAACCATTCACATTCCCACCTGCGGCCGATTCAGAGTCACCAATTAACCTGCATGTCTTTGGACTGTGGGAGGAAGCCGGAGTATCCAGAGAAAACATGCGAGCACGGGGAGAACAAGCAAACTCCACACAGAAAGGTTTGCCAGCGGATTCGAACCTGGAACCCTTTTGCTGTGATACAACAGTTATAAGTAGTGCACCACCGTGCTGCCATGTAAATAATATGATGGTGATCATCCACAGATGAGAGAAATCCAGATCATTAATGAAATCTGTTCGTTCAGTCTGTTCAGAGCCCACGTTTGATCTGGTGCCAAGCTCATACGTTCTTCAGATATCTTGCTGACGGGTGCAGTCAAGCTCAGTGTGCAGTAAAATAAAATTAATTTAATAGCCTAACTTCATTTATAGAAAAATGTCCATTGTTTCGCCTGAAGGAGTGATAATAATACATGATAAATAATAGTGAGGTGATGTAAAAGTGTCTGTTAGAAAACACTGTGTTCGCTCACCCCCAGCAGGTTTCTGGGTACGTATCCTTCGCGGTCGTTCAGCCGCGCCCACCACCACTCCGTCTCGGTGTCGTCGCGCCGTCGCAGCACGGTGAGGCCGTCGCCCTCGCTGAAGGACAGCTCATCGGCCTGCTGGGCCGTGTAGTCCCAGAGACTGTAGACCAGGCCTTTGTTCATCACACCCAACTTCTCCTGTACACCTGGGAGCGGTGCAGAGCGTTCAGTGTTACAAGACAGCGTTCAGTGGAGAGTGGAATTGTCTCGTGATGCTTCAGGTGTGTTTAAACTCTCTGCTCCTGTGGACTGAGGCAGACCTGCTAAGCTCACTCACCACCTGTCTGTCTGTCTGTCTGTATGTCTGTATGTACCCACCGTAGAGGAACTGAGAACACTGGGTGTAGCCCTCCTCCATTTCTTCACATTTGTCTGCCGCAGTTTCAACATCACTGATCGTTGTGGCGAAAATGGCGGCCCCCGACTCCACCAGCATCTTACAGAGGTGGACGCTGTTACACGATGCTGCACAGTGCAGAGGAGTCCTGGGAGGGACAGCGTTAAAAACACAGACAAGGTTCATATACCAGATTAAAAACAGGGCAAAAATGTTCCAGTAAAACCCTTGTATGAAAATATCTAATAGCCTAAACACGATTAGTGTCATTGTGAAACAGGCTGACTTGAACTGGACAATGGTAATCTCCTCTTTCGATACTGCTAAGGCGGCTGAGTCAAAAATTAATTTAGAAATGTAATTATCTTTGTCATTGTTGCCTCTGAGCTGAGCTGCAGCATCGCTGCCACAGAGTGTGTTCATCACACAAACATCATCATCAAGTCCCTCAGCAGCCGCTGCTGTTATTATTATATCACCGAAGGTACTGACCATCCGTCGCTGTCGGCTGCATTCACATTAACTCCAAAGTCCAGCAGGAACTTCACAATATGGTGATGGCCGGCACAGACGGCATTATGAAGAGGAGTTATGCCCTCATCATTGGGCATACTGGGATTTTCCACCTTAAAGTCAGAGATAATGAAAACATATTCACAGAGATATTAGACTGATCAGAATGACACAACAGCAGCAGAAGCTCCCAGAATAATTGTATTGGTATCAGCCTTCAGAAGCCCTTCACTAAAAGCCCAGAGGAGAACGCTACAGCAGTCCTGAATCCACTGCAAGACTCAGTAATGCGCAGCACTTTTTGAACAACTTGGAAGCTGTGGAGTTGTTGAGTCTTACTACCTCGGGGTATGAGAACGTCAAACTGAGCGTGTTCTGGGTGTGAAGCGCCTAAATGTTTCCTTGAGAGCATCAGTCTGGAGAGAGCTCAGTTCAGTAAGCATTTCTGTCCAGTCTCCAAGTGAAAGATGTCAGGGATATAAACAGCGGTTTGCCTTTAAAGATGAAAGGTTTGTGTCCTCGGGAGCTCCGTGCTGCTGTAAAACACCTCCATACAGAGTGTATCCTCTACAGTACCTTAACACACCTGACAACTGAGACCACCTCTCCGCTGACTGAGCTGCTGAGGATCAAAGATATATTACTTCATAAGTGTTGCCATGGTGGTATTGAAAAGCTTCAAACTTTATAGCAGTTATTAGCAGATCCGTTGAGGCAATCTGTGTGTGGGTGTGAAGTAATTGTTGGCATGTAGAAATATTCTTCTGTTGCATCAGAAAATCTGTTTCCTTTTCATTTAACACAGAAATGTATCAGAGGCAGTACATTTTAAAAGTTAGAACCAAACTGTGTCCGATGATATTCAGCCCTACATGACAGTCCAGTGAGATTACATCTGCTTCACTACATTATAGAAACCTTCTGTGGCTTCAGGTCAGGTCTCCCAAAGCTGTCAGGGTTCGGGCCCCACTACAGCACTGAAACCCTGAACAAATCAGTGGTTCCACTTCTGCGCAGACGACAATCCGTTCTACGCTGCCGTCAAAACTGATGATCCACTCAGTGCTCCCAGGATTCTACGTCGCTCTTCCTCGTGGTTGTTCGGAGGAGCTCGGCCCTCCGCCATCTTCCAGCTACCCAACCCTCCCACGTGTCAGGCTGCCTATCCTGACCAAGCCCACCAAGCTACGCATCTTCCGGTCTTATGACTCTTACCCCTCTGCCCTACACCAGCTAGCTTGCCCTGAGGACCTGAATTGATGTGGAGAACTACTAACTAATACTAGACTTATAGACTTTTTGGAGTTTTCTTCTTGTTTACTGGACTTTACATTTATTACATTCGTGCTATAAACCCAACTGTTTTTGTACATACATGCCACTTTCCAACCAAAGGATCCTACTGCACTACCAGAGATGTGGGAGATCTCTCTTTGACCTGCCTCTCTGTGGGTGTCTCGATAGCAGTTTTGATAGGGGCTTTTCCTTGTTTTCTCGCAAAGCATGAAAAGTGTTTAAAGCATTACTAATGTACGCTCTTAAAGCCCTTTGATTCACTGGAATATTAAGCTGCAAAAAATAAAGTTGATTCGATTTTAAATCCGCAGACAGTTAACAAGCATCATGACTCTGAAATCTGAGACTACATTATAACACAAATGTAGCCACAACGTTAATCTTGCGTTACCTCATATATAATCCTCTGCACCAGGTCGAACTCGCCCTCTAACGACGCGTCCAGCAGCAGAGCCAGAGGGTTAAACTTGACTCTCAGGCCGTGGCCCGTTCGCTCTGACGACGGCTTCTTCAGATTGGTTCGCTTCACCTGCAGCACACGGGGAGAGAAACACTGCTTAACCTGGCACTTCAGCTTTCACAGAGAACAATGCTTTGTTTAGGTGATCAGCAGCACATTTCAAAGGGAAACACAACTAAGATGAATACCTGCTGAGAAAGTGAGATGCTGTGTTTATCTAAGTTATGTTAAGTATGAATGTGTGTGTGCAGCTTTAATTGTAATCTATGCCTACCTTAGGCAGTGAAGGTGGGGCAGGGGGTGATGGGGAAGGGGACACATGGCCTACAGAGTTGTGTGTTGGACTCAATCCTCTCTGGTTGTTGTTGTTCTGGTCCTCTGGTTTGTCAGGTGCAGGGGATGGGCTGGGTTGGACTGGTGGGGACACGCTATTTGTAGTTTCTGCTTTCGCTCTCGTCTCTTTGGTTTTTTCTACAGCAACGGAAGGAGGGGACAAGCGGCGGGAGCCAGAGTTCAGGTTCTGGACTTCGCCCTCCGCGGTGGCCGTGCTGACGTGCTTGTCACCAGGCTCTACATTCCCATTTGCTGAATGGATGTTGTCCACGTCGCCCAAAAGGCAGTCAGGCTGGTAGAAAGTAGTACCTGGAATTAAGATTGAAACAGTTGAATTAAGCGTCATCAGATCCTCAACATCAGTGGGGAATATTTTATAGACCAGCTGAAGCCCCCTAAATGAGGCCACATCATCACATCAGTGTCTTACCTGAGCCTCCTTCCATGCCTCCAGCCAATGTGTTGAACCTGCACACCACAACAGAAAACCTCATATTCACTCTTATTTACTTTCTGTTCCATATTCAGTTTCATAAACATGCATTTGCTGTTACGCTGGGGTACAGTACACAGAACAGCACAAACCTCTGGTACAGTAGCTTTTGGATATTGGGCCCCTGCGGACCCTCTGGCTCAGTGATTGAACTCCGCTTCTTCAGGGGTCGTGGAGCATTGCTGAGGCGTCTGCGGAGAACCTCCAGGTCAGCATCACTCTGGTAGCGTAGCTGGGAGTGGGCTGTGGATGGCAGAGAGGGGAAGGCAACGTATGTTAGAGGGGGACACTCATTTGTTCTTCTGTTAAAGGTCCCATATTAAGCAAAACACACTTTTAAACGTTTTTTTCAATGTAATGTCCGTCTAGAGATCCTGAAACTATTAGAAAAGACCACCCTGTGTCCTGCTCCATCTTTCCAGAAATGTGGATTAAAAACGCTCTGTTTAGATTTGGCCCTTTTTATGATGTCATAATTCAATTCAATTCAATTCAATTCAACTTTATTGTCTGTTCAGGTAAAAACACAGCTATAAAAACAAGGTTTAAAAACCCACATTCAGGCATTAAAAGACACCCCCACACATCTAAAAAACACAGCACAACAGGTAAAATGAATAAAACACATAAAATAGACAGTGCAGTCTATCCTAATGGATTTGCTGATCATGTGACCTCCTTCAGCCCTTCACCTGACTGACTGTCCTCGCCCACTGAAAACCACTTTTTGTCTACTATTATTTTTTTAAATGCCAGTTCCAGGTAACACACAGATGATGAAAACAAGAACAAAACACGCAGACTGTTGTTGTATGAACTTGAAAAGGAGCACAATATGGGACCTTTAATTGTTTATCAAAATTTCATTAGATCCAAGCCATCACTAATTTGGCACAGAAGATTTTCTTCCTCCAATTTAGAGAAAAACAATGAAGGTTCTCTTTTATTCTCTGGCACCTACCAACTGGAGTGAGCTTAGTGGGACTGAGGGGACGAGGGATGTTGTCCACGCTGGGTGGGGGCAGGATTTGCCCATCTGTGCTCTCGCCTCCTCCTTTCCCTCCTTCCTTATCTGTAACATCCTCGCCTCCTGCTTTTCCTCCTCCTCCTCCGCTCTGGAGAAAAGGGACAGGAGACGGAGAGCTGGAGGAGGTGGGGAGGATGGGTTTACCGTAGACTACGGAGAAAAAGGAAAGACGGATAGAGTTAGAGAGATGGATTTTTCATTGTGGATATAAAACATACACCATCTTTACTCTGTGGATGTGGCACAATGTGTGACAATCTATTGCAATCTGCTGTTGAATGACCTGCTTTGACAGCAGTCCTGTTGCTGAGAGACCCGTAGTTTTTGGCTTGAGGCTGCTGGAGGTACATGCTGTAGATGGAGCTGCTGTTCATGGTGGCGGGGCCCTTCCTTGGGGACTGGGGTCTGGAGGGGTGGTCTGGGACGTAAGGACGAACTGCCACCGCAGGAGGGTGATCTGTCCGCTCTGTTTGTGGGGACAAGGGTGAGGGCTGGGAGGTGGTGGCCGGGCCTAAGAGTTCAGACAGAGCGGGAAAAATATACAATTAACACGTCATTTCCAAATATCACACCTAACCTACCTGCACAGGTCATAATTCAGTTTCCCTAAATGTCCCTAAATTTCTTTTTTTTAGAAATGAATTCTGAAGTAAAATAATAAAACATTTTAAAAAGGTACTTGAACTTGCAGACCTCCAGGAGGTTTAACTTAACCACTCTCTAAATTACCTTGGCTTGAATTTGGGGGGACAGAGATCCGTTGCTGTATTTGTTGCAAAGAGGAAGATGATGAAGAGGAGGATGAGGTGGCATTTGCAGCGCTGGAGCGGGGCCAGCCCAGTGTACCGGGGGCAGAACGGGGCAGGGAGCTGGTGGCACAGTGATGCCCTGCCGCCTGGTGGCCGGCACTGGGGTAGGTACCATAACCAGAGGGATGCTGGTGGGAGGGAGACACAGAAAACTGAACCTGCGTGACTATTTTGGAAGGAGGTTTTGAAAAGTTCACCCCTGATATCAACCCCCTCCCACCATCATCTCCTTACCTGCTCTGGACTGTTGGTCTTCCAGTCTGACACACTCTTACTGATGCTCGGCCATGACGCTTCATTAGCTACACAGACAGAAAGAGAGAGACCGGAAGTGTTGAGAAAGGGACACAGGTTACAACAGGAAATGCAATTAAGGAGAAGAGGAGGCAAAGACAGACACAGACAGAAAGGAGTATGAGCAAGTGGCATGTATGTTGTAGAAGGTGAAAGTGGGTGAAAGCTCACCCACTGATGTACAAATGTACAAAAAGGAAAACAAATGACTAGAATAAGAATATATTATTATCAATACCTATACTTTACTCTGAGAACAACAGAAAAACAGTGCGGGACATATTGTGTGCATGACCACCTTCACAGTCCATCATTTAGCACCACGTACCAATTATGCAATATTTGGAGCAGACTCCGAGTCAACGAGTTATTTTTAATTTGACTTGACAAGTCTGCCTTTCAACATAGTGAACACTGTAATGTAACCAGACAAGCGCTAAATTGCTTAACCACTACGCTACACGTTCAGATCGCTGATTACAGTGTGTTCTCCGCAACAAACATGTGTTTAGCGTCCTGTAAGTGGAGCGCCAATGGGACTGAAGTAGCTCTGATTATGAGCTCTGTTCTGGGAGTTGGGTCGTTGTTATGGTAACACCTGTATCTGATAACAATAAGACTAATAATAATAAATATTCATAGTAACAGACAATTGTCATAAAATGGACTTTGGGGTGCTGCTTTACCCAAAGAATTACTCTTGTTGAGTTGTTGGTTAACATGGAGAAACACAGAGACAGTGAATAGCAGAGAGCTGCTGCCTCAAAGCTTAAAAACTGACCTGACTGAACGCTAAAATGCTAAGCTCTTAAAAAATGAAGCCAGCTAGCTGTGAAAAGTAGCAGTGTGAACCAGCCTGTGTCTCCACAGTGGTGGCGTTACATAAGTAATTGGCAGTTGGATGCAACACTAAGGTCACTGCGCCCGCCAGCCACTAAATCTTGATCCACTGTCGCCTATTAACTAGTGACAGCCCTGGAGGTCAGTGGTCCGGCTTAATGCTTCACAGTTTCACAGCAGTTTAACCTTTCCTCACATTCACATTCAATAAAGTTACTTTCGTAGAGAACAATAATATCAGGATACCACAGTACAGGTTCCAGCAGGACTTTTAGGACCGACACTGATACTATTATTGTTCCAAAGATTTTATCATCCTACATGCTTAATATCCGTTATGCTTGTGCAAGATGAAAAACCAAAGCACTCATCATTTCGACCTGATTATGGTGCTCGAAAAATCAGGGGATCACCAAAGTTAAAGTTACAAAGTTAATTCCAAATTGGTGGACCGACCAGATGGACCAACATTCTTACAGCGGCGCTGCAGGCCTGGCTAAAAATAATTGAAAAAGTCCATTGTGGGACTTTTAAATTCCACTACATGTCACAGTTGGCTCCAAGTCAGCGTCCATTGTCAGAGTATCATTTTAAACTGTTACCTAACTGTTTGGCCTAGCTCTCTGTGGTGCGTCACACTTTTGGCACGTACCAGACTAATACTGATTAACTATTGAACCTGGGAGTCCTGCAGTCGGTAAGCTGCGCCGTGCAACCTGTTGGCTGCTGCTGTAACCTGCTGACCGCAGGAGGAAAACAGTCACGACAGGAAACAAACAGTCAGCTCTGCGCGAGGCGGAAACTTGGCCGTCCGCCTGAGAACCCAGATTAGACGCTCGGTGTTGTAGAGGAGAGACGGTACAGTTTACAGCACTGGCTCAATCACAGTGCGCCATGATGCAAAAGACAAAGGATGGCTCAGGTTCAGGTTTTTACGAAGCCCAGCGAACTCAGCACTACTCAAGGCTCAGCTTTAGGTAACATCTAATACGGGTGTTTGAACTTTAGTATGATGACTGGTGATAATTTGTGGTAATAATCAATGTATTTTAGATCTTCTGCAATATCATTTGGCCCAAAGAACACAAGCTCAATAGAGAAACTCTCTCATCAGTAAGAGGGAAAACACAAAGAAACATATTTAAGTATGCTGTATAATTTGGGGAAAGAAGCTCATTCTTTGCTGAGAATTAGAGCAGAGGATTGATGCCACTCTCATATCTGCCCGGTGAGCCTGGCTCCCTCCAAAGGTAACAAAATCCTTCTATCAGCACATCAAAAGCTCATTAATCAACAAGACAAGACTCCAGGAGGTCTCAAGAAAAAAGCCAGCACATAAACCCAGTTAGATAGCAAACTTTGGTTTTTGTACATTAAACAAACCAGATAGAACTTGTTAATTAGTGAGCTTTGTAGGTGCTGGTAGGAGGATGTTACCGGACAGCTCAACATTTAAGCCATGAGAGACATGAGAGCAGTATGTTTTCCAAAACAGTGAACTGTACCTTCAAAATCAATAAATATTCAAAGATGAATCCTTACTACATTTGATACTAAGTCCCTTAAGACTTAGCACCTTAAGCACCTCCCTGTCATTACCACAGGTACACCACACTGACTGGACCGGATCAGGTTTTTAATAAAACGACAAGTTCATCTTTCTCACCGTTGTTTCTGTAAACCCTTGTCTTATAGATTATTAATCACACCTCCTCATGGCACATTCAAAAAGAGAGCTTTTGTTTCAGAAAAGCTGGCACCGGGTCCTGTTACCACTTTCTGCCAAACAATAGTTTAAGTCAGCAGAAAATGAAACCGTTTCTCTCAAATTATTCACTCTTATTTTGATGCTGATTTGCATGCACAGAATTCCTTGCTGTGCTGTATTAGCACTGACGCAGTGTAATAGATGGCCTGTTCACTGTTAACATTTGTTAGAGTCTTAATCTCTCTGATGACAGCAACAACAGCTGCCATGACCCAACAAGCTCTCTTTATCACACACACACACACACACACACACAGCTTCAAAGTTAGTCAGACTTCCTTTCATTCAGTTGTTGTCCTGCCTGTCCAGTACACTGACATGATTAACAACTATGTGTTTTCCACATTACTTGAGCAGGGGCAATAAATAGACCTGTGGCATTTGCTTTGGCATTCAAGAACACAATGGGATTTGTATCCGTGCTGGTTAAACACACCCAGTAGTTGAAGTAAGTGATTAGAAATGTTTCGTTACTTCTACCCTGAGTGTACAACACTGCATACACTGTATATATGTGACTGTAAGTGCCTGACAGCAGAACGACAGTGGTTTGTTACAGCATGGTCAGTGGTTAATGAGGAGGCTGTGTTACGTTGACACGGCTGGTGCTAGCTATGTGAATGGATGCTGACACTGATAAGTTAAGCTAGTGTGATTATTAACTAGATTTAATAACATCCTGTTTGTTTATTTGCTTCCTTACTCAGATGTCCGTACGGTAAATATGAAGCCACAGCCACATGGTGGAAACATGGGGAGGCAGCTAGCTCGGCCCAGCCCAAAGGTAACAAAATCCACTGACCGGCACCACTAAGCCTCACCAAATGTCTGCACATAGGCTGCTACATGGCCCCTGGTAAAACCATGACTTGTTGCAGATTTTAACTAGCTGTTTTCCTCTGTTTCCAGTGTTTGTGCTGAGCTAAGCAACTGGCTGCGGCTTCATATTTACTGAAAAGACATGGAATCAAGCTTCTCATGCAACTCTCAGCAATAAAACAGTTCTATTTGAAGAAACCAGGGAGGAGGACGTGCAGGAATAATTGAGTACGAGTCTCAGACCAGACTGTGGTTTGTCCCCGGTTTATTTTCTTATGCTGGGCTTCCTAACCCCGAGCAGCTGCTGGCTATCAGATGTCATGTCTGTGTCCTCACACACATGACCCTTACTTTTTAAGGTCATATTCTGTAGCTGATTCAATTATGTTCCCCTCGCCATCTGTTCTGTAGAGATAGACAAAAACACTCCACAGCAACCCTTGTTTGAATGCACCCGTCAATGTCCAGCCCAGGTCACATTTTGGATTAAGGCTCAATAAAACACACTTGTGTTAGAATCATGTAGGACAGACTATTAACAGACCACCTTAAGGTGCAGATGGGGTGAGGATTAAGGTGCTGTTAATCTACCACCAATGGAGCTAGTGGTGAGTAGGTTTCTCTAGTGCCTTCTAGGGACTCACTGTTGTTACTGTCGCCCCCCTGAGGGGACCGAGGTCCCTCCCATGTCTCAGTGGGCTCTGACAGGACGATGTCTAAATCTGACACTTTCCATTGGCTGGGAGGCTTCCTGGCGCCACTCCTGTCCTCCTCTGTGTGGCCACACCCACCACACACACACACACACACACGAAAAACAGTAACGAGACACCGACCACGACAGTGACAACCACCGAGACAACATCAACACCAACGTCATCATGGTGACATCACGATGACATCACAAAACAGTAACAGGAACAGTCACAACAGCAACCACCACGACATCAACAAGTGACACGACAATCACAGGATCAACGGTGATAGGAACACGTCACATTTGAGATAACATCAACAGATAAGGGAAAAGGAAACAAGGAGCCAACAGACAGGAAAAGGAAATAGACAGGAAGTTAGAGCCCAAACAGAGATATAAGAAACCCTGACATGCCTTAGAATGTCAACAAAAAATAAAGCTGGACCAACCTGAGAGGGAGCGGATGTGGCTGAGCGGAGTGGGTTTGGATGGCGGGTCAGCTGGCAGGGGGTACCCCGCCTCCTGTCTCCCCTCCGCTGGAACCTGGATGTAGGGGCAGACGGCCGCTACTCTGCCCGAAACTCCCCCTCCTGGGTGGGCGGAGGTCTGAGGGGAGGACAGGCCTCCTCCGTTCATTCGACTCAGCTGGAGGGGTGCAGACACACACGGACACGATAAGCCAGACAGTGACTGAGGACCAGGACACTTCACGCATTTAAAAAAAAAAGCTCTCTGATAAGAGTCAAGCTGTGCACCTCTGCTTTCTTCTTATGCAGTCGTTCTCTCAGGTCTCCGATGCGCTGATCCATCACTGTCACCTGGGTGTTCCTCTTGTTCAGCAGCTCTTTGTTCTGGGCCAGCTTGCTGCTCTGCTCCAGGTTGTGACGGTTACGAGCCTGAAACACAGAGCGGTGGAAGTCTGATGCACTAACTACATTTCTAACTAAAAGAATGTGCTCATTTGTTGAAAAGGGAGGGAGCATATGAGATGGCGTCATTTACCTGCAGTTCCTGGTACAGTTTCCTCAGTTCCAGAGCTGCGGGTCCAGACAGGGGTGAACCTTTCTGGCCGGTGTGTGCACCCTGGGGCCCGGTGTGCACCCCCTGAGCTGGTGCAACAGTGTGCAGCTGAAGGCGTCCTCTCCTCAAATCCTCCAACTGCTGGGTCAACTGGGAAAACCATTCAGAAGGAACTAAGCAACTCAGCTGACTCCAACTCAGTTTTGCTTGACTTTGACTGTTATAATGCAGCATCTCTGAACCGTGTGCGTTACCTGGTCCACTCTGACCACAGCAGACTGCAGTTCAGCCTGCTTCTCCTGGAACAGGCTGCTAACATGGTCAATCTCTGCAGCTGGAGACAGAAACCAGGAGAGGGCAAGTTAAACTGAAATAGTCCAAGTCAAATGAGATCCACGGTCTTTTGTTTACTGATCAAGCCAGCGTAAGTTTATCTTAGTGTCTCAGTCACCAGCAGCAAGACTATTTCACTGTTGACTATTACACCATTGATTGATTGGCCTGTAATCTTTACAGCGTGCTTAATGTGCTCAGGCTCACAGAGGTTTCCGTTGATCAGTTTGCTGTAGTCGACTTGGCCCCTCATGGCTCGGATCTTCTTCAGCTTGGCCTCCTGAGTCTCGACTCGCTCCTTCAGCCGCTGCAGCTTCTCAGCTTCGGACTGGACAGAAGAGAACAAGAACAGACGCAAGGTAAACATCACATTTGATCAGTGACAAAAACACATGATTACGTTTCAGGCTATATTGTAGAGATGCTTTTCTATACCCAAATCAACAGATGCCAGTGAGCAATAGTGTCATTACTGGCCAACCTACGGTATACATGTAACATACAGGGTTTCACCCTTAAATATGTCCTGATGCCCTATAGAGCATTATAGAGCCCACCTGTGTCTGTCCCTGGTTACTTCTGCCTCCCTGCTGAAGATACCTCAGTCTCTGCTCCTAGGAGGGAAAGAAGGTGAGGAAATACAAATTTTAATTCATTTCCTGGTACATTTTCAGTTGCCAAGAACCCAAAATGGCACAAACGTGACCCCCGTCATCTCGACTAATTACTACAAGCATTTCTCTCATCATGAAACGGTTTATTTTTGTGAATTTGTTTGTTACCGCCCATGACAACTGATAACTAGCTTTTGATTAACTTAACGTAACTGCACTGTTGCCAGTCACACCGAATCACACCACATGCACACAGTCCAGATGAAGAGGACTACCTGAGGTTTTCAGCATGAATAAATCCTCTATAAATAATCGCTTTGAACGTAGGAGCTTTAGATACAGCACAAAATCAGGAGCATAACGTGCCTTTTCTCTGACATGCTATAGAAAACAGCAAAACATTGAATTGTTCCATCTATCTACATCACTACCACTGCTATTGGTTCATGGAGTTTATGACATCACCTGGCTCCACCCACCGCCAACCGGACTGGAGGTCTGATTGTCCAGTAACTGAAAACACCTGTCTGACACCTGACTCACTCAGTGTCTTAAATAATAGTATGATGCATCACCCTGCCACCAATTCTCCACGTCAGGTCACGTTTTAAAAATACACACTTGATTGTCATGTATTTTGTATGTGTGTATTTGTACACACATAAAACAGCAAGAGAGAGAGTGGGGGGGGGAGGGCTGAGATGAGTGATGCTGACTGAGGCAGTTTACACCTCTCTCTCTGCTAGTGCTGGCACGTAGTACAGCTGACCTGTGTCTCTCTCTCAACACACACACACACACACACACACACACACACACACACACACACACACACACACACACGAAGAGGGAAGTGGAATGTTGGCAAGAAGCCTCCCATCATTCACTGGAAACACACACACACACAGACATTGACACACACATGCTAATAACACATTACATAACAGCAGCTTGTTTCATTACACCCACAGTGCAGGGCTAGTAGGTGCCAGTACAGTAGCTGTGTTTTGGACTCTTTTTCCTGGAAGTCGTCAATCCATGTCTGTCTCTACATGGGAGACTTTCCCACCCAGCAAGATGACAAAACACTTCAACTCTTCCAGATGGGGAGGAAACACTTAATAGCTGCTTTTAAAGTGCTGAATATCAGCATAAAGTTTCCATAATATAAAACGTCAGTGGCCTTGAAAAACCCCCAAATTGACCAAAATGAAAGATGGTGGTTGAAAGCAGTTCCATGCTGAAAGCATTTTTATTCACTTTATACTAAGTAGACACTTCATCATAATGAATGGAGAGACTTAAAGAAATTAAAAGAATGTGACATTTCTTTGGCTCCCCTTCCTGACTCTTTCCTGGAGTACACTTCTGCTTCAACTTCCCAGCAGCTGTGGCTCCCCGATGACCTCATTTCCTGTCATGAGAGAGTGGTTGTGATCTATCTCTGTCACTCACTCACACACACACACACACACACACAGAGTGTTGTCACACACACACAAAACCTGGAGGTGAGTGACCGTCTATTAGCACAAACCAAATTGTTCTTTCCTGCCAGTCCTTAAACCTTGACCTGGATCACATGTCCTGGTTCCTAGGAAGACGTATGAGACATGATCCTCACACACACACCCACACACCCACACACCCACACACCCACACACACACACACACACTCACACACTCACACACACACACACACACATTCCTCCAAGGCCGCAGCTCCTGGGACCTCAAAGTCGACCTTTTTAGACAGACTTTAATGTAGATAACCTTACACTAACTGACAGGCAATCCATTCAACAGCTCTGTGTGTGTGTGTGTGTGTGTGTGTGTGTGTGTGTGCATATGTGTGCTAGAGTTACCTTGGCGACCAACATCTGTTGCTGAGCCTCTATTTGTTGCTGTTGTCTTGTGGCCATTTCCTGGAGCTCAGAGAGGGTCAGCTCTACACGGGGAACCTACACACACACAAACGTTACATACATTAATACAGTATGTCCATCCTGTGTATCTAATATCACTGTTTCCATCCATCCATTACACACCGATGAGTGTGTCTTGTCTTGGGACTCTTACTGACAAGATGAAAACCCAAACAGCGACAGGAGATAGATGCTAGACGACGGCACGCAGCTGCACACACACACACACACACACACACACACGCACACGCACACACCTCACACTTTGGGTCATAGAGCACCTCCAGTGTGCTACAGAAATGTTATTAGGCTAGCAGCTGGTGGCCTTGGCAGAGTGACAGAATTATAGTATTGGTTCGGGGAAAATAGGAAGAATCCTATCTGCTGTGGTTATTACAGAGCTGTGGCACAGACATCAACATCAGCTGGGCAAAATCTAATCACACTCATAATTTGTCCCGTACTTTATTATCAGAGGAGAGCTTTATCGGACCGGGCACACGCCAGAACAGCTCGTTATGTAGCTGCGTTTGTGGATGTTCTTCAGAGACATGCATCAACTGTGTGTGTGTGTGTGTGTGTGTGTGTGTGTGTGTGAGTGTGTGTGTGTGTGTGTGTGTGTGCAGGGGGTTGATTGGGGAGGGGGGAGAGAAATGCCTTTAGTAGACAACAGCGGAAGGTTTCTGCCCAGTCACATCCTGCTATTGTGTGTGTTCACTCATGGACACACACACTCTCTCACACACACACACACACACACACACACACACACACACACACACACACACACACACACACACACACACACACACACACGCTGCACCTGGCCTGTTACATTCATTTCCAGTCCACAGTGGAGCCAGACAATGCTTGTGGAAAAAAAAAAAGACTCTCTTCTGTGTTAATACATCGGTTAAGACTCTAAATGCTGTTTAACTGATTATCTAAACACCGGCTGCTCGGGCTGCTGCCTGGACCATAGTCATAGCACCATATAGCACCATGCAGCTCTGCACTGCATCAGATACAGTAGTACAAAACCATAGTAGAATATCAAGTCTTGCCTTACAAAGCAGATCTTTGACTATCAGCAGAAACATATGAATGAGTCAGTACCATGTAACATTATCAGTATAGCTCATTGCATCTCTCATCTATTCACAGACTCCAGACCTCCTTAAAGAGCAACTTGCAGGTTAATGGTTTTCTGACATTTATACCTAACCTTGTCTGGAAATTATCATTCTAAATGGCAATGCAGGATTCAATATGTTTTACAGGACATAAGGGCCGAAGTTCAGAGCTCCTACAAACGCTCTTTTTTTTTCCAATAAGACGTCATGTAACATGAGGGAGTCGCTGTCCGCTGCTGTAATAGGAGGCAGTGAGCCTGAGCAAAAGTGTAACAGTGAGTTGGTGTTTATTTGTGGCGCTCATTTCAGACCAGAAGATTATCTTTCCAGTGATACGATGGAGTTTAGGATGGGATTTTGAAGCCAAGACCACGTAAGACTGAAAGCCTCTGTCGTTCCTTCAGTGCAAACACAGTAGCGTCACTGGGAGCAGCAGCTCAGTTCAACGAAAACGTGCACTGTGCACTGCAAGTCTTGTTTTCTAACTTTTGCTAACTTCCAAATTTGTCAGCACAATGATTTCAGTGATGAGAACCAATGTGTGACACATAGTAATTGTAGTGAGGCAGCGATCTCCCTGTGGTGAAGTTCCAGTCCAACCACATTAACAGAAAACATGAAACCATTTTTGATTTGCAAAAGTTGTGAGGTCTCTGCCACCGAGTGTTGTTCGTTTGGTTTTTTGTTAAATTTGAGTGAACTGCACGTTAAGACATCAAAGTCTTGATAAACTTCATTAGCCAGTTTTGACTGTCTGTACTGAGCTTTGCTCTCAGACAGATATTTACTGGGATATAATGGGTCTAGGCCTTAAGGTTTAAGGGCTTGAACAGCATCACAGAGACCTCATTAAAACACGCCATTTCTGCCAGAGATGAAAGAGAAATGGTGTCAAAACGGCAAGAGACTGGAGGCTTCAGTCAACTTTGTTAAATGTTCCAAAAAGTCTTCACACGAATCTCAGCGGAGACTTTACTGCCATGACTCAGGGAGGAGCTGATGAAAAACTCGACGACCCTGAACCGAACCCTGAGGGTTATGGCAATTCTTAGATATGAAATCAGTGAAACAAATGAAGCCCGCCGGACCTTTATCGACTCGGGGAATGAAGGCTCTAGCTCAGGCAGCATTAGCGCTATGCTAAATATGAGAATCGATGATTAATGACGCTGATAGCCACACTGTGCTATAGACAGCATCGCTGCCTTCAGGCTGTCACGCATTATTTTAGAAACATACTGCAGACACACAGTGGTCCAACATAATGCAGACTACATCATGTTTCAGACAATGACAGTATGCACATTATACTGGTTTTCCAGTCAGTGGTGCCACATGTCATTATCCAACTGCTGAGCTGTGGGATTCTGCAGATCCCCACTTTGATGTGCATTATGAAGAGTCTGCAGATATACACTGATCTCCTGCTAATGCACTGTGGTCCAGTGCTGCCACCTTAAAGGAGACCAGGCGCTGCCAGTATGATCAGAACGTCACCGCTCACAGTTCGTCTTTGCACGCAGTGGTTAATAGATTAACATGAATGAATTAACAGATTAACTCCTGACAATGATCGTGACAAAGCAATGGCAATTGCAAAAAAATAAAAAATTTACTTAGCCCACATTTTCCCCTTCTATCCATCTATCATTATGCAACTTTCTTCCATCTGAAACAATAACTTGTAGATGTGCACGTATGGAGGCAAAAAAGTCCTCAGTGATTTAAGCTTTATGAGCAGCAAAATACATCGTGGTGAAAATGAACCACTACGTCTTAAATATTTGTGTCTGAATTTCATCATTCTAATTTCTAATCTGTTTTTTTTTTTTTTTTTTTTACTTGACTTGACTTTTTAGATTCAGTCGACTTCTAAGATAAATGCCATTTGAATTTAAAAACACATTTTAGTCAAGTTTTTCAAATTGCAACGCTTGGAATTATCTTCTGAAAATTCCAAAGAAGGGAATTCAAACCACACGATTTAGATTTTTAAAAATGAAGCATTTCAAGGCATTTAGATTAAGTATAAAGTATTAAGTAAAGACTAAATGCCACATCCAGGAATGGAAAAGCCTTGACCATACATATAAAAACCTAAAAAGCCAACAATTTATAAAGTATTTGATCTATTTTCACTACTGCTTTGCAAACACCCTCAACAATCTTGCTGACTTGCTTGGTTTAAAAGCCATAATGTGAACGATGCTCATCGGACGGACTTAAGATCACTTGTCAGACAGTAGTGACAGTGTTATCTTGGGACTACCAGTCGATGAAGTTTACACCCTCTAGGCACGGCTATGCCTCTCTAATCTTTATAATGACATGCATCCTACAGCTGCTGAAAAGTTAACAATTCGCCTGACACTCAGCAACGGTGTCATGTATTCTGCAGCTCATGCTGCCAACACACCGTACAACATCCTGCAGAGCGCCGCTGCTGCTGCTGGGAGCCCCCGGCTGACATAAACATGCACTTTGTATCTGCTTCGCCGCCGCGCTGTATTTACCTGCAGGCTGTCCCATGTGATCCTGCAGGAGCGGACTTTAATTTTGCTGCATTGTCCTTCAACAGTAAATTCCTGCACCAAATCCACCTCATTCCACTCCATCCTCACAGCCTCTCAGAGAGCCAGCGGACCTTTATGGAATCAGACAGGGAAAAAATGGTGCCAGAGGCTGGAAAGAGAAAAGCTTGGAGGGGGGGAAACGAGAGCGATCCTTATCACAACTTTCCCTCTCGTCCGCCCTGTGATGTGCTGTGATTTATGACACTCTCTCCCCTTCTCTCTCTCTCTCTCTCTCTCTCTCACTCGCTCACTCACTCGCCCACGCTCCCTCCACCCCCTCTCCTCCACCCCTTTCTCTCTCTCTCTCTCTCTCTCTCTCATCCAAACTCTCTCTGGCACTGGTGTGTTCTCATATGTAAAGCAAGCTGATGTGTTCATTTCCTACAGTAAAGGAACGCACACTTACACCTTATAAACTGGTACAACTGTCCCCTTCTCTCCCCCTCCTTCTCTTCCTACACCTCTCACTTTCTCTCTGTGTCTTCCTCCATCCTTTTTTATTATCTCCCTCCTCCTTCTACACCCTCTCCATCCTTCTTCATCCCCATCTCTTTCTACATCTGCATTCCTTCCTCTCTCTTTCTCTGAGTCCTTGTCATCTCTCTGCAGCTGGCTTTTTGCTGCAGCGACATCCCCTTCTTTCTCTCTCTCCCTCTCTCCCCCCTCACGCCTCCCTCTTTCCTTCTCCCACTTTCTCTCAGAAGGGAAAGCACTGCACCACAGCCTGATGGGGCTCTAGCTGCTCTTCATCAACCTCTGCCCGCTGCTCCAGATGTGTGTCACGAGGAAGATGATGAGGATGATAATGCTGGCAGATTAATGGCCGTGGCAGCGTGCGCAGCGATCTCGTGGCACGCACTTCAGCCAGACGCGTCCGGCGACACACACACACACACACACACATGCATGAGACATGTATGTGAGCGCACACTAGGGTAACAGCTGACTCCTGCTGCGTCATATTGTCCTCCTCTTTTTTCTGTTTCTCTCTTGCAACACACACACACACACACACACACACACACACACACACACACAGTGGCATGTGACTTTACTGCTGCGTCACACATTTTCCCTTTCACGCTGTGGAACAGACACACATCTGTTTCACTCAGATAAACACACACACACACACACACACACACACACACACACACAGACAAACACACAGCACAGAAAGCAGACTGGAATTTCTGCCAGTGTTGCTGTTCTGCGTGCAGGCATCTGTGGGTGTGAGTGGGCTTTGTGTGTGTTGACTGGACATAAAATCCATGACTGTTAACAGTGATTCATCATGTTTTTATAATTAAATAGAGCGTGGTAGTAGCGGTTGTAGTAGAAGTATTGAAATTGGCTGACATCTTCATTAATATTCAGTAGTTTTTTAAGGCTGAAATGGATGTTTGAACTACTTGAGTCTTCAAGTTCTCTTCAGAATTTGACTTTTTCAGGTTATTAAAATGCATTCACACCTCTAAGGGACATTAATATTCATTAAAACTATTGACACCACCAAGCTCAGAGTTATTTTGGGGAGGCTGGCAGCTCTTTAAAGGGAAAACTTTGGTGATGCTGTAGTATCTATTTGGACAACATAGCATGAAAATGATGAAAGCACAACAGAATCAGCCGTGTGTTACCTGCACATCAATGGCTCCACAATCAAGTGCGACTTTGTGCATTCACAATTAGAATATACTGATGTGCTACAATCATGTTTCTAAGAAGTGCATTTATGCAGCTTCTTTGGTTTTATGGCTCTATTACAACTCACCTCACAGGATGAAATTAATGCCTCATGTCATTAATCAGTGGATCAATCTGTGTTTGAAACATATTTCTCCAAGTTCATCCCAACCGTTTTTTTTTTCCAGTTCCAATGAAGCATCTGTGATGAAACTACTTATTAATATAAGTGAAGACCTTTATGTGTTTAGCGTGACGTTATCCAGGACTTATGAGAGATTTGCTTAGATAACTTGCTCTTTCACCAAAGTGGCTTTGGGTTTGCCTAAACTCTGACAGCTGGTAAGAAAACAGAGGATCGGAGGCGCACATCCTCTGAACACCACAGAACATATGATGGAGGCTCAGAGGGGCCAAATTCCTTCCTAGAACCACACCCAATAACGGCCACGAGGGTATTGTCTATATGAGGGTATCCATTTTTTACTCTGAGTATTTCTCAGGATGAACATAAAGGGAAATGCAGGATATCATAGAGAGCATGTGAATGCATCATTGACGGCGGATCCAGTTGAACCTGACCGCCAATGAATTGGTGTCAGTAGAGTTTTGAGTCATTTCAAAGGATTTTGCTTTAACTGTAAAAAGTGCTGACAAGCGATGATTCAGAAGCATTAGAAGTTACCACAGCCGTCTGAAATTGTTGCTCTATGGGGCAATTTCACATGTAGTGAGATCACAGTTATAATCTGAAGCACATGGGGGTATTTGACCTTCTCAGTGTGTGAGTGTTATGTTTCCCAACACTGTCTATGTTCTCAGAGTTATGCACACACACACACACACACACACACACACACACACACACACACACAGAGTCTCCATCCTTCTGAGGACATTAACTTGGCGTACATTCATTTCCTGGAGACTTACCCTAACCCTAACCGTAACTACTTCTTGCCTAAACCTAACCTTTACCCTAACCTAAACCTGATCTTACCTTAAATTTAAACCAAGTCTTCACTCTAACATTGAATCATTTACATTATGGGGGCATTTTGTCCTCAGAGGGAAGGCAAGTCCACACAATGTGAATGTGTAAACAGATTTATGTCCTCACAACATGGGTAAAACATGGTGTACACACACACACACACACACACACACACACACACACACACACACACACACACACACACACACACACACACACACATTGTTCTGATCATAGCTCCCTCCAGTAATGAAACCCATCCCATCTGCTGTACGCCTCCAGTAAAAATATTCCACCTAATCTACAACAACAGCCTTCAGACATTCCTGCAGCCACGGACGAATCGAATGGGAAAAGTCTGTTATCAGAACCACCCCAGTGACTAATATTCACACAGCAGGGTGGCCTGCTGGTTACAGAGACCAGCCTGCAACTGAAAGGCCACATCACTGAACCCCACCGAGTATTTCTTCCATTTCTATCCAAAAACTTGTTGCCGAATTCTAATATTCACTGAAATGTTCGATAAAATGTGAAACGCTAGTTTAATCCTGTCAAATGTTAACGATCATTTCTATGTTCTGGATGTATATATGCTTATATAAGTCTTATTTATAGTAGTCGAACATTTGTCACAGCATCAACAAAGGGAGCTTTTGTCACATGTAGTGATTCAAGTCTGCCGACGTCCCTGAACCCAGGCTATCACATAACCCACGGAGGCACCTCTAGTGATGGCATCCAGTGAAAATATTCATCTTAATCTACATCAACACAACCCCTGACATATGTGTTTTGTCAAGAGGACACAAACACATACACAAAGACACACCTGACTCCTGACTCTTAATATATCCCTCAGCGGTGCTCTCCCACACAGCTGGATGGGGTAGAGTTACACACAGATGGATCAACACACTCGATTATGTGTGCGCGTGCGTGGGTTAATTCAAAATGTGTGACGGCTCCCGTGGTCGTCCTGAGGTTTGGGGAGAGGTTTATAGGACACCGTCTTAGGGAGGGGAAGGAGAGACTGTTGGGATAGGACTGTTGTTGGACTGACCCAGAACATACGCACACACACAAAGGAAGGCACAGCTCCTTTTCACTGTCTGCAAACCAGTAAAATGACTTCTTACAGTTCAATTTCTCTTTTTTCCTAAGCTTTTTTAAGGCGTCTGTCAGCTTCAGATAGCTACAGGGTTAATGAAAGTCCAGTGAGAAATGTTAGCAACTGTGAGCAAGTAATTAAGTCAGTAAAGCTTTATTTATATGGCACCTTTTGAACACACGTTGCTTTACATCACATCAGTAAATAAAAAAGACAAAAGAAAAAATAATCCAGCAACAAGTCACCACCCAGAACACACCCTTTAAGCCATCCCACAAAAGTTTCTTAAAAGTTGTTGAGAACAGCTGATCTAATGGGAGTGGAGGGGAGGTGGGGGGGGGGGATTATTCCAAAGACTGGCTGCCAGGACAACAAAAGAGCAGTCACCCTTGGTTTTTAGCCTGGCACGCGGCATCACCAAAAGGTTTTGGTTGGATGACCTAAGTGGCCACTCGGGGGTGTGAGGGCTTAGAGGCTTGGAAATGCAGGCAGGAGCTAATCCATTTAGTGCCTTAAAAGTGATTAAAACAATCTTAAAATCAATCCTGAACTTTACTGGCATCCAGTGCAGAGCAGCTAAAATTGGATGGATGTGAGATGTACAGCCAGTCCGGGCTACTGACAGCAATAACACTAACCAAGACCACACAAAGTTAAATACGCCATTAGTGACTACCAGGCAAAGACTGCAAATGGTGACAGAGCACAAATGGGCTGCACCGGTTAGGAGCATAAAAGTCCCTCTGACACAGGTCACATTAGGCTTTTTTGGAAAGTAATATTAGCATGTATGAAATTCCTGCCATTTGCCTGCAAGAAGCCCTTATTCTGTATATGTTAGCATGTATGAACTTCCTTATTCTGTATATGTTAGCATGTATGCACTTCCTTATTCTGGATATGTTAGCATGGATGAACTTCCTTATTCTGGATATGTTAGGATGTATGCACTTCCTGTTAGGATGGATGAACTTCCTGCGACATTTGATTTACGATCAGATACATTATGTTAGTGCAACAACTCAGAGAGCCTCTGCACACCAACAAAGTCTTACACTGGAGCAAGCCCAGGCCATCACCTAAGCCTAGATCACAGAGCCTGCTTGATCTCTGCACCATTCGTTATGCAACCACGTCTTAAAACAAACATTTCTTTCTCACATATTTCTGTGCAAATCTCTCCAACAGTCCATTAAGATCCAGCTGGGCTCTGGCCAGAACATTAGATGCTAATACTCTGTGCACTCTAAGCAAACAGAGATGTTTCATTTGTGGGAAATGATGCATTTTTCATGAATGTGTCCCTCTATGACGTGGCTCAGACACATGTCAATTGGACAAATTTGAACTTTGACCTAAAGGTGGTGCAGATCAAAACAAGATCAACAAAATCCTTTGGGATTCACCCTCTAGAGTGCATTAACATTTGTGTAAAATATCATGACAATCCATCTGATAGATTTTCAGATATTTCACTCTAATACAAAGTGATTCTGCAATGTTATTTAAATTATGTTCATATTATTCAATGAGTAATTATATTAGTGTTGAAATGATGAATAATAAATCTGGAACTGCTGTGAACTGATAGCATCTCAGTCTCCCTCTCTTTCTAACCCACACTTACAAACGCGCACACACACACACACACACACACACACAGCTGTCAGCGCTGTCACATTTACATCATTCTGTGGGAAGAAACAGCATCTGGTGGGTGTGTCTGTGTGTGTGTGTGTGTGTGTGTGTGTGTCTGTGTCTGTGTCTGTGTGTATGTGTGTGTGTGTGTGTGTGTGTGTGTGTGTGTGTGTGTGTGTGCGTGCGTGCGCATGAGCGAGTGAGTAAGTGAGAGCTTTTGGATATGATTACACAGAGCTGAGAGTCACACCCTAACTTGGAGTCATGCGTCCACATCCCTAAGTAACACACACACACACACACACACACATAGATGAAATAACACTGTCAAGGCCAAACACACATGGCCGACAGAAGCCACACCTTGCGTGCACGCAGCGTCCAGTTTTTACCAGACGTAAACCACACTGACCTGACTGTGCACTGATTCTCTGACACTTATACACACACACACACACACACACGCACACACACACGGCCAGCAGTCCCACCCTGACACATAAATAAACTGCTTGTTGATTTGTCTGTGTGTGTCTGTGTGTGTGTAGCTTTCTTCACAAAGTCAAGGAGCAAATCTGAGGAACTTAGAAGAAAGTAAAGCACAGATAAACACACACACACATACACCCAACACACACACATACACATCTTTCAAAGTCACCTCTACATTTGCTCCTACTTCAGTTCCAGTTTTCCAGCTGTTCTATTATGTATGAAAAGCTGATGTGAGAAGAAGACAGAAGAGTGTAAGGCAAACACACACTTTGTGAGCTTCACACAAACACGGCCACTTGTATCCTCACACACACACACACACACACACACACACACACACACACACACACACACACACACACACGCATACATTCATGCACAGAGAAGAAACACATTGCCACAACTCACCCCCACACGCTCCTGCCTTGTCTCAAACTCTTCGTTTTAGTTTGCTACCGAATGTAGAAGGTGGAGGACGAAGAAGAAAGACAGATACCTGAAGACGACTGTGAAGGAGTGAGAGGAAGAGAAGAGGGAGGAGGAGGAGGAGCTGTTTGGCTAGCTAACAATCCTCTTAGCCTGGTTATGTCATGGGACCAAGCTAATCCTACCTTCACTGACTGACCAACACACGCACACGCACACACACGTATACACACACATACACACACACACACACACAGGCTGACTAACCTGCAGACTGACCAACACAGAAACGAACAACATACATACACACACACGCAAACATGGCTGCTGACTGGTTAACCAAGGCCTGACCAACAGGCACAAAGCAGCCGTCTAGTCTGGGGTGAAATACAACAGCTACCATGGTTATAAATAGCTGTTAGTGATAAATACAAAGCTGCTAGCATGAGGTCAGCTGCTCTTTTTACTGTGTGATTCATTATTTTGGAGAAAAGATAACAAAACAAGCAAGCTCACAAGAGTTAGTCACTCTAGTGACAAAAGGTTGATTCCCATTTCATCCCTTTATGTCTCTGTCTGTGACTACATGTGTGGCGATTATAGTGTATGTATAGAGGATATATTACATGTGTGTGCGCATGTGTGTGAGTGTGTGAGTGTGTGTGTGTGAGTGTGTGTGTGTGTGTGTGTGGGTCTTGCTGGTAGAGAACTATAATCACCACTGTCACTAATCCACGGGCTAATCCGCTAGACTACACACAAAAAGACAAATACATACACACAAACGTGCACATACGTTGACCTGTGAAGATGTGAACACACACACACACACACACACGCGCACCAAGACATTTTTAATGCTTTATTTGCATTCTATCGATTAAATGAGCACATTTTAAGGAGACCCAAACGCCACTGAGGTTTCATTAGTGGAACTGAGATTGTAACACTTGATTCAAGCCCAATATTCAAAAGCCAAATATCCCAATCAGCAGGTTACAGATATATTAAAGGAATATTGACACGTTAATAACAGAGAGACAGCTAGCCTTGGTCTGTCCAGAAGTAACTAAATCCACCTGCCGGCATCTCTGAGGCTCTTTATTTATTAACATGTTATATCTCGTTGATTTCATCCATTCAAACAGCAAGGTGGGAAAATGACAGGTTGTGGATTTACAGCAGGTTATTTCAAAGACGTTTTTTTTTTATATATACCTTCAGAGAGTAGCAAGATTGCCGTTTCCCCCAGTTTCTAGTCTTTATGCTAAGCTAAGTTAGGTATGAAAGAATTATCGATCTTCTCATCTAACTCCTGGCCAGAAAGTGAATAAGCTATTTTTCAAAATATCTTTTAAATGATTATTCTTTTAAAGATTATTTGTGTGTTCAGCTTGTTTTTGGGGTAAAGCAAATGCTCATATATCACAGTACAGGTACGGGTCTAGACCGTAGACCACAGAGGTATACAGTAGGACTGCTGGAGACTTTCCACAACATCACTATGTGTTGGACTGTAGAGGCCTAGAGATGTGCACTACAGATCCTGGATGTTGACGTTGAGCTAATTGGAGATGCATAACGCAGCCTGTCCTGCATCCTCAGCCCAGCCCAGCTCCAGTGTGTGTGTGTGTGTGTGTGTGTGTGTGTGTGTGTGTGTGTCCACCTACCCTGTCACTAGCACTCTCTGTTGCTTCTGTGGTCCAGCTCTGCTCCAAAGGCTGCTGACTACTTCCTGCATATAAATGAAAAATGAAAAAACATCAGAGCAGCATTGAAACACTAAGTTAAAAAGGGCAGTGGCGAGTTAAACCTTGTGGCTGGGTAGACTGTTGAACATGTGACACACACACACACACACACACACATACACACACACACACACACACACACAGTAACCATAATTAACCATTTCACCCTGTGTGTCTCATCTAGAAAAAAAAAGTACAGCAGCTTGTAGGTGTGAAAAATCTCTTTCCTTCATGTTTTGCTTGTTTTAACAAATACCTTCATATCTACAATCTGTCCTATTGACTGTGTGTGTTTTGATCATGTTCCCGTCTCTGAGGTTGAAAGTGTTATTCTGTGGATGTGTCCTTGCTACGGTTAGTCCTCACTGTCCTCATTCACATTCAGTCAATGTTACACCTTCTAAGGATGCAGATGATATTGTTGGCAACCTGCCTGCTGTGACAGCACTGAAGCACTGAGGACATATGCTGCGTGTTTCTAACGCAAGATCAAAAACATCTCAAAGAACATTGTTAAAAATGCAGTTATTATGAGTGAAAAAAGGGTGTAGTCTCCCCCATCGTATCTACACCCAGCTCCACCTTTCTATCTGTGTACAATCTATAAATAGCCTCATTCGTTTGAAGTCTACTAAGACCAGACAGGCTCAGTCTGGGCTAATCCCATTCAGCTCCAAGTTTCTCCTCCAGTCAATTGGGCAGTTAATATAGCACTCAACATTCACTTGAGCAGATCAAGTGGTATCTTATAATCAATTAAATAGTATTCAGTATGTTTAATTAGAGTGGAGAAGCTATCACACCAGGATAATTAAAATAGTATGAGAATAACCAAGAGTAATTTATGGGACCAGAAAGAATACATCATTAGTACCATTAGTTGTTGTGGGCCTGAATTAACTTATGACCAGGTAATTACCTCTGCTCCACCCCTGTAGGAGCAGTTTACTCTCTATTACAGGCCTGATTATTTGGCGAGGCAGGAAAGCAGTGAAGGGTGGTGTCCTTGCGTGGGAGGTATTGTTCTATCCTTGGAGAACAATTGGCAGGTCTAAGGAGCTGTTTTATGAGTGAAGAGCCGAAAACAAGCTGGCGGCAGACCGCAGGGACAGTTTGGCTGCTGCAGCCTGTCCCTCATCACCGCTGATGATGTGGCCGCCTCTACATTTAGATGCACTGATGTGCGTGTCGGACGGCAGGTGGCTCTTTTTTATCTCCTTTTAAACCTTGCTTTCCTGTTCCTAAAACGATTACACATCTGCTGGGGCATGACCCCTGACTGGATGGAAAATGATAGGAACAGAAACATTTGACAGCAATGAGAGCAGGTGTAGATAAAACGGCTTAAACAGAGGTTTAGCTACACACACTAACAAACAATCACATCACACACATGGGAAAGCCTTTATAGCCTCTGTGACTAAGCCAAGCTGCAAAAAAAACATCAAGCGAAGACAAATGTTATGATTACTTCACTTCACCGTTCAGAAGCACACTGTAATAATGAGATTCTAATGAATGATAATTATGTTTTTAATGAATGGGAATGCACCAGCAGGTGGTGAGGTTGTTGTGTCCCTGCAGTGAGCAGACACAGACACAAAAACACACCAGAGCTACAGTACAAAGACGCTATTAGAGCGGCACCCCCTGCTGCTGTACGCTCTGGGCGCTGACACACACAAATATCACATATTCATTCGCTCCTTTCGCTGAACAAGTTTAGGAGAGAAACGACAGCCATTTAGCGTCAGCGCTAAATGCTGAATCGGTTGTGAGCTCTAAAGCTCCGAGCAATTCAAACTGCTATTTTGGCAGAACGTCATCTGACATTTCTGCAGCACACCAAACATTTCTCTGTCCTACTCTCCATCCCCCTCCCCTCTGTCCTGTCCATGTTATGTAACTCTAATCATCTTATCTGGCTAATTACTGACCAAGCCCCTGACCTCACCTCTAAACCTCATACACACCACTGGCTCTCTGTGTCTGCATGTTTTCTTCATGTGAGCAAATGATGCTCACTGCTGAAAAAGGAATCTATTGTCAGCAATTATACTGTGTGTGTGTGTGTGTGTGTGTGTGTGTGTGTGTGTGTGTTTTGTTGTACCTTGTGTCCAGGAGGGGCAGTGTCTGAGGTAGAAGCTGACCTCCGGCCTCCTGGCCCCCCACTGCTGGAGAAGATCCAACAATAACAACTCCTGAGGGAGAACTCGCTCTGAGAGGAGGCAGAGAGAAAGTGAGCAAACATTAGCTGAGCTAACTTACATCATCATTAACTCCTTTAAGACACTACAGGTTTTTTCATGCACGGGTCAATTCGGAGATTTTGGACTATTTTGCCTCCAGAACATTTTTCTTTCAAGTGGAAAGACAACATTCACATTTAGTGTTTCTTTTACTACACTTTGCCTGTCGGCCATTTTCTGATTTAAGGAGTTATAATGCAAAATATTTGTATGTTTGTTCAGGAAATGGATGCAAATGTATTTACATAATTAGCATTTTTACTTTTTTTAAAAAAATAATTTACAAATGTGATACGAATAATTACTTATTCTTAAAGTAGTTAAATTAAAGTTGTAATCAATAGTGAAGTTTCTTTTAGTTTCTTTTCTATTAGTTCTATTTTTTAACTATTTCTTAACTTTCACATTCACTGTCAATAGTTACTGTCGAACATAAAATTACAGACATTCCTTCGTTGTCCTTTATTGCCTCCTCACAGTTCAAACACTTAAAACTCATCAGGTTGGGTGATGACTTCCTTGTGATGGCTTTTTATATTTCTATGCTTCTACTCTCTTTCTGTTTTTTTTCCATTTGATCCCACTGTCCTGAAAGTAGGTCAGTCATTACAAACTCCCACTGTGCAGACAAATGTTGTTGAAACTTTCAGATGTGTACTGTATTCTAAATTTCAGTGTAGATCTCAAAGCTTCAAAAGACGGCAAACTGAATCCTTGATACGTAAAATGATGTAGACAGCCAGGATTTTTCCATGTGATGGTGCGATGCAGCCGTATAAAACACATGGAGTCTCAGTGCAAACAGCATGTACTTAAAGAGTGGGAATTAAACTGAATTAATCTATGATCAAAATTCAAACAAAAGGGTGTCACACTCATAAAACTTGAAAACCTGCTATCACTACAACAACACAGCAACAATCACAGCAAAACACATCAATCCACAGCTGATAATACACACACGTGTGGACAATGACTTAGCAGCCACACACACACACACACACACAGACACTAGGAGTGCAGCCGGTTGTGGCCTTGGGGCATCACACAGCAACGCTCTGACACAACACCATTTATTATGTGCTGCTTTACAGTGTCATCCTCTAAGAAACAGTATAGTATCAGAGTCATTTATAGCCTGTCTGACCGCTCAGTCACTCCGCAGCGCTACACAAACACACTGTGCTGTTATGTGGCTATGATTGAATGAATGTAGGCCACACTTTAATGGACACAGTAGCTCTCAGTGTCTGCGTGTGATGGACTGGTCTATTCAAGTTTACAATGGCGTACGGTATACAGTGGGCACTTAGCCCTCTATTGATTTCACAAGCTGTAGCCATGACATAGGCCCGACTTTGTTTATAATTAGCTTCAAAGCAAATGATCGAGGCCGGAGCCACACTCTGATTATCCTGTCATGTAATTCCAGATTAGAAACATGTCAATACTGTAATGCTCAAAAGAGCGTGTCAATAATAATTGTATTAGTGATGGAAATGGTGATGAATTATGTGTATGTGCGTGTGTGTGTGTGTAGAAACACTGTGGCAGAACAGCAGAACAACAACAATGACATTAATGCTAAGAAATTTCATCACGGATGGATGGATGGATGGATGGATGGATGGATGGACGGACGGACGGACGGACGGACTCACCATGTCCATTCCATACTTCGGCCAGGTGACACTCCCCCTCGCCAGCTTCTTTGCAGTATTCCACCACGTCGATCACTCTGGTGGCCGGAGTCACTGGGACCTCAGTTAGCATCTGCTGGGTGTCATTGAGGTAAACCGTCAGGATCACCTGTAACCATAGCAACACACGTGTTAAATATAATAAAAGATCTTAAGATTTACCACCTTACTATTTCAGGACAAAGGAAACGACAGACGATGTACCTCTCACTCATTACTGACTGGGATCAGATGTGGCTCGCTGATTAACTTAGCAAACTCATGGTTAATCCGTCTATCAACGCATTGCCAGTGATAACTACTGATAAATCCCTCAGTCCTGTTCCTCCTTCGGCTGTGGCGAGTGATCGCATCCAGATTCAAGTGGAAAATCCAGGTGAAAACAAAGAGACAGCTAAGATCTTCTCACACAAACCACCTCTGAGGACAGTTTAAGATGCACTCAGACACATCAGCTCACAGTGTGTGAATGCAGAGCGTCTCCAATACACACAGACCAAGGAAAAAGTGCATCCACTGTAATCAGCAACAGTTTAATGTAAGTTGGCCCAGATAACATCGAGCTGCAGATGGGAACTGAATCTAATCAAATCCTTAAGAAACAGTGCACGTTAATGTGAAGTGATAAAACAGGCCATAGAGATGTGTGGGGTGGGAAAAGAATCCGACATTGTTCATCTGATAGCAGCGGCTCGTAACACGATACAGACATCTATCTGGCCAAACAACACATTGATCCCAGCTTTAATTACCTATCAATAACTGCTTGTGTACACACAGACGTACATCTCCCTCTGGGCTCAGGACAAAAGGTTGAACCTCATCTAAATTGAGCGAAAATGAATCGATTGAAGTTTAGTCTTTAGTTAGTTGAGACTAACAAAGTAAAGTATGGTATAATACTGCTATTATTATTATTATTATTATTATTATTATTATTACGATGAAGCTTTTAGTTTGGTTTCACATATCTGACAAAGCCACACACGACTTCACGGTATCATCTGGGTTGTAATGATCCCCTCTGAAATCATTTTGCTATCAAATCCTCCAAATTGTGCAGCCAAAAGATTAAAACAGCAATCAGAAAAGGACATCCTGTGTTATCGCCAGTGATGTCATCGGCAATGTCACCGATGATGTCATGTCACAGTCAGTCGGCAGTTGAAAAATAAATTTAGGGTAATCTGGGATAGGAGCACACACACACACACACACACACACACACACACACACATCAATGCACACACACACAGATCCAGACACACTTTTAATCTCAATGTTGCCTTTTCTCCCCTCTGCACACACTCACACACAAACACACACACTCAAAATGTATACAGTGCACTAATCCACAGTATTCTATATACACCTGTCCCAGATCATGTGAAGTAATCTCTGGTTGCATGCAGACAGACTGAGCAGGGACACATTCTCTAAAGCTTGGATTAGACACACACAAACACGAGTGTATGAACACACACACACACACACACACACACACACACATGCAAACACAGTAGGGGTTTTTCTAGTCCAAACCATTTAAAGGAGGCTAATCGTGGCCTCGCAAGGGCTCCAACGGCTCTGTTTCACATGGCAGAAAACATCATTTGCCACACTGACTATTCACAGAGATCGACAAAATACTCATAACTATTAATAACTATAATATAAATATGTAACAAAATATTTCTTGTAAATGAAGCACACACACACACAAAGTTTGACACCACAAATCTTCTAATATCTGACACCTCCATGGAGCTCTGCCGCAGTGTTAAACCATAATAAAAAACTAATTAATGAGTAAATGTGTAACGATTAGAAGGTTAGAAGATTAGAACGACAAGAAAAGTTCAGGCTGTTTCTGTGCGAGTGCAGGTTCATTCAGTATAATTATTAAGAGGTGATTTGTCATTTCCAAATGCAGGTGATACAAGGAACTATTTCCTCTGTTTCCTCTCTCGGGGACAACCAGCAGAAGTCACATTCTTCATTCTAACCTCGTTAGAAACACTTTTAGTGACCAACATCGAAGGTAAACAAACCGCTGAACTGGACAGCCTGACTTTTTTCACCTCACTGCTAAATGGTAAATAACTGCACTGCATTTCCATAAATCGCTCTTCACCCAAAGTACTTTCCATCTTGTCTCTCGTTCACCCGTGTTTGTTGCATTCATGCACGGGGCTCAGTTTGTCGCTCAAGGACACTTGGGCATGTGGACAGTTGAGGCGTGTGGTTTCTACGCCTGCAGTTCTACCCTTTCTGCTGGAAATGAGGTGATTTGTGGAGATGTTTTCAATTCACTGCTTTTTGGTATCTGTCCTGATTTGGCACCAATCACTTCTTTTCTCTCCAACTATTTAATTCGCAAACCCTGAGCTTTCTGTCAAAAACGCCATGTTGACTGATGCATACAGGCCTTTCTCACAGCAGACATTTTGACTGTATATAAGAAGTGGCCGTAGTCACTGTGATGTCGACTGCTGCTTTGAAGCCTTGACTTTGGCATTTTGTGTTTGCATGTGAGGTTCATTCCACGAAGACTGCCTCTGATTGGTTATGTTTAGGCATGACCCGCCTCGGATTGGTTAGTTACAAGCTAACCCCCCACTAAAGCCTCTCCTACTTCATGGTCTGTTTTCCTCTAAATGGGACCACAATTTACTAAATGAGCATCTTGCTGTCTTGAAGAAGACTTGACACTAGCGATTGAGACCATAAACTCATTAGAAACGTTAGCACTAAGGTAATAAATCAAGTGAGAAGTGGGCTCATTTTCTCATAAACTTTCATCGGACTTCTTTATGGAGCCAGTGGAGTCGCCCCTGCTGGCTTTTAGAATGAATGCAGGTTTAAAGGACTTCCGCATTGGCTTCACCTTTCAGACCCAGAAGCTACGTCCACTTCTTTCATACAGTCAGTGGTCACAGAAGGAAAAGCACACGTGTTACTAATAACATTAGATGTTCCTGTCAAAATTGGTCACGACCAAACATATTGAGTGAGAAGAGGCCTGTTGAGTTGTCTTGATGTAGAGAAAGTAGGTGTTTAGAAACCCAATCTGCAGCTTCCACTATGGCCACTACAGTGTGGATTACAGTAGGTCACTGAAAAACCCTCTATAGATAAACCAGACAGTAAAGGTCACAAGCAGGTCAGATTCACCAAAGCGCCAAACCCTTAAACTGAGGTTTGATGGCTGCTCTACCATTATCAGCAAAGAGGTTCGACATAGGTAAAGGTCAACATGTCAAATGATGACAACCTAAGGATGTTTGGTACAGTTGTACAGTTTGTGGGGTGAAAAGCCGAATCATGAGTGGATCCTAGTTCTGATCATTTGCACATGAACTCACAAGGAGGCCAACTTTCTTCTGTCTATCAGGGAACGGGACACACACACAAAAAGACACACAGCAGGAGGCACATTGAGTTGTGGTTCCTAAATTGCCCCTGGTGCTGAATGGAGTGACTCTGGCTATTTTGGGCGTCAGAGAGAACGAAAGAGATAGTCAGAGGAGCACAGTGAGACTGTGTGGAGTGACAAACAGCCCAGTATTCACTGTTCGTCTGCTGCAAAGACAGCACACAGCAATGCTTGTTTTACTAGTTACTCCAGGGAACTTCAGCACAGTGTTTTAATTGTGGGAGCGTGGCAGGATGGCACAGTGGTCGGCAAACATCTTTTTCACTGAAACCTCAACTACTAAACAACAGCAAACTCATTGGCAGTCATTGCAATGTTAATTTGACCAATTAAAGTATTTCCTTATATGAAAACAAAACACCAGCACCAATCTTTTAGTAATATACATAAAGGGTCCAAATACAGTCAAGCTTTCTGTCTCTCACTCACCGACGGTTTGGCTTTCCTGGTTTTCACCTTCTTCTTCTTCTGTTTTCTGCATTTACTCAGTTTGAGGTTCTCGGACAGAAACACCAGTCGCTCCAACACCAGCCCAAAGAAACGCTTCATCGGGAAACCATCGGCTGGAAACACACACACGAGTGTGTGTGCGTGCCTGCGTGTGCATGTGTGTGTTTGATATATAGATGAGCAGTGGTGTCAGATGGAGAAAGTCGCGTCTTTGTAGGAGAGAGTGTGTTTGACACGTGTGAATGTCAGAGTGTGTGTGCGCAAGGGTAGGAAACACAAATATAAGAGTGTGTGTCAGAGAGGGAGGAGGGGAGGGAGGGGGGAGTCGGTTTTCAGTAAATATGAGGAGAGGGACAGAGGGTGAGGAGAGGAGGATGATGGGAGATAAGAAAAAGAATCCGGACACTTTTCATGGCCATTAGTGGGAGTAGACTGTGATACTGAGCTGACATTGGTTCTTATTATAAATCTGACACGGTCCAGTCAACACCTCCCCGGCTGATATGATGGAGGTGCTTCTGCTTTTATTGTTACAGTGATTAAATCACAGGTGTGGCCATAAAAACCATTTGAATAAAGAGGAATATAAAGTGGCCTCATGCACCTGTACCAGTTTCCTTTCCACTACATCACCCTGCTTTAGGTCGTCCAGCCATGAAGAAGTTTCTCTGCGGCTAAACTTGAATAATTAGAATTTTCAGGAATGTTCAGATCATGAAAATGGTCAAATTGTGAATAAATGCTGGGAGCAGCCATGAACAGGGTTGTCCCTGTACTATCACTGTCTGAAAACTGTAAACAGACATGGATTAATGGAACACTTCACATGGGATTAACATAGTGTTTACATACTGTTTTCAGATTTTCAATTCTTTCAATTTCATGTAGTGATTTTCCCTCAGTAGGCGTCTTTATGTGGGGTACAGCTTCGCATTTCTACAGTTTTTAAATCACTGACATCAAATCCTATTTCCCTTTATTGCCATGCTATTTATTCATGTATTAATCTCTAATGTAGCCAGCATATTGGTAACGAGTCAAATCTGGTCTAAGTTGAACCAATGAGACAATTAAAAATGATCATCATCAGATGTAGAGATTATTACTCAGCTAACTTCCTGACTAGTCTGAGCACAGGACAACTGAATTGTGAGGTCTTAAAAAAGTCGCAGACGTTTAGATGCCAAAACTTTTTTTTTAGCTCAGAGACCAGCAGAGCTGGAGCCGGACAGGTCACTTAGGGTTGAGCCTGATGCCTTCGCCTCCAAAGTCACTAGTTACTAATTTACTTCAGATTATCTGTATGTAATTTTTGTAATCATGTGCTGAAAGTATATTGCAGGAATAAGCAGATTTATAACTGAACTTTAATTGCATTATGATTGTGCAATTCAAGGTAGCCGTTTAAACTAGAAGAAACAAGTTAATTGAGTATGTTTCAAAGGAAATATGAAAACATTACTCCTTTATGCACCGAATATCAACAAAGGTATCGGCGTTAATGTCAGCTGAATCCTTCTGTATGTGTATATTATACATACGTGAGTGTGGATTGGTTGGTGTCTGTGGTGTGGAGTGAGGCTGTCCAGAGGCAGCGGTGGTAATGTTGGTGGGGAGAGATTAGAGAGGCTACAGTGATATACTGCAGCATGAGCACTAAAACACACACACACACACACAGAAAGGACACAGAAGGTACACTGGCAGAGGAGCTGTCTCGCTCTCTGTCTCACATACACACACACACACACACACACACACACACCCACGAGGTCACATGTTTGGTGCATGTGCTCAAAACAGACACACACTGCATCTATTGGAATTGACAGAAAATCAGTAGCTAGTGCAGACAAGTTGTTATATCATTACTGTGGACTGTCATCACATTCATATGGTTTGTCTGCACTGACTGAACACATTCATTCAAGGCAACAACATTAAACAGGCCTTATCTCTCTTTTACTTCCTGTTTTACCGTTTCTGTTTCCTGACCTCTGTGTCACTCCTGCTCTCACACACACACACACACACACACACACACACACACACACACACACACACACACGATAAATCTTCAGTCACAGATCAGTTGTTGTGTGGATGTGGCTCATATTTATGCTGCATGATCCTTTGAAACTGCAGTTTGACGCAATTCCAGACCGCCGTGACCTTAAAGTTGAGAAGCATCAATGATTGGGATAAATGGAAAAAAAAAAATAGGAATTTTGAGCATCATGAGGCATTTTTATAGTGGGGTAACCCAATCATTATGTCAAAACAGTAATTTAAGTTGACTAGAGAAGAAGCAGTGTTTTGTTATTCGTTAGTGTGTGTGTGTGTGTGTGTGTGTGTGTGTGTGTGTGTCTCCACAGGAACTAGAATTCTTACAAACAAAATGTTCTTCCAAGTTCTTCAAAGGGACAGAACTGTACTTCCACCCACCACAGACAATACAACCACATGCTGCAGCCGAGTCACATTCACACACACACAGAGACACACTCAGATATATTCAAGGTACAATCAGTACAAGAATAAGGATAAATATATATTTCCCAACCTATTGCCTCTGTTTAACAATAACAATACTAATGTTTTGCTTTTTCGTACAGGAAAACATGTTCAGCTGACCAGTGTGACTGTGTGTCTTGCTAAGGCATGCTAAGAGCGGTGAAACAGTCACATGGGTGTGACACTGTGCTCATCAGCTGTCACCAGCTGCCCACTGAAAGGAGAAATGTATCAAGAGAAAGTCAAACCAGAAGCTCCTGGTTGCTGCTCCAGAAGAAAACCTCCTTCAAAATCTCACTGATATCTGTAACAACATTAATAACTAAAAAATACAACACTGGAACACTGGAGTCTTTCTCAACAGTGTGCCGTGTTTTTCTCTCCATATGTCCACGTAAGGACAAACACCATTTCCCATAAGCCCTAGGACTGGACACACGATTTAGACATCAGAGATAACAGCTAGAAAGTTGGGACAACAAGTTGACTTTTCGAGAGGATATGGACCGAGTCAAATAAGCTAATTGTAAATTGCATTGGCAAATTATCATGGGAGTTGTAGTTTTTTGGCGGATGTATCGTTGGGACTTCTGCTCTCTCTATGATACATATTACAATAATAAATATATTTATCATGTCAGAACTGGGGCTTGTTTGGTTGAACTGAACTGAGTGTGTGTGTGTGTGTGTGTGTGTGTGTGTGTGTGTGTGTGTGTGTGTGTGTAGTGGTATAGTGTAGTTATTCTGTCACCCTCTGCAGCTTACACAACTTATCCGTGGCGAAGACAAAGGCACATAGTGAAAACTGCATGTTAACATGTTATTGCATTATTCACAGCGTGTGACTTTACTACAGCAGTGTCATGTTTGTGAATGTGCTTTATGTTACACAGGACTGGACGCTGCTCAGGCTGCTGCACCTTTTCTTGTGTGTGCCAGTAAATGATTTAAAATGATGATATGCTCTGCTGGGATCAGGGGGTGTACTGTGCTTATACCTGCTGTGCCAACCATTCAGGCAGAGTTGTCCTCCTGGGAGTAAAATGGTTTCAGTCTGTACCATCTGTCAGACTGGATTTTTTTTCCCCCAGTCCACTGTCCAGATGCTTCCTGTGTGTTTTGTTGCAGTTGCTTAGATAAATTCCTCATTGCTCATCTCTTCCTCCAAGATCTTGGGCGACACCTGAACTCTTTCTGGTTTTAAATGAAATCGGGAAGATTATTTAAGAGCAGCTGGTGGGAGCCCACGTTATTTTAATTACATTTTTGTGACATTTCAAACAACGGCCTGCTCACGAGTTACTGATGAATCATGGGCTGGTTAGTGTGGGAGAGGAGGAGTGTGCTGCCATTCAAACACCACACAGGAAGACATCCTTTTATAGTGAGCACAGCAACCAAGATTAGCAAAGTATTACACACTGAGGAGAAAATAGCTACTGTCTTTCCAGTGAGGCAGCTTCAAGTATCACCTGCTATTAAACTGAAGGGATCTGCAAGCTTAAATATGGAGTCAAATATGTAGTAACACTCACTAAAGACAGACTAATGATAGGCGTGAGTCCATATTGCATTACATGCACTTGAGGAGCTGGGCTGTCACTGTAAGCATGTCCTGGAATAAATTAACTTCTTCATTAATTAGAATAAGAAAAAAAAAGTCCAGAGGTAACAGAGGGCTGACAAAACAAATATTCTTAAGAAAGCTCATGACTAAAGCTCACGAATGAAAACAAGAAAACGCGGAAAGAAAGAAAAGCATCTTGAAGTGACAGCAACCTCTGTGTTTTTATGTGTGTGTGTGTGTGTGTGTGTGTGTGTGTGTGTGTGTGTGTGTGTGTGTGTGTGTGTGTGAGGCAGAGCACGGTTGAACACGGCGACAGCTGAAAGTGATTTGCGTTTCAGACAACCCAGCTCCCACTGCCCACACCCAAACACACTCACACACACACACACACACAAATCAGTCAGTACCGTCTCTATAGGAACCGCATGTGACCTGTGAAACACGAGCCTCCAGCTCATTGAGAAAGAAACAATCCGTACACTTCTGAGCCCGCGTACAGTATCTCCTACTGTGCCTCGGAATCGCTTGTGTTCATGAAAGTTTTCTACAAAATGCGAGCAGCCTCCCAGAAATCCCACAGCAATCTCAGTGAGCAACAAATCAATGCTTGGCACTATCCATTGCTGAGAGCATTTTAATGTTCAGGATTCATTTATTTATCTCAACAAAAGAAAAACCCACCAAATTGATTTTGCAGCACATTTTTTAGTTGGTGTAAATGTTTTTTTCCTATTCAGCTTTTGGAAATGTTGGCTATGATAACAGCAGAGTACAAGATCATCAATATGTTGACTGTGCCACCACAGTAGGCTCCCTGCTAATACTGAGGGATATACTGCACTTTGTAGTTCATAATAGGAACATTTCAGCATGTTAATTAGTGTTGAACTAACCTGCACTTGTATTCAGATGTGATAAACTGCAGGAGCTGCAATGTTAATTGTAAATTTAAAATGCCACGTGCAAACTTGTGGATGGGCTAGTGGGTATAACTTTTCCCATGATCACCGTTTAGTGTGTGAGCATGCAAACGTGCTAATTAGCACTACACACACAGTGAGGTTGACAGGGATGTCTTTAACTTAGCAGGCTTTTGGTCATAAATCAGTGTGTTAGACAAATGTAAGCCTAATGGTCATTAGGGTGCATCATCTGGGGGCCATGAATGTCTGCACAAAAGCTCAATACATCCAATATTTCAGTCACACAGCCATGCAGCTGGTATGGCTAATAAACAGCATATTTAGATTTAGCAGGGACTACTTTCTTTGTTCGTGGGAAATGAGAGAGGCGGCAGCAATGTAGCCAGCACTCTACCCAGGAAAATATGTGTTGGCAGTTCAACATTTCACAGGAAGATGCCAGATGATATCCTGCTCTGTTTTGCATTTGCTGTATCAATCAAGCACGCTGCTCGCTGTTTGCAGAAGTGAGGACAGAAAAAAATAAATAAATAAAAAACATGAGGAAAGTGCTTCAGAGTCAGTGCAGTCTTCTCAGCAGTTTGAATAATAAAGTGAAAACTTGATGATGGCAGCTTTAGGCAAATACTTTGACAAGCTGAAAGTCCCAAAGCTGTGAACGCTGAGTGGACAATGGTAGGAGCTAAAACTTCCGTACGCTGGAAAAACAGGGTGAAGAAAAGGCCTGAACCAGGAAGGACATTCAGGGTGAGGTCAAAGGTCAAGAGAGAAGTACTCTGTGTGTGTGTGTGTGTGTGTGTGTGTGTGTGTGTGTGTGTGTGTGTGTGTGTGTCTCTCTGTCTCTGCAGTAAACACATCTCTATATCTTTGGTGTATTGTCTGCAGCTGACAGCGGCCCAACCCAGCCACAAAGTGTTTTCAGAGTGTGTGTGTGTGTGTGTGTGTGTGTGTGTGTGTGTGTGTGTGTGAGTGAGTGAGAGAGAGAGAGAGAGGGAGCGATAAAGAGAGGAAGGACAGGATGGGAACAGGAACACTAATGGTTTACTGATTTTAGTGTTGGTTTGTGGGTAGAAACTATTTGGTTGTGAGACTACTGAGAGACTTTGAAGCCTTTATCTGTCCCGTCTGCAAAGCAAGATCCACTGACTGTTCTCTACCCTCCAGAAACTTATCGTACATCAGTAACACCTCCTTCAAAGTATTTGAAAACTTCAGAAAATGTATGCACTTTTAAAAAGGTTTTTCGTTTATTCGGCTGCAGTCGTGCATGAATGCATTTCTCTGTTTAATATATATAAATCTAATTGTATCTTTTAAAATACAAACATGAAAATATTTCAACCAACTTCAGACGAGCAATCGCACTACATATGCACACACACACACACACACACACACACACACTGAATATTGTCAAGACATGGAGAGGTAAAGTAAGACTTCCGGTTGAAACCTTCAAAATAAAAGCCCTACTGATGAACTTGCCAGTAGAACTGTTAAATAAAGCAAAATGAGAGAAAATCTCCAATGCATATACACTCACTGCACCATACAGCAGGTACTTTATGTGAGGATATATGGAGTTACCACCTTTACCAGCTAGAATAATAGAAACTGTAAACTACAGGCATCTTTGATATATAACTACAATAACTTCATCATCCTTTGCACACTTTAAGAACACACACTGGTGTATCCATGTTACAGTACATGCCTCCCTTCATTGCCTACTGAAGGACTATGTATGAAAGGTTTAACACACAAACCTCAGTGGGTCTTCTCACTACATCCTAAGTTGCTAAGAAGCAATTTTGAAACTTCCGGTTTAGTTGTTCATACATGTGGCAGCTTGACGGAGCTCAGACCTGAAGACAAGCAGCAGCTTTTAACACCTTTGTATCTCTGAAGTCATTTCTTACATGTCAATTTAAAGACTTTTATAAATTATGATAATTATTCCAGAAAGAAACTCGCAGCACATTGTGCTATCCATCATTTTGGGAAGAGCTGATGTGAAAATACACACTGAATGACGATACTAGCGACTGAAAAGTTGTATTTTTTAGTTGCAGTTGATTAAATGTACATAATAAATATTTAATATGTAAAATGTCCCTAAGTATCCTGTCGCTCTGTGGTTCAGCTCCAGCTTTAAGTGACTACCACTGACGTCCTGTTTGTTTCACTGGAGCACACAGCAGTGTTGGTGTTGGATGTGTTGGCCATTTTTCTGAGGAACACGTTCATTTAATGTGTTTAATCAATGAAGACTCACCGGTAACATCGCTGCGGCTCTGCCCTCCTGTCCCGTTAGGACAGCAACTTTCTGCTCCTCGCTGTCCTCCACTCTTCTTCTTCTTCTTCTTCTGCTGCTGCTGCGCTTTCTCCCTCTTTTCCTCTGCTCTCAGCTCATTTTCCACAAGTCCAACTTCTTCTTCTTCTTCTTCTCCGCCTCTGCGTGTCCGGAGATCCAGATGCTGAGAAAACCAAAGCTCCACTTTCCTCTTTCAATCCCTCCCTCTTCCTTCCCCTCTCTCTCTCTCTCTGTCTCTCACACACACACACACACACACAGTCTCTCTCTCTTTTGTTTCACAGAGGAAATACAACTGGACGTGAGAAACCTGGAAACACCAGCAGTGGTTCCATTATGACAGATTCTCTGATTTCATCCTCCGGTCACCCCGAGCGGGCGGGCACTCCTCCGGTTTGGGCTGCAGGGTGAACTGGGTCACCGTCCCAATCATCCGTCCCATCTGCCCCCGCTCCCCCCCTCCTCCTCCTCCTCCTCCTCCTCCTCCTTCTTCTTCTTCTTCTCTCGACAAATAGCCTACAGCTTCATTCAAATATGTGGCTAAAAGTAGGTGGTGGAACAATCACTAATACAAAAATCAATACTGTTTTCCAAAGAGGTCAATTCATGTCATTTAGAGTGGAGCGCCCCCTCTCGGCCGTGTCCAGTGCTCTCACCCACAGCATCTGACAGAACCACACTACTACTGCTGATTGTAATGTAACCTGGCTATACAGTATGTTGTGTTGTTTTCCTAATGTCTTTATAATTTAAAAAAAAAAAAAAACGCTGCAGATGATCTAAAACGTAAATATGACTTACCTTATTCCCAATTCTGGAGGTTTCTACAACTTCGTCATTTATTGCAACAGACTTTTGGGTCACTCTCTCCACGGTCGGCAGGGGATTTGAAAAGAGTCCTTAAGGTACTGGGAGGGGGTCATGAAGCGGCTAAATATTATAAGATGTTAATGGAATATGGAGGAGATGGAGGTATCTCAGCACTTAGATTGGCCTGGGAGAGAGATCTGGGGGCCTCTATCCATGAACAGAACTGGGCTACGATATGCGGCAACTCCAAAATGATGTCAAGAGACCTGAGGGTGAGGCTCATTCAATTTAAAATACTAAATCAATTCTATTGGACGTCGAGCAGACTTTTTAGACTTGGTCTAAGGGACGCAGCTGCCTGCTGGAAGTGTGGTGGGGAGGAAGGTACGCTGGTACATGTGTTATGGTCGTGCCCCAAGATCAGTCAGTACTGGAGGAAGATTCACAGTTACATGGTTAATGTTATCAAAAGGCAATTGGTGCTCTGTCCAAAACTTTATATTTTAGGGGACTGTACAGTGCTGTCTGCTTTTCCACAGTCACTGAAATATTGGACACAGACTGCTATCATGATTGGTCGACAGATCATCCTCAGGAATTGGAAGAAACCTGAAGAACCTTCGCTTAAGGACTGGATGACTGAATTAGGTAGAACTGCGGCTTATGAAAGAATGTCATATAGGATGTTGGACAGAACAGAAAAATATTGTCTAAAGTGGGGTATGTACCTCGACTATATCCAGATGTCACAGTAAAGATCAGGCGGATGCGCAAAGATGTCGATGAGCTGCTATTAGATGTGTTTTGTTTCAATTTTCTGATTTAATTTATTTATTTCAGTTTCTTTATTTTATTTTATTTTATTATATTTTGCTTGAGATGCCAGTCACTTCTGTGAGCGATTGACCCTTCTGGGGTAGGGGTGGGTGGGTGATGGGTGTTTGGGTGTGGAAAGTTCGTATGTTTATTATGTGTGTGTGTGTGCACATTGTACAAACCATAATAATTCAGTACGGTACAGTAAAGCAGTGACTGCTGCATTTGCTTAGTATTCCTGTGACGCTCTGTGCTGTGGGACTAAACCAGAGAACAGCTGTTGTTGTTAATGTGTCCAAACTTGAGAACAGAAGTTGATTCGTTGTTCAAGGCCTTTGAAATAAAAAAACATTTTAACATTGTAAAAGTGTTCCTCTTACATTTTAACCTGGGTGCAAATGGCTTAATAATAACGGTCATTATGTGGCAGGACATTAGCGCCATCTACTGTCCACAGGACCGACCAACACCCCATGATACCTAACATGGGAACGCTGGAACGACTCGACCCCTCTGCACTGCCCTGACATAAGAGTGATTCTGGAGGGTGAAGTTTGTGGTCCTATTGAACTGTACTGTGGTATAGGGAGTTATTTAGCCCACCTCATTTGTATAAATAGGTTAGACAACGTAATAGAGACACCCGTCAGTTAGGTGTACCTAATAAACTGGCTTTAACAAAGACACAGAGGCGGTTCTCAGGGTTTCACTTGGTTGGTTTGGATGAGCTACATACAGGACACTGCAATGACTCCAAGAGCCCTCTCACTTGATAGATGATGAATTGGCTGTTTTGTCGTGTGCTCTGTACTCTGTCTCAGTGTTTGAGCCTGTTTTCTATTGGTTTATCACACTGTACAGCTATTTAACTTTTACTGTATAACACTGTTTTACAAATGAAACCAAACTAGAGCAAATAAGAAAAATGAAATATAGTATTTTACTCCAGCTATTAAGTCCTCTTAAATCATTTTACTTCTCATCAGTTCACTGCTCTAATGTTGTCTTGATATCCTGGCTCCAGGATGTCACGTCAAATTCAGTCACTTGTCTCTTTGAGTGCACATTAAGGCAGCAATGAAAAGCAACATCTGACAGATTTCTTCTGAAGAACTGAGTCTGGAAGCTAATTTGTGGACATTCATTGTTCTCATCCACTGTGGCTCTCTTGTTCAAGGTTAGCTCATGTGCGTGTGCTGTCGGGTCAGTCAATAAAACCGATCAGCCTTAAACCATCCATTGGCTCCATGTGATGCTGCCACATTCACACGGCATCACCCCAGCCGCAGGCACTCTCTCACCCACACACAGGCAGAGTTCACGGAGGTCAGTTCAGGCTCAGCCTCACACTGAGGGCGGCTGCCATGTTACAGCTACAGCCGACATGCCGTCCAAACACTGCGACCTGGAGTGTAGAAGCAGCCTGGTTCTGTGTGAAGCTTCATTTACAAACATTAACAAAAAGGAGTGTTTGGAGATACATAGGATGGATGCCACTGATAAGATGGTCGTGTCTTTTCACTATCCAAATCATGTCAACCTCTGACCAGGTAGATGTTATGTAGTCTGACTGATCCATGCCATACTGGTTGTCTTTAAGTGGCTTTTAATCTGAAATTAGTTTGTGAATTAGAATTGTACGCAAATACTCCTGAAAATTAAACTTCTTGTTTTAACAACTCACCATACAGGCAGACACATTAAACCAGAATAAGGATGATTTTCAAAATAGCTTCTGCAACAAGCAGCAGTTACAGTACTAAACACTTTAATTTTCTAAGAAGACTAAGATTTGTTCAAGCAGACAGACATTTCACAGAAACACTGTGGAATCGATAAATAAATAACACGTACAAATAGATAAAAGGTACACGGGGAAGGGAAATAAAACCTATACAAAAATAATGACGTCACAAACAGCATCTTACAAACACAGCAGCTGACCAGACAGCTAGGTAAGTACTGAGCCGGAGACAGACGAGAACTATGGCCACTAGAGTGTCAGCGGCAGCCATGTTGGCTCCTGTTCCACGGTGGCTGTGACAGGAATACACAGAGTTTTCAGGAGATTGTCCCGTTAGACGGTGTGACTGTTCGGCCATGACGCCGCCAGAAAGATCTACACGTTTGTATGACTTTGTTACATTCTGGCTTACTTACTTGCTCTTACTGCCAAATATCACCCACGCTAAAGGTGGCTTGTAACAAGGACATGTCTATGATTTTATTTGTGGACATTTTACAGCTAACAGGACAACCTACTGAACCCTCAGAGTGGTTGTTTATGAATACATTCAAGCCAACTGACCTTTTAACACGTCTGCCCTCTGACATTATGAAGGACATCGTTGAACATTTAACACACGTTTGTTCTAGAGAAGCAGACCGAGCGCTGACAGCTCTGACTTGAGGACATCAAGACGGTAGAATGTGAAGTCGTTTCATCGGCCATGTGCTGCATTTGCATCAAGCTGAGTATTTTTTTATTCTTTACTTTTATTTTGAATATCGAATGTTTTCTAACTTGTCTGAGCTCTCTACCACCTGCGCCGCTCTGGATGTGGGACATTGATTTGGTCACTGAGGAGAGATTGGAATGAACAAATCAAACAAATGTGTGGATTGATGCGCAATAAACCAGCGGGCGTCTGAAAGCACATACTGCCAACTATTCATTCAGCGTCTGCAGGTGTTGTGGTTTAGAACGAGTATCGAGCCGCAGACCAGTTTAACGTCACAATGAATTAGCTGTCGAACACACTTGCTCACTGACACAGAATGTTCTATGATGTCCGACTCCCAGTGTCAACGTCAGAGCTAAAAAACAAGCGTGTTAGCATCAGCAGCATCACTGTGGCAGTGTGACACCTTCAAATGAATAAGTGTTTTTGACTTTTGGTTTCACAGTGATGCTCAGTTCTAATGAGCTCTGTTTGCCTGTGGGGTTTCCCTTTAATGGGCTGAGTGTTTGGTTATTGTTGCTACATATTAAAAAGGTGAGGTTACAGACCTCGGAGCAGAAATAAAAACTTCTAACACGCTCCACTTGTTTTTAGGTTCATCTTTGATGTGAGATAAGAAGCTGGCTCTCTATGTTTTCACAACTTTGACATGTGGCCCTTAAATACTTGGAAATACACAAAGTGCTCTGAATAGGTTTCATTGGCTATAATGTTACCAAAAAAAGGTTTTACCCAAACACGTCCACTTTCCATTTAACACCAAGAGATGAAAGTGTCCTGTGAGGCTGCAGCCAAGATGTATGGGGGTTGGAGATTCCTACTGTATAGAGCAGCTCTGTCCGTTGGCGTCTTTGGAGCGCAGACACAGTTTGGGTTTGTAGTTTTCCAGGTAAAGCAGCTGCTTGGAGTTGAACGCTCCACGACGCTTCCTGACAATATGAAAGAGACGTTACGCTCAAAACGAGGAACAGTGCTCAGGAGGAGAATGGCCGCCGTGTGATGTGGATGCATGAGAAGAGCGCACAGAGCAGCTGTGAGTAGAAGCGAGTGAAAGGGAGAACAGTGGAATCAGTGTCTTGTACTCACAGCCTTATGAAGTGCACGGCATCTTCATATTCCATCCCACACTCAATTAGAGCCAGAGCCACCAACACAGGAGCTCTGAGGACAAACAACAAGTAGATTAGCATGTACGACCATGTGCTTGGGCGTCAGCCCTGTATGTTCTGTATGAACACAGCTGTATGAGCTCTGTGTTTGTAACAGATGAATTTTCCCTGCACCTCTTCATCAAGTTAATACCAAATGTTTCTTTGAGCCCTTGAAGCTTAAGATCAAAGTGGCACAGCAGAACATAATCAGCACGACACGGGTCACTTACGGTCATACAATTAACCCAATTCATGTTGTTTTCACAGAATGTGCAGTCAATTGTCTTCTATATAAACGTACCCAAAACCAACATTATGGATCTTTCTCGTCTTATCTACAACTGCTTGCGCACAGCGTGCCAGATATAAAAACCAAGTGTTCAAAACCATTTAATATAATATAGAACCTCTACTTCTGCATCGACAGCAAATACAAAGCTATATTCAAACAGCTGATGAGCATTTCTGATAGAAACACTGAGAAATAGCTGATTTAAGCTACATGGACACATACAGTAAAAAAGGTGACTTTGTTAACTGTGGATACAGAACAAACGCAGAGCTAATTACTTTTTACTGCTTTTACTGAAGGAATGTAGAGTTGGTATTCAATGAAGAAAATGTGATTTGAGCTGAAAATGAACTATTTGGCTGTGATGTAGGTGTGCTGCTGTGTTAACAATTTAGAAAAAGTGTAATACGTTTCGGTAGATGGTTGTTAGCTACTGTGAAAAACTGTAAAACAAAAGATTACATGAATCTGAAAAAACATAATCTGAGCTCAACCTGCCTTGGTCAATTCATCCTGGCAAGCTGTTCATATGTAATACACACAAGTTAAATCCTGTGTCTAGTGCACACTAACCGTCCTAGTCCAGCAACACAGTGCACAGCCACACAGCTGCCGGGCTCCTCTTTAAACTTTGTCTGCAGCAGGTTCAGCCAATCGTCAACCACCTGGTCTGGGGGGGCCGAACCATCGTCAAACGGCCAATCCTGCAGGGGAGATCCAGCCTTTTATTTGAGCTCGCCAATTTGTTGCAACATAATCTAAAAGTGCACACGTTCGTTTGGAGACGAGCATTTTTCACTGGTCATTGTTCTGTTGCCATGCCTGCAAATCCCTGTAACAGGAAACTTTTAAGATCAGCTGAAGGCCCACTGCGCCCACTGCTCCGGGCTGTCATGGCAGACGCACTGGAATAATGCATTTTCACCCCTCTATAATGCTGCTTAGGTACATTCTAATATTGTAGATCATTGTTGGGTTTAGTCTGGTGTTTAATCTGTGAGTCTGTGTCACTTACTAGGACTTGTATGCCTTCTTGTTCCACTGGGGTCTTGTCATACGTAGCTGTACACACTCTCACCAGGGTGTTGACTCCATAAGCTTTCAGATCCTAAACATCAAAACACACTTTTTACATCAAACCCCGTCACTGCTGCTTCCTCTATAAATAAAAAGAACACAAATGAAGGCTATAAATGAGTTATTAAAATGCGTGTTACCTCTATAAACCTTCCCAGTTGTACGTTGGTGGGGTTGTGCGTAATCAGGAACCTCAGACAGTCGTAAGAGATCTCCACTGGAGCCGGTCGGTTCATGTTTAGACCCAGAAAAGTTTGTTGATGAAGAAAAACAAAGATAAAGTACTGTGCTTCACAGAATGGAGAGGAAGAGGGTTCAAAGAGGAATCAAAGTGAAAGTCTTCTGGTTGGTTTTTTTTTTTTTAAAAAGGGAAAAAAATTTAAATGAAAAAACACTTTACAATTAACTTCACTGACTAGTGCATCTGTGTGCTTCAAGGGAAAATAATGTAAATATTCTACTCCTTTGGTGATAAAAAGTCAGTCTGAATAAATAATAAAAAAGACGAGACAAAATTCTCCAGATAGAAATGCGGAGGATCAAATTTTTTTCTTGGCAATGAAGAAAAAACTCAAATTGGCTTGGCTAAAGACAAAAACTAAAAAACAAGCAGAGTGGGAAATAAAAGACTGGAGAGAGGAGACTCAAAGTCCTGAATTAAAAAAAAAAAACAGACAGAAAAAAAGATCTGTCTTTCCTTCCCTTCAGATTTCTAGCCCATTCAGAGAGGACTTGTACGATTCACAGTAGATGATGAAGAAAAGAACAGCAGGAGAGGAAATGAGCTGAGAGGAAACTCCTGGGATAAAACGAAAGCCTCCCCTACTCCCCAGGACAGGTGACAGGCTGGAGGTTGGCTTGTCTTCATATGGGTTGACCAGGATGGCAGTAAGGACCTATGAGGACATGGAAACATTCATTCATTCATTCTTACTTTATTATGATATGGCCTTTCTGTCCATTCATCTATTCTCCATGAAATAGTTAACCTGTAATTCTAGTGTGAATTTTATCTGATTTCCTTTAACTGGATGCACTTGTACCAGTTTCTAACAGGCCACATGACTTCCTGCATAAAGGATGTGCACTTAAACCTGTATTTATGTCACAAATGATTCACACAATTATGCACATATATTATCTACTATCCACAGGCTATATATATATATAGGCAAAAAAAATCACCAGTTTTTGAGGACCAGGCTTTATAATACACACCTGTGTGTGTGTGAATGGCAGTGTTTGCGCCTAGCTGGTGTCTCCTGTTCACTTGTCCACAATAAGCAGCAGGTGCTGGGCTTGGCAAAACTCCCCTCCAAGCCTCGCAAACGCCATACATGTGCAGCCTGAGAGAGAGACAGGGAGGGAGGGAGAGAGAGACAGGGAGGGAGGGAGAGACAGGGAGGGAGGGAGGGATCAGGTGTGATGTGAGCCTGCTGATCTGCACTGTATCCAGAGAAGCTGACTGAGGAAGTACACTCACTGAGATGAGAGCTGAGGAGATGGTTCATTGAGCGGACACAGGAAAATGTGACGGCTCCGGGATGTAGACACACCATTGATGATGATGCTGCTGCTTTCTGGGTCCTGGCTGACAACGGCCCGCTAGCTTCCTGCTAACCTGCTGCCAGAACACAACCTGTTAATGATGCTCAGCACACGTTACCTAACTTTAGTGGCTCACTGCATTACGGACTTATGAGAATAATTCTTAACGTCAAATCCCTTCCCCAAGCGAGGCCATTAGCCACCGAGCAGCCTGCATCCCTGCACAGCGGAACAACGTGATATAATCTACCGGATTCTCACTGGAGTTCCGTGTAAATACCGGAACGTCAGACTGTTAGCTTAACGTTCAATTACCAAAGGTCTGATTTACACCTGCAAGTTGCCGACAGTAACATTAATTATCCAGTGATTGACAGTACGGTACAAGTAGTTAGAAAGTCAGTGTTTAACGCTAGTAACCTTCCGTTAAAACAATAATTTAGTGCCTGTGCAGCAGAAACAACCTGCTGAGATGTTAGCGTTAGCCACGGCGATGTTCTACCGTTAAAACACCCAACAACCAGCAGCTAGCTTAACGGCACTGGTAGCTGCCCTTTAATAAAGACACACACATCACTGTCGAGCCGACAAATGTTTTAACACACCCAGCTTAAGATGTTAAAACATGATGTACAAACTACATCCCCAGACCAGCGTTACCTGTTAATCAACTACGCCATCTGTCATTAGAGGCTCCGCCGCCGCCAGCCGGGTCATGAAAGCAGGTCAACAGCCATGTCCACAGAATAAAGAGCAAGCTAGCACCTCCAGGCTAAAGCGCTCCCACAGCGGGCTAACGCTGTTAGCACGAGCTAACCAACAGTGACAGTCACACACTCGGACTGGACATGTCTACTTACAAAACGCAGTGGTTTCACGAAAAATCCAGACGCTTCTAGTGACAGAGAAGAGTCTGCGAGGGAGACATGTTGAACAGGAATGTCGAGTTAGCATCAATACACACCGAAGCTTCCGGCCGCGAGCTTTGTGCAATAAAATATCTGTTGCGCTGTTTTAAAAAAAAATCATGACTGTTTTAATTTGTAGGCAAACCATTTCACTTCCGGTATTAGCCTGTCACCTGCTAGCTTGACGAATTAATAGAAATCACATGCTGGATGCTGCTGCTTTATTTTATGCATTTGTTATTGCATCTATTATTATCATTATCATCATTGTTATTATTATTATTATTATTAGTAGTAGTAGTAGTAGTAGGCATCAAGCTTAAACTTTAATTTATGATATTGGTGTTCCCTACTCCCTTAAAGTCAAGTGTTATTAATCCAGGCATACCTGAAAATTCTATTTCATGTTTACCTAATATGTATACTGTATGGTATTGTAAGGTAAACTGGAAGTGTCAGGATGATGTTGAGATCATTGCTGCCATCTACTGTTGGAATGAATCTGCCAGCATGTAACTGAGTGACACAGTGAGCGAGGGAGAAACACTCCAAACTACAAATCACATTCTTTTAAATGTGTTTGCGGTCAGTTTTGGGGGTTTGCATGATTCATGGTTCAGGAGTAGAGGCAGCACTGGTAATGTGTCTCCTGTGCAATTTATAGCTTGACCTTTAACCTTTACATATTAAGCAACTGCATCATATTATATGCAGCTACTGTATTTCAGATAAACTGTTGTAGCCTAACGACATTATGAGCCATGTTGTTTTTGCTCTGGCAGATGCATCCTGCCCCCCTTCAATTTTGACAACAGAGGAGCGCCATTGAAGCATTTTCATAAAGAACCAAGATGGCTGTGTGCTCTGTTGAATCCACTCTTGCATCAGTATCAGACAAACTGGACGGTATATTTTCTCTTAAAGAAGAACAAGAGACGTTTTTTCATAATAAAAATGTGTTTGCCATACTTCCAACAGGATGTGGTAAAAGTTTAATTTACGCTCAGTGCTACGTCACACATGTCATTGCTCTGATTGGTTGTAAGTCTACCCAACTGGATATGGAAAATGAAAAATGATCTGAGAGGTTCCAGACCGATTCCAGGCTAAAACTGTTGCAGCAAGTTACTACAAATGTTCCACACACTAAATGTTTTCAAATCTGTTTTTAGATTGTATTGTGTTTCTGCCTTTTGAACACATCGCTCACTGTAAGAGCACATTTGCATTGCTCCCTGCTCTTTGTACAAGATCGACGAGGGAGTGGCATCTCTGTGTCTTTCTTGACTCTTTCTCCTACACACACACACACACACACACACCACAGGCATTATTGTTGGCAAGGATGGATGTTCTGCTCAGTAAAGCATATGTGTCTGCTTCTTTACCTATTTATAAGGTGTTAGGTTACATGGCTTGTAGGAGTGCCTGGATCCTGCAAACTGACAAGACAGGGCATGTATATGGTGTGTGTGTGTGTGTGTGTGTGTGTGTGTGTGTGGGATGACGTAGCAGCTGCTGAATCTGGTTTGGCAGGATTTCTGAGGGAAGGGCGAGAGAGCAGAGAGACAGACACAGAGAGAAAAAGGAGCTGAAACTCGTTTCTACTTCAGTACATTTTTAACTTAACTGGTTTTGTACGTAAACCTTCTCCTGGTGGCGTCCACGTACTGGGGATTTGGGGGCTTCATCACTAGGTAAGGTTCTTTTTGTTAGATTTTCATTAACTTAATTGAAATACAGGCTTAAAGTCAGTACGGTAAACCAAGAACTGCAGCCAGCAGTGTTTAGATGTAACACAGGCTCAGTTTCAGCAGTGTTGTTCTCCTTATTTACCCTAAAACAACATGGATACATCTTGTTATTCGTGCCAACAGAAGGACAAAAGTGCCAGTTTTCCACCTAAAAAAAAAGATATAATGGGAGTAACTTTTTCTTTCCTTCTTCTTGCTTCTCCTTTTGCTGTGACTAAGACACACATTTCAAGTCTGGCAAGACATTGAGCAATCAGTACATAGATACACTGACATGAAGCAAATGTGGAGTTCATATAAACTGTATGAGTCAACACACAGGCAGAGCGGTTGTGGAATGTAGCCCTCTTACAGTAAAAGCTGAAACTTTCCACCCACCCACACACACACACTATATAAAGTCATTTATTTTACAGTAAATTATATGTTATTGGGTTTTTAATGATGGAGAAGCAGGATTTAACGATTTCCTCAAATTAAAACAGTTTGCTGAATGTCAGTGTTTGCCTCTGTATCCCTTCACACCAACAATGGAGGTCATTTTCAGGTGACCATGCACTGAGCTGGACCAGAGCTGATGTTCCACAAAGGGCCGCTGTCAGAGTAACGTCACCACACGCCTCAGTGCTGCTGAAACCTTTTTTTATTTAGCCTATATGAGAAAGACAAATTAAGTGGCAATAGAGTTAATCCAGAGTTTCCAAGTGTTAACGCTGAAAAGTCCTCAGTGCTGAGCCACTCCTGTTTTCCCAAATCTAAATATTTTAGTCTTTCCTAAACAGTGCGTGATCCTGAACCGCTCCAGAAACCATACGGGCCTGAGGATGGCAGTATGGATTTATTTGTCTTTAATATGCTATCTATCCATCCAGTATGTGTGAGAATCATCGCATAATGATAACAGCTATCTGCAGAGAAGCTTACATTTTTCCATTCCTTTGAAAAACACTCACATAACCTAACCATCTAACCATCTAACCATCATTGGTTGGTTTCTAAATAGTAGAAGACTTTCTGCACTTAAAGTCTGATTGTTGCCTGCAGTGAATGGGAACAAACATGCGGTGGAACACTGCATTAGTCACACATTTGTAATGAATTCATGTCTGTTACTGTGTTTGAAAGCATCAGAAAAAGAAGACCATACAGTATTTGTGCATATTTGTAAATGTCCAGTGTCAGCCCCATGTGCTTACAGAGACCATAAGAGTTCAATAGAAATCTGTGCACTGACTGTGTACATTAGATTTTGAGCGCACGCACAAATACATATTTGTTTAACACACACTCATACACACACCGGCCGGTCTCTAGGTAACATAAACTCTGAAACCACACACATGTTCCAGGAGGTTCATGATTGAACTTGTATTTATACTGGACTAATGACGCTGGGCTGTTTCATCAATGATCCTCATTACCTTCGCACACATGCTAGTGTTTCCACTGTGTTCATTTAGCAGCAGCAGGCCGGCACGTAGCAGCTGCGATGTCCACTGTTAACACACGCAGCAGCTGTGTGGGCACAATTAGCAGCGTCCAGGGTAGACCAGAGAGATAAATAAAGACTTCAATACATAATGTGCAACCACTGTGTGTGCATGCACAATGATGAATTGTAAGCATCATACGCCAGCTTAAAATGCTGCTATGGTCATGTGTACATGCTTAACAGCCAGCTGCAGTAAAGGCTATGGTGATACCATTATACAGCCTTTTTCAATGGCAGCTACTTTATGTGTAAAAGGAATTCAACAAATCCTTTCATTTTAACACTTTAGTCTCATTACTGTAAATTCAAGTCCATCATGGACGACCCCTCTCACCCCCTGCACGGGACTGTGGGGGCCCTCAGCAGCTCCTTCAGCAGCAGGCTGAGGCCCCCACCCTGCAAGAAGGAACGCTACCGCAGGTCATTCCTCCCATCAGCCATCAGACTCTTTAACAGCAGCATCACTGGCTGATGTTAACACCCTGTTTTTCCACTCATATCATTCCACTCCTTGATATTCCTGTCCATACTTGAACATTTCACATTTTATTTTATGATACATAGTGTAAATATCCCGTAATGTAAATATTCCACAGTGTAAATATTTATTTATCATCACAACACATATTTATTTTACTATTGCTTTATTTTCCAATGTTGCTTTTATTCACTCTTTCTTGTCTATTGTTGCTGCTGTAACATGTAAATTTCCCCCTATGAGGGATCAATAAAAGAAGTCTAAGTCTAAGTACATAATAACACCAAGATTTTACAACACTCAACAGTGTTTTGTATCATCATTAGAACAGTTGAACAGAGCTGTAGCAATGTGCTTCTTTACAGCAGACATTTTGACTTGTTGATGGTCACGTATCCTCACATGAAATAGCAAGTGTACACTTTTTTCAGATGGAAACCTGAGCGTCAGGCTAGCTGTTTCCCATTCTTTCCAGTCTTTGTGCTAAGCTAAGCTAACCAGCCGCTGGTTCCAGATACAAATTTTGCTGAAGTTGTTATTTCTGTATTTCACAAAAATGTCAAACTATTCCTTTACGCTGAGTTGTTACCTGCCTGTTTAAAAAGTGGCGGACAGCAGCACTATCATGACCAAATTTTTTTTATGTCGGTATTTAAAGAACAGATTGCAAATATTGACTCATCCATCAGCCACAGCAGCCAGCTGACAAAGACATTTATTTTCCACGCTGAGCTGAACGTGACACGACTTCACTTTGTCTGGCCTGTGCACATCTTGTTATGGCTACTGAAGCATGAATTTTCATTAGCGAGGAGCCTGATAATATTAATAATCCTGAATATTAATTTACGAAGCATTAAAAAAAATGTGAGCAGGCTTTCTCCTCAATGGCCTGCAGACATGAGATGAAACCATGCTTCTGGATGGTAGATCTGCTTTTTATTTTGAATTATATAACAAGCTTATACAAGCCCATGCAAGTCAGACACAGCAGTCCTGGGAGCAGCTGCTCCATTAATGTCACCGACTTACATCTGTTAGATTGGGTAAGATGAGGTCTAAATTGAACTTTACTATTGCAATAGAGCGCAAAGCCATTCAGGGGAAATATCAAATATCTAAGGGGATCAGAGGAGTAATTCAGCTCTAATCTTTATCCCGTCACCAGGATGAGCGCTCATAACCCTCTTTTCTTTCCTCCTGTCTTTTCCAGGGTGCTCTTGTGTCTTTCACCCGGGCCGGTGCAGCAGCAGGGATGAACTGGTCGGGGCTGGAGAATCTGTTGAGTGGAGTCAACAAATACTCCACAGCGTTCGGGAGGATCTGGCTCTCCATGGTGTTCGTGTTCCGCGTCCTGGTGTTTGTGGTGGCAGCACAGAGGGTTTGGGGGGACGAGAGCAGAGACTTTGTGTGTAATACTCGGCAGGTGAGATGGAGGAAGGTTCCCCTGTGCTAACACTTCTGTGCCTTTAAAGGTCCCATATTATTTAAAATGCACTTTTAAAAAATGTCCTTTCAGCATAAATACACCGCCAGACGATGAGTAAAAGCCATCCTCTCTTTTTCTCCTGCTCCATCTTTCAGTAAATGTGTGTGAAAATGCTCCGTTTAGATTTGGCTCCCTTTATGATGTCACATGGGGGGGGGGGATCTGTTGATCATGTGACCTCCTCCAGCCCTTCAGCAGGCCGACTGCCCCAGCCAATGCAAACTTCAATGCAAATTCACCTCGCTGTCCGCCAGTATTCTTTCCTCACTAACACCAGCTCCCAGTAACATGAAGACGTTGAAAGCGAGAGCAGAGCACGCAGACTGATCTGTTCTTCTAAAACAGAGGCTGGAAACAGCTGCAGCAGCCATGTTTACATTAAGCCACACAAACCTGTTCTACAAGGATCTCCAAATACAAGTTATGAACTTGAAAAAGAACAGAACATGGCACCTTTAAGAGAACTTAGATTCCCACTATTTGTAATAAACTGACAGGATTTCTGCGTAACTCCTCTATGTGAGTTTGTTGGCTGCTCCCATCAGAGTCACATGTTAAAGAGGCGTTCCACTGATTTTACACATTAATATCAGCATACATGGTACAGGAAAACTTCTAAAGAGTCACCTCAGTTATACCCCTGATGATGTCATCAGAGTAATCTCAAATTTTTCACAGAAAACTTAAATTACAAACCCAAATCTCATAATCCCAAAGTTTACATTCGTAATCTTACCCAGGTAACTAGAAAAAAACTAAAAAAATTCATCTCTGTCAGATTATGGAATAACCACTAACTTCATATTTATCACAGAGAACACAATGTAACTAGAGGGCAATCAGCACTATCCATTAAAGTAAAACTTGTGGGGATACAACTTACTTTTATTCTCTTCTGAACATCAGAAAATGAACCGTACCTTAATGGAAAGTCCTTCCTTTATCTTTTTAAGTACTTCAAGGGAAAAAAGTTGTGCTGTTGGAATGATCCAGCTTTTTTGTTAAGATGTATGAATGTTTCAGCGATCCCCTAAAAAAGTGCTGCAGATTTAGAGGTGCTGTAGCTTTTTACCCACGTAGAGGCATTATAACCTCCATCACACCCTCCTGGCAGCACGACTGGTATTGTTGTGTATTTATCATTTGGTGACAGTTGCATTAGCTGTGGTATAAAATGAAAGCTTTGCCTCTACCACTCTGAGGTTATGGTACAGATGCAACAACCTGTGCTGTCACTCTTCTTACCCCTCTCAGACACTACAGCCATTGCAATAAGTCTTAAAGATTCTTTCACTTTGTTTCCAGCCTGGCTGTTCCAACGTCTGCTATGACCACTTCTTCCCCATCTCCCACATCCGCCTGTGGGCGCTGCAGCTGATTTTCGTCACCTGTCCGTCTCTGATGGTGGTGGCACATGTTAAATACCGCGAGGGAAAGGACAGGAAATACGAGGAGCTGCACCACGGCTCTCACCTGTACTCCAACCCCGGCAAGAAGAGGGGGGGGCTGTGGTGGACCTACCTGCTGAGTCTGGTCTTCAAAGCTGGATTCGACACATCATTCCTTTACATCCTGTTTCGGATATACCATGGCTATGACCTGCCCAGGTAGGGCTCTAATCATTGCTTTTCAAATTATACTTTAGATTTAAATCCTCTTCAGCATTACAAATAAAAGACATGAGGACTTAAGAGAACTTTTCCTTCAGGTTGTCCAAATGTTCTCTGGAGCCGTGCCCCAACACCGTGGACTGCTTCATTAGCCGCCCGACAGAGAAGAAGATCTTCATGCTGTTCATGGTTGTTTCCAGCGCGCTGTGCATCTTCATGTGTATCTGCGAGATGATTTATCTCATTGGCAAGCGCATCGCCAAACTGTTCAGGGCCCGCATGGAAAATCAGAGGATCCTATTTGCTGAGCAGCACGAGCTCACCAGCATGGCCCCGCCCAGGTCCCAGTATCGAAGGACCGACCCGACGCTGGACAGCCAGCTGAATCTAAACAGGAGGGAGAAGGCCACAGAGGCTTCTGCTAGTACGACCCTGTAGGACCCTGTGGGACCCCGTGGGACCCTGTAGTGCTCAGGGGTCACTGGACCGTGGGCTTGTTTCTAATGTCTGGCCACGCACAAGGACCACAAGTTACCTGATAAAGTTATTAAAGCAAAGACTGATGGAGAGACTGATCCTGTGATCCGCCTAAACATGAAAGGAGACTCTGAGCAGCGGCTGGCTATTTGTTGTAGGACAACTACTACTATTACTGTGTGTGGATATCACATTTCCAACTCTGTAGCATAGATCTGATTGGTGTATGGCTGTCTGTACAAGGAGGAACATCAAGGCCGACTTCTGTTGGGATAAATGGGATCTGATGCTGTGTGGGGGGGCAATCACTATGTCTTTAACTGTAAATAATGTAAATTACAGCACTTGGTTTTGCACCGCTGGGAATCTGATGGTCTGATGAAGCGTTGAACTCTTTGCACGATGGTCTAAATCTAGATTTGAGAGCGTTTTTATCAGCAAAATGACTGCCAGTAAGGAATGGACTTCATCACAGTTCCAACAAACTCATATCTGGCTCATACCTGCTGTATCTGACAAACACCTCATTCCTTGACTTTGAGTCAGCTGGGAACGCCACAATGTGGTTTCTTTTAAGACTTGTTTTTAATTTCAGCCCTATATTTAATTGCTTGTAAAATACTGATCAAGATAATAACCTAGACTCTCCTTCTCCACATGTTGTATCATGTGTTCCCCACAGATATGCAGGGTTTGTATATGCAGCAGAGACAGAGAAAGGGAAGGCTTTCTTTAAAAGGCTATATCTTAAATTTAGCAGCAGATATTAATGAAAAAATGTAGATTGTGTTCAATATTATATGAAGTTTAGTGCCTATCATTTTAGTGCCCTAGACATTAGTTCATGACAGACATCTAGATCTCTTATAGCAATATGGTTAATAAGGAAACTACAAGTGCACTCAGAGAGGACAGATCTCCCCCAAGGCCGACAATCCAGTTCTCTATCGTGTGAAAATCTGCAAGCGCTCCACCCACCCAAGATTCCTGAAAATCGGGCCACTAGTTTGTCAGTAATCCTCCAGACAGACAGACAGACAGACAGACAGACAGACAGACAGACAGACAGACAGCACCAAGAACATAAGCCCCTTGGTGGAGGTTTGACCGGCACGCACAATACCAGGACCCTGATTCTGAAGCAGCACATGATTTACAGACCTTTTTTGTGATTTAATGCCTTCCATGAAAATCTGTTGCTGTGGAAATGGATGCATTTATTTTGTTGGTTAAAGGCAGCATTTTGTTTCAGACCGTCATCAGAGAGTGAAAATGTTTGTTACCACTAGATAGCAGCATTCTCTAAGTTAAACACACCAGATTCTTTCTCTGCCTATCTCTGTATCTACCTATGTGTGTTTGGGGGTTTGTTTATCGGTACGTTTTAGATTTTGCAAGGGATTGATGGTAAAGAAGAAGATGCCACAGTGAGCACTTCCTGATCAATGATAGTTTAGTTTGAATATAATTTATACACACCTGGAAATAGGGTTCCCAAACAACAACTGTGACATGGAGTTGAATTTCTTTTCTCGTTACACCCAAGAAAAACAAGTGACTCTTGAGTATGTAGCCTTCTACTCTGATATCTTGTCAGAACAAGCACATGTCAATAAAATCTTTCTGTGTGGACGGTCTGGAGCCACCAAGCCATCAGGGGGAGCATAAAGGTCACAGTGACCCATAGTGATCTATTCAACCGGCCTTATGGAGTCATTTTCCACCACTGTTATCCAAGTAACAAGTAAGTACCTGTCATGTGGACTATCACGTGCTGACGACCTGCATCACAGCTCTGAGATGACTAATGCTGTCCAACCATGGGGAGACATGGGGCACAGCAGCCTGCACTGCTGCCTTCAAGTGCTCCCTGTAATCACTTAAATGTGGGTTTTAATCCATTTGCCAGTATCTGAACACTATAACAAAGGGGATTCTGCAGCTTATCACAATGCTACAGAAAAGACTTTCACCTGACAGATAGTTGAGCTGATCATGACTACATTAACAGCCTGTTAGAGGATGAGCGGATTAACTGAGAGCTGTGAAGATCAGATCCACTTCCGCTCAAAACATCCGCAGCGACGAGGATGGGATTCGAACCCACGCGTGCAGAGCACAATGGATTAGCAGTCCATCGCCTTAACCACTCGGCCACCTCGTCTCAGTTGTTGCAATAACGTGCTTATTATATCACTTTATGCTTTTAAAACAACGTTTGATAAAACAATGATCGTTTCTGCTTTTTCACGAGTTGCACTTCGGATTTAGTCCAAATCAACATCCGCGCCTCGCTGCGTGAACCTCCACACTGACACCAGCTACAACTGCGCTGATTAACCAGCTAACGTCATCACCAAACACCACCCACGTGTGAGTGAGGTGTGAGCATGTTCGCTGTACAGCCAACACGGTCTGCAGACACTTCCACCTCACGTCTGTCCACCTCAGGCAGCCACATAGAGGATCTACTGTAGTATTTAGATCGAGTGATCAGAATTCATTTGTACTTACATAAGCAACCCTGTGTCATGGCCTCCCTGCTCCACATTCAGGGGTTTATGTGTCACACACACACACACACACACAGTAAAATGAGTAGTGAAATGCACTGTGGCATTCTGATGTGCTACAAATAATTAATTCAAACACAGGTATCAAAATGTGTTTTAATAATGTAAATATGAACAAATCTGTAGTTATCCCACTTCATCAATCACCAATCATTCAATCACCTTACTGCAAGAATGACTCAGGTCCACGCAACCAGTGTAGTTCATTGTGATTCTTCTCTTTTTGCCCCTTTGGTGGAGAAATGTTTTCATTCATTTGGTGTAAAGCTTGTTTAGTACTTCATTTGATCAGAGCCCTGGTTGATCTCGCCAACTATTTATCTAAGAAATAAAGTGTTTTGTATGATCCAGTCTGTGTTAGTGGACGTGTGCCGTAGTAACAGACTCCTGTTTACCTCCTGCAGTGTTTACGACTGCTCTGAGCGGCTGTGTGAGTGCGTCTTGTGGTGTGAATCACCAGGCGGAACACAGACAGAGGGGATCGAACATTTATTTACCCTTATTAAAAGTTACAATAAAACCATTAACATCTTCAAACGATAGCAAAATAAAAGAGAACCAAAAATATTGGCCAAAACATATTTACAGAGACAGTTTGCAGATAAAAAGCTCACATTTTGTACACAATCCCAACCCCTGCATCATAAACTCTGAAATGTGAACACTGCAATACTCAAGAAGCTTGAATGTGGTTTTAGCCAGAAAAAGAATCAAAATGCACGAACAAAGACATAGCTCTTTTTCCACCTCCCCTCCTCGATTTTCACTTTTCTATACATGACAAAATACTTGAAATTTTGGGGTAAAACATAGGAATGTAGAATTCTAAAAATTAATAAGATCATTTGAAAGGTTTATGTGTCCATATAACAGTCATTTCGAGTGAAGGAGATGGTCTGCCCCGCTCCGAAACGGTGACAATTTTTTAGATCCCAAAAAGATGAGAAAGAAAAATAAAATGTTATAGGGCTGCCACGCTGTTTAAAAAGGATGCTTCTCCGTGAATTGGGAAAATAAGTCAGTATTCCTGATTCGCTCCACATCCAATCCATTACCTTCGCCACACGCCAGTCCCTGTGTGTACCATGAGGGGGCGACACAAGCCGACACTTTCATCATGAGAGGGCCCGGTGAGTTTCCGTCTGTCGAAGAACTAATAAAAGGCAGTGAACTGGTGGTTGAATCAGCAAACGTGATATATCCTTTGTCTTCTTTTGTAGTTTTGTTTATAACTTTATGAACGTGGCACGAGTCTCTCATATATATATTTATATACTTTAATCTTGGAAAATCAGTTCAGGTGCCGTCGCGGGGGTGCAGTCACTCTGCCTTGGCCTCGACCTCAGAGGCTGCAGGTGTTGTGTCCTCGGCGGGGGCGGCGGCCTCCTCGACAGGGGCGGCCTCTGTGGGCGGGGCCTCCTCCGCCGCCTTGGTCTCTCCCTCAGGTGCAGCATCAGCAGGGGCGGCGGCAGCGGGGGCGGCCTCGTCCTCTTTGGCCTCTGCGGCCGGCGTCTCCTCTTTGGTTTCCTTGGCTGCGTGGCCGTTCTCCTCGGGCTTGTCCTCGGTCGTGGGGGAGGTGGCCTCCTCTTTGCCCTCCTCGCTGCCCTTCTTGCTCTTTTTCAGCGAGATGCCCTTGAACTTGAAGGAGTTCTTCAGGGAGAACTTCTTCTTCTTCTTGCCATCCTTGGCGGCCTCGCCCTCAGCTTTGGCGGCCTCGCCCTCGGCTGCAGGGGCGGGCTCGATGGCGTCCCCGGCGCTGGTTTCGCCCTCCTTGGCTGGTTCGGCTGTGCCATTTCCATCTGCGGCGGCCACCTCGCCGTCGGGCTTGGCTGAAACGTCGCCGTTGGTTTTGACGTGGCCGTTCTCCTGCAGAGAAGAAGACTCATTAGTCAGGGATTAAACCAATCAAACGGGGTCAGAATGAGCACACTGCCTCTGGAAACAGGCGTGTGTAGATGGATCAAGTGTAGATAAAATGTGGACTAATATTCCAAATAAATCTAAAGAGATTGACATGACAGATTAGCATTAGCCCATTTACTCCCATAGTTAATCCATGTCATACTTGAGGAAAGCTGCTTGCCCTGACAGTGGTTCAGGGGAGGGAGGGGAGGGAAGGGGAGGGCGGGGGAGATCAACAGCTGTTTGCCTGCCTCAGAGCAGACACAGGGGGGCAGTAGTGCTGCATGTGAACGTCAGTAGCAGCAGAGTTGGGAGAACAAAGGAATCCCCGTGAAACCTGGTTTGTGCTCTCAGCTCACATCCACCACAGCACCGTCAGCCCGGCGCACACGGAGCTGCTCCACTCTCACTCCCAGGCAGAGGTGTGTTCAAAGAGCAATAAGTCAGTCAACACCACCCAAGTTGTGAACGAGCATCAAACTGTACCGCTTAATCTCCTGATCTGGGGTCAGACTTAAGCCAGACTCTCATTTAACTCTCCGAAGAATCAGCTATTAAAAAGTCACACATCGGTCATCAAAGCACGGTTTCTAACCTCATTGAGCTAAATGTGAATATGTGGAGCAGTTTTTTTTTTAGGGGGGGGGGCTTGAACCAGCGCCTGTCCGCGCCTTGTTTGCAGCTCCGCAACATGCGCCTCCAGCAGAGCGCATTTGCATCCTTTGCACCGTTTGCCTCGCATCTTTTGTTCGACGAGAGAGCGGCTGCCTCCCCGACTGCAGCCAACTCATGACAGAAAACACGGTCCAAACACGCATTTTAACCAGAATCTGTCGTTCTTGTGCTGAATTTGCGGCTAAATCGCCCACTTTGGACGCTGCAGACGGAATTAACAAAAGGCAGGCTGTGGTGCGCGCTGAGCGGGGACGAGCATGGCCGCTCGACGGGTCTGCTCTGCTGGAGGTCCCCTGGATCTAGAAATCCGTTTCTAAGTCTCATTCACGCTCATTCTGGTCTACAGCCATGTGCTGAGCACCGGGTCGGGTGGTGCCCTCGGAGAGCACCGAGGAGCAGCACCCATGCTGGCGGTGGGCGGTGGGTGCCATGTGGCTCCCCGCTGATGCTCGGCACCTAAGGCCCGCTGTACTCACCTGGCCGTTGGCTTTGGCTGCAGCAGCGTCGGCGGCGGCTTTCCCCTCAACAGCTACTCCACCCTTGGACAACTGGGCTCCCATTTTTTTTTTTTTTCTGTTGTGAACAAAAAATAAAATCGAAAAAGAAAAACCTCGAGGAGTTTTGGAGGTTTTAAAAGTCCAGCTCTGGGATGGGTGAGATCTTGCCAAAGAGGTGAAAAATCCGATCGGATCTCCTTCTCCCCAGTAGGTTTTGGAAACGAGAAGATCCCCCTTCTGTGAGTGCGGACCCCACGGCGGCTGAGCTCAAATTAAAGGATGTCGGTGATAAGACTGTGAGTAGTTCAACCGCGCCTCAAAAATCGACCGAGGCTCCGCCCATGGGCGTGGCGGCCGGGCGCTGTCCAATCCGCAGCCGGGGGGCGGACCTCCCTTCACCCCCTGTCACTGCAACAGTCTGCAGGCCGAAGGATGATCAGCGGGACCTTCTCCACTCTTTCACATGTCTGGAAGATTTGGGGCTTTTTAAAACTTCTCAAACTTTGTTACTCAGCACTTGTTGCTCGGAACTGAGGTCGTTCAGGTCGCAGAGGGTTTTGCTCGGATGAAGAATCATCATCAGATTCTGTGGATGCCCTTTAAATGACATGTCTGTAAAGTTGTATCAAATGTTGTTTAAGGATGTTAGATTGATGGACAAATAATATGTACACACACACCTCACCACAAGGGCATTTTATCATCAAATGAATGGTTCCCAACTTGAGGTTTTCTTGGAAATGAGTTTTTCCTTAAAGAATCAGTCAGTCCGGGAAGAGAACATCACTTGTTTTGTTCAGCTGCTCGCAGCACTTACACATGATACGTTTTTTTTTAAAGGGTCCAAAAGGTTGCGGACCGATGTAGTGATTATTCCAAGCTCATGATAACCTGATTTCCATCCCTTTTTGACCCCCCCACACACTTTTCCTGAACATGATGTACGTCTAACACGGTCTACCACAGATTTTGAACGAGTTGCGAGGTATTCATTGACTGCCTCTGATGGATTTTGAGTGATGGGTCCGGCTCTCCAAGAGTAAACTGGTTACATAACACACAGCCAGCTTTGCACTCAGCGGAGACCTTGTGATGGCACTGGGGCGGCTTTGTCATCGACACAGACAGGGAGACAGTGAATCAGCCTGTCAGCCGGTAATGAGGTCTCTTGGCTAGACGAGCGGATCCCACGATCGCTGCAAAGACACTGCAGTTTTTTGGGAACTCAAAGCTGATGGGTTCCTCTTGTGATCCAGCGGGGTCAGGGGTCGTATGTTTTAAGCTGAGTTATGAGAGCCAGTGGACTGCTTCCACAGACTGGCCAGTCGTGAGACAGGGTCATACATGCATTTACACATGCCAGCTGCCTCATTTTCAGGCCGTTATTCTTAATTCTGGCAACCTTAACCAAATTATCCCTCATTTCCCAACAACAAGGCCCTCATTTATCCCACAGATGAACCCATGTTAACAAACTTGCGCTCTGTCTGCTTGTCACCCTTTAAGGTCATCATTAAGTGGAATTTATGATTTCCTTTTATTGAAGTCCCATATTCTTCTGATGCACCCGTTCGTGGCTCCATATGTCTCTCTCTCTCTCTCTCTCCCCTCGCCTTTCTGTCAATGTTTCAACCAATCAGACAGCACACAGAATGACTCCCTCCACACAAACATGTCACAGCCGTGGTATGCGAGGCATGCATACACCACCCAGAGAATGATCTCCATCCATTCAGTGGGCTGAGCTTCCCACAGTGGAGTGCACCCTCAGGGGTTCAGGCTCCGCACCCCCACTCCCTCCTAACTGTTCACCACCACTCCATATATTCTCCCAAACTGAGTCAAGAAGGAGAACAACATGTCTGAAAGATGTTTTTAACCCCCAGCGCACGCATGGCTCAATCATGGCTGTGGAATTCCTCGTCGCTCTCTGATGTGGGACGTCTGTCTGAGTCGGTCCCTTTTGCTGATGAGTTCTATACATTAAGGCTGTCACATTTCAAAGGGATGATACCGGTTTCATCAGCACAAGAAAGACATGTTCTCACAGCAGGGCTTCAGGCCTCTGCACAGAGACTCCTGTCCAGGTTGACCTCGGGGTTGTCACCTACACTACTGTTACTACTGACATCTTCATGGATGTGAATCTATGAGCTTTGATCGACTTTTCTGACCACTAAAACATATGATCCATCCTCGAAAGTAAATAAATCTGCTCTTGCGTTGTATGGAAATAAAAAACAATGTTTTTGAAAAGTTTAACCTCTGATTATTAAGTATTTTACTTTGCTGCTGTTCTTTGTATTTGTTTTAAACAGCAAAATGCGTCAGAAAAGCTCTTGTTGATAATTGTGAGACATCTCCAGCTCATAAGGTCCGTGTGAGACTTGTGTATTGTAGCACAGTGGCCTAAAAGACAAGAAGGTGATTATTGGCATCAGTGTGAACACGGCCTGACTTGTTTTCATCCTCTCCAGCTTAGTGCGTAAAGCTTAGCAGAGAAAAGCAGGAAATACTGACAACGACAATTTCTTTCATATGCACCCACTCACACACATACACTAGTAGTGCGCGCATTGTTATGATGACAAGGCCTTATTTCCTTGAGAAAAATGAGACTGTGGCTGGAGGACTTCCTCTGGCCTCGGCCTGCCTGCTCATTTCTTTCACGTTTAACATAGTGCGTCTCCTCCTCTTCGCACACTTTTCTCTCACCGAGCTCGTCAATGCCTCTGTTTGTGTGGGTGCCCATTTTTCATGCCCTGACACAGGATGAGCTCTCAAATCCTACTAAAAGCCCCCATTGTCTCTCTCTCTCTGTCTCTGCGAGCCCACTGATGAGCATCACAAGTAGAACGAGAGGAGAAAAAAGAGGGAGAGTGAGAGAAAAGAAAAGAGAGGATGGCCGCAGCGAGGGAAGAAGAATCAGAAACGTGTCTCTAGGGTTCCTTTTACTTCAGGGAGGAGAAAAGTTATCTTTATGACAGTCACCTTGAACAGATTACTTGAGCATATAAGCGTGATGAATATGTAATTTCCCTGGGTTCCTAACTTCCTCAGCAATTCATGCATACACAATCACAAAAACAAGAGCGCAGGCTGTTTCCTGTGTGTTCCCTATGGTTTTGTGAGACATTGACGGTTACATATTTGTTGCAGTTTTGCACAGCTAATGGCCACAATACCTCAAACTAATGCCATCTGACGTGGCGCAGTCAAAACATAGGTTTGATAATAAGAAACAATGTGAAGGAAAATGTTTGCAAAAAGTGGATCTTATATAGTCACAACACAGCTTCAGAAGAACTTCATTTGCGAATGCAGCATTGAATTCTGCTCAGAAGTGAAGATGTAAACTTGACTTTACATGTCTGATTTGCTCCAGCATAAACAGAACATTTACATTGCCAAGCACCTAATTACAAGGAGAATCAGGTGCACAGCCCTCCTCACTGGCCTGAATAGGGGTGCGTAGACTTAAAAGAAAGCCCTTTGTAATGCTAATTAATTCGATCAACTGGCTTATTGACTGCAAAAAGGCCCTCACCAGCAGGCAGCCACAAAGCTGCACATGGCAGCCATCTTGGCCGGGGGGCTTGTGCAGATGTATCTGTCTGTCAGGCTCTGGCAGCGGCTCTCGGTGGAGGAAGGGATAGGGGGATAGTGGCTGGATGTCCAGTGCTCACTCAGGCTTACACGTTTGACTCGCCTCATTGATGAAACAGTCGCTCACATCGCACAGGAACTCGGACAACACAACAAGCCTGGGAAAAGAAAAAAAAAAGCTCTAAAAATGGAGGGAGCGACAGTAATCACGTTGATTACCTCTCTGTCTCTGTGCCCGAGGTGGCAGACACGACGCGACACACCCCTGCCTACATTTCAGCGTGCGTGCAGACATGCCACAGAGCCGGTTACCATGGAAACTACTGCTTCCATCGAAGTCTCCTGGCTGATGTTACTGGGGGGTGGGGGTGGGGGGGGGACGTGGCTTGGTGGGAACCCAGTCAGGAGGAGCATGGAAGAGGATATGGCTTTGGCGTTGTTTTTGTTTACCTTATCATCTCTGGCTTGTTTATTGCAGTTGACTTGTCTCTCACAGTTTATGCAGCAGAAACTCTCACCACCTCTCTGCGACCACAGAGAAATGAAGCGTGGTTTCCTTTTAACCTTTAGCCTCACCTCCTCCGCGTCAGACTACATTTTTTTCTCCCTCATCATAAAAACTTTTCCTCCGTTTCATTGACTGTACATCCTCTCCCTCCCTCCCTCCCTCCCTCTCCCTGTGCTTCTCTCTGGCAGCAACGCTCGGCCCATTACAGGCAAATTCCCCCCGTGGTGCCTTCCCTCCATCTGTTGGCCAGGTAAGAAGGCAGCGAGAGATAAAACAGATGGCGAGTCAAGTAAAAGGAGAGGGTAAGGGGTTAAGGGGGACAGAAGGCGTTGATGAGTGAAGCACAGGGAGAGGATAGGGGCTGGGCACAGTTGATGTGTGTGTGTGTGTGTGTGTGTGTGTGTCAGACAGGAGCGTACAGTAGTAAGGCAGCTCATCCCCACTGGCAACAGCACTGCAGCATTACTAGGTCAGTGTGCCAGCATCTCATTCATCATTATCACAGTCTGCTCTTCCTCCTCCGCTCTCTTCATCCCTCCCACGCTTTCTTGCAGTTGTGCTCTTCACACACACACACACACACACACACACACACACACACACACACACACACACACCACGACGGGAAAGACGCTGAGCTTCAGACACAGACTGGAAAATAGAACCCAAGCAGATTCAGATGGAGCGGCTCTGTAAAGTACGAGTCCAAGCTGCGATACAACACAGTGACTGTATAAATGCTATAAATTACTGTAACTAATGTCTTTATTAATGGTTATTGAATCATTTATACATGCTTTAATAAGGACAGCTTTTGGTTTGCCAGGTTTGCGTCATGTTTATCCTCCTTCGACATACCACGAGCTTTAAGACCACAATTTCACATGCTTTTTTCACACATGCTACCAGCACGGCTAATGTTAGTCTGTTGTTTCACCACTTTCCCCAGAGCTAAATATGTCACAAATCATTACCACACACACACACACACACATATATATATATATATAGTCATGACACAGTTTCAGAACACTTCATTAATGAAGTATCATTCAGTTGTCACAAAGGCAAATGTAGCGTTGTTATCTGCTGTGAGGAAGATAGAAGATATAAACTGGATTTTACATTTGATCTGATCTGCCATGACTTTTTGTGCAGACATTTATGTTACATTACATTTAAGTAACAAAATACTTTTGACCAAATACTTGCACAACTAATGACATTCCCATCCTCCACAGCTTTACTTTAATACTAACATGCTAAACATGGTTCACTATATACCGGCCAAACATCTGCATGTGTAGCATTTAGCTAATTACAACCTAAAAACCTAAAACATAATTTATGACTGAAAACGACATCTTTCCTCAATAGTGTCTAAAGGTGATTTTAGTACAGATCCCATCGCTGACATGCCTGGATATGAAAACAGCTAAATCTTCTGCCTCTCTCATATCTTTACACTAAAGCTTGGGTCAGGAGGTGGTTAGAAACAAATGTGTAAAACAACTATTCCTGATATTACAAATCTTGTGCAGATAACTTTTGCAGATAGCCTGTAAAGTGGGAAACCTGTGAACCTTTACCAGTGACTGTATTAACATTAATAACTGCAGAATTATGTTTTCTTTGTAGAAAAGTAGACCCTTTACCCCTTATCAAACACTTCAAAAGTACAACTACGCACAACAGACTAGCACTTCTAAATGACCTGTCAACGTCAAAAAGTGAAGCGAGCCATTATCACCACCATTACTCACATCCATGTCTGTCTCTGTCAAAAATCACAAAACGCTCTGTGTCAAACAGAAATCAATTATCCCTCGTGGATTCAGTTTAATGATCTGGAAGTGGGAGCACAGATAGCCTGACACACTCCATGCTGTTACAAGCAGACCAATAAAACATAATGGGCTATATTTCATGACAGATTTGCATTCCTGCATATTGCAAAAGGGCCCCAGTGATATAAGACCACACAGGCATCTCCCCTGCTGCTCAAAAATAGCTGGCAGCATAAGTGTCGTTTGTTTGGTATACACAAAGACATATATACGACAACAGCCACTTGCGTGCACCCACATGCAAATGAATTTTACCCCCCACCACCGCTACCCACACACACACACACAGATCATGCACCCACAGACAGACTCATTAGCTCGGTTCTGGGTTATCAGGGGCTTTTTTTGGCCAATCTGTGAGATCAACACTCTCTCTGAGCCCCTGTCAGTTTTTTCCTCACAGCCGGCTCCTCACCCCTCCTCCCCCTACTCCTCCGTGACCATCTTTATTGTGATGCAGATTTAAGGATCGAGTGGGGGATGGGAGCAAGAGGGGGTTGGGGGATGAGGAGAGTTGTGGAGAGGCTGTGGTTAGTGTTAAGTATGACCTGGCAGCCCTGCTGTGCCTCAGCGGGCGGTCCAGCGTGGGCTGGGGGAGGGGAGCACGAGAGAGAGAGAGAGAGAGAGAAAGAGAAAGAGAGAGCTCGGAGGGTTCCCCCCCCCCCCCCCTCCCGCCTGTATACATGACTCAGACATCAGATATCAACATCCTCAGCCTCCTCTTGAAATAAACGATGGCAGACACGCTCCTCGATCTACATTCAACTTAATCTCATCCAGGAGTGGAGCAGAGAAGAATAGGATGTTCAGTGGTGTTTATTCCGTCTAGACATAATGAGCTTAATGTCACTGAGGTCACGCTGTTGTTCCCTCTGTCACAGACTAATACCATGTCAAACCAAGTGCAAAATGAATTGAGATTATAATTTGCAAATGACGATGTAATAATCTGTGTATTTATCTGTGTGGAGGCAGTAAAGCCATTACTGAAATCTCACTACTTTGCCCACACAGATCTTTCAGCTGCTGTGCTGTCTGAGACGTCGTGGTACGTTTGCGTTTTTCCCTGCAACTGTGTCATGGTGTGTGTTTAGTACGTGTGTAATCACCGTGTGTGCATGTGTGTGTGTGTATTTGGAGGCTGTCTAGTTCTTCTGTCTGCATCTTAAACCATGACCACTTTCGCCCCGGCCGTCGGAGAAGTCAAACCATGGCTATTTACCCAGAGCCTGCCCTCAATGCACCCCACCCCTCCTATGACACACACACACACACACACACACACACACACACACACACACACACACACACACACACACACACACACACACACACACACACACACACACACACACACACACACACACACACACACACACACACACACACACACACACACACACACACACACACACACACTAGAATGGAGGGCAGAAATGGTAGAGAGCAGAAAAAGGCCTCCAGCGAAAAGAAATAAACGTCTGGAGTCAATACTCGGCCATTGTGTTTTAATGAACCATGTGTGGGATGGATTCATTGACTCTGCACCTCTTATTGCTCTGAAAAAAGGCAGCCAGATCACTTGCGTTGTTGACTCCTCGTTCCCCCGTCTGATTACACTGAATTGCACTCGAAGCGCACCAGAACAAAGTAGTGGGCAGATACATGCCCGGTTCAATTAAGGCCAGAGCTCTGTTAACTTGTTTGCACAGCCATTTATTGTAATAATAACTATGTGATCATTTGTTGTTCTAATTTCCCAGCTCTCCTCTGTGGGGATTAGAGTGCAGGTTCAGTAACACAGAGTCAATGACACTTAAGGAAAATGGAGGTTTTCCAAAAAAGATGCAGGTGCTCCAGCTGAGGGACGTCCATCCTGCTACCAAGGCGACGCAAGTCTGGAAAAAAAACTTGTAGACATTTGTGCTGTGCGCTCAGCTTTGACATGATTCATTATTTGACTGTAATTTTGCTCCAGTTTTCTATTTTATCCAACTGCCATTGCAGCTGAGTTGTCATGAAGCATCACTGCAGTGTGTTGCGCCTGTTTGTGAGTGACCTATTTATAACCCGCCCCCTCTATCTCTTGCCCCCAATTCTCTTTCTTGTCCTCCTCCAGTTAATCAAAACATGGTTACATAAAAAGATCTCCCTTTGAACCATCACTGGGCCGTCGCTGTGGCATGAAAATCTTTGTGAGTTATTAAATTATTCAGAGGACGGGGTGAGGTGTTGAGTCTGGGTTATTTCAATTTCACTCTCAAGAGATATTCTTAGTTCAAAAGTGGCATAACGGAACTTGAGTGTCACGTGTGTTTTTTAAATATTAAAACCCACCAAGAAGCGGAAGCTATTTCCATCTTCCAGAATGTGACGTGTGCTGAGTGAAATGCACACGCCTACAGTGCTTGCTCAGGAGGAAGTTTGTGACAATTGATGTTAGAACACACACCTCCCACTATGTTCTGGCTCTGATAGCCACTGTGACCTATGATGAATAGGAGTTTTATGTGGTGGGTTGGGTTAGCCAGTTGACATTTTGATGTTGGACAGATGTTTGCATACATGCCCAGGTTCAGGGCGAGTCATAGAAAATATTGTAATGTTTTTGGATTTAAATTTGGATTTACAAGCATTCAAAAAATGATTTCATCGTCCCTGTCCAAACACCAAATCATTTCACTGTATGCAGATACAGTGATCTTGCAAAATAGTGTTGGCTTTAAAACGTTAACTCCCTGCAAAAGGCATAAAACAGATAAAACGGTAACAGAGCATAAAACTTTAGCAATAAAAAGACATCATTTGATTATTGCTGCCCTTGATGTGAAGCCTGCCTGTACTTTAAGTCTGGAGGAGCTCACTAGACGGTTTAACACTACAGATGATTTAACGGCTTTATGTAATTCTTGCATAACGTTATCAAACCAATATTACAGACGCTTGTATGAAGCGGAACAGACAACAATAACTTGTGAACAGACCTTGGAAAGGCTCAGACTCCATCTCATGAGGCTCTCACGCCTGATGTTGATCTGCTTTCTGACACGGCCGTCGTCAGTCGGAGTTGATTTGTCACTGACACTGACTCCATGAATCTGTTTCATTCGATGTGATGATGGGGGACTTTGAAAAAGGTAACACAAGTGGTGGAGTCAGAAAGATTGAAATATGCCAGGCTTTATACCAGCGGCTTTTATCCTATGGGTCAGACTGATTTGTCACAGACCAAGAGATAACTGAACAATTAACAAGGGGACACACAACGTGGGAAATGTATATTTGTCTCAGTGTGTCTTTACACGTCTGCTATACGTATCTGCGGGTTTGGCTGATTGCCAGAAGACCTCAGATGTCAGTCATGCAAATGAGGTTAGGAGTCTCCAGCCTGAAGGGTGTAACGATGTACAGCTCCCTCTCTCTACCAGAGTAATGACTATAAGGTTGCAAAGACAACGAGTGCCGTCAAAATCTCACCCAGCCGACTAACACTGGCCTCTAATCAGCCTTCACAATGTTATCATCACACTGCCAGTAGCAGTCATTTACCAAGACTGCCGGCAGTCCAGCTTGCCTCGTCTTCCCTCCCTCTCATCTGTGCTTTAATTGAACTAGAAATGCCCAACTGTGTTTGCGGTGCAGCATTGAACTCCTCTCCACTGGTCTGCTGAGACAGCTAGCATTGATCTGTGCTAGCTTGACCAGCCAGCCCAGTTGAGTCTGCATTAACCTCCCGCTAGCCGAGGCCCGCTTAGCCCATTACACTCTGGCTACCGCCTGACAGTGATCGCAAGTGATTGATTAGGGATTGATTGGTTGAAACAGGGGATAGGGAGGGAGGTGGAGTGAGGTAAGGATGTGGGTACCGCGAGCAGTTATTTACGTTTGTGTCTCATCAGGAAATGAGTGCAGTCAGGTTGGGCCAAGAGTTACGGTTACTGCCCGTATTATCCTCTTGTACATTCACTCCTTGTCAGAGCCTGAGATACCGCCCTGACAGAAAGATACATTAAAAACAAAATGGGATGAATATATCTCCTGCTGACAGGTACAATATGAAAGACACCTGCTCCAACAACGGCAGAGGGAAGAAAAAGCAATTTGTCAGTTCCGAAGGGAGATACTTCCTTTGTGTGTCTTTCCCTCGGGGTTTACTAACAAGGTTATCATGGGTCAGTGATGAGCTGGGACTGGAGATCAATTGGAAAGCAGAAGGGACAGGAGTGACAGCAGGCATGGTATTGGGGCCAAGGGCATCAGTTGGTACAGGTCTCAGGAGGTTGTACGCCATATGATCAGGTGCTCGCGGTGGACCTCTATAATATCATCAAATGCCCAACATGTAAGCCGATCAGGCACCATTCAGGACCGTGTGGGAGTTAATCTGTTTGAACCCAGTGACAACACTTTCATATATATATATAGAAGACCATACTATGATGAGATTGTCAGTTCTTTATTGATGTCAGTGGAGGATTTAAGCCTATGGATGTGTAACATAAGCACATAACCTGTGTCACAGGGAGATGACCAGAGTGATGTGGTGCACGCACAACAGGAGCAATTTGATCACCGTCCATTGTGGCCTGATTTCTGTCGCCTGCTGGTGCGGTGTGCCCCCAGGAATAGTACCGGGTTCATTATGGTAAGCAAAGACTGTTGAACTATCAAGGCTATTCAGTGTCATGATTTGTCCCTGTAGCCTGTGATGAATGTTCATGCGGCTAGTTGTGGGGCAGCTCTTTTTCATTTGTGGAAGAATTTGCCCAAAAGGGTCTCATTCCTTAAACATTCCATGGTGTCCGATTTCCCCCCAAAATTTGAAAGTATGAAGGTAACCAAAACCATCATACTCTTACATTCCAGCTGTCGGAAAGTGGACAGAAAAGGGAAAAGTTTACAGTATTCCCAGAATATGTTTTCCTAGGTTGACAGGAGTTTGTGGATGAGCAGGTAACAAACTGCTTAAAAGGGCTTTCAAAGTGCTGCCTGATTTGATGCTCTGTGCAGAACATTCAGAGGATTCTGTTAGGTAGATTTATAGGGGTGTCATGGGAAAGTTTCCTGGGTGGAGGCACGTTGTTCTTTCTAATGGGCAGAGTGACCCCAGTCTCTTCAAGGTCAGGGTGCTCTGGAGTAATTAACGACCAGCAGCACTGGCTTTATCTCCACTCCTTGGCTATCATCAAACACCTCAAACCTTCGCAGAGTCCTGCCTGGCTCTGAGTTAACACAACAATCCACTACACACCTACGGGCTTGTCGCTTACGTACCCCTGCACTCACACAGACAAACTCAAGGTTGTCCAAGGACACAGTCTGTAGCTTGATCGATGAGCGTGTCCCATGAGTGTGTGTTCCCAAAGTGCTGTGTCACAGTACAAACAAGAGGCTGTTTCAGGGCAGCAATGGCTCGTCTATAGGCAGAAATAAAGCTTAATGAGCTGAATGCCTCTGAATACGACACAGAAGCAGCAGCTCTCAGTGCTGGGGGTGTTTCTGATGTCCCAACCTATAGACCCATCTCCTTCTTCCACTGTCCAACTGCAGACTGAGTCACCTTATAAGGGCTAAAAGAGTTTGGAAGCTCAAGCTGTTTGGCAGCAAGCAAGTGACTGCAGGTCCTGATGTATAGCCTTGTTATTCCAAATAGAGAAGAGGGAAACGGCTGATTATTGATATCTGTTAAGTGTCCAGGATGAGTAATGCGGCTGTCCAACCAAGCAGCTGTTCACCAAGCTTTTGGCAGGTGGAAGAAATCAATAGCAAGACACACCTTTCAGATGAGGATAACGGATGAGGGGGGGGGGCACCGTAATGGAAAGATACCCATCTTTGCTTTGGCCTGGGCCTCTCTAGCAATTGCACAGACGGTGAAGACAGTAATGACACAGCAGTGATGAAAGCCAGTCAAGGAGTTGTCGGGTTTCAAACGGACCACATGTTTGACCGCCGGTGTCTGCGATACTGACGAGGTTTGCAAAACAGACACACAGGCTTTACACATTCCTTCAAACAAGTCACAGTCAGAGGTGGTAGAGCCATTACCTCTCTCAAAATGGAATAAGCCAGCGCAAGTCTTTCTCCAACCGTTCTCCCACCTCCCACAGGCTCACATACAACCTCATGTAGATTAAGCCAGCTCTCATCAGCCTTGATGTGCTCCCTGCAGACACGAAGCATATTCCTTTGCTGAACCCCTTTTCACTATTTCATCAGCTTGCATCATTACGTGTCATATATCATCCACCGATACATCAAAGGTCGGCGCTGCGCAATATGTAATATCTAATATGTTTAATATTCTAATTGTTTCTATGAAGCACGTGTTGTGAGGAAGATGTACAGTGGCACCCTGACTGCTTTGCTTTTGACTGCACCACCTGATTGTCCCTGTCTGAGTGCAAAATATACAGTAAAGTCTCCTTCTCAACGCTCTCCGTCTTCCCTTTCTCTCCATGCTGGTCCCCGTGGTCGCCCCTCTCTTCCCTCTGCTGCTGCACAAATGGATTAATCTTGTAGCTCCTGGTCTGAGGGGAGGGTAGAGTGGTGTGTCTGTGTCAGGGCACAGTGAAATATGCATATATATGTGTGTGTGTGTGTGTGTGTGTGTGTAAAACGGAGTGAAATAGAAACTAGACAGAAAGAGGAAAACAGATGGAGGAAGAAGAATTCAATGTATGTTTGATTGTGATAGAGTATGAGTAAGAATCTGGAGGTGGGGGAGAGAAAGCAAGCGAGCTGAAGCTCAACATGTTGTTGTGTGATGATGAAATTTGCATCTATTATGCATATTTGTGTTTCTATGTCGTGACGGCCTGTATGCCCTCAGCTATGTAAAGATCAAGTATGATCTGTGCGTTTTTTCTCTCAGGCAAACATTCGTAGAGTCCCAAAATAGAGTCATACCCATCAATAAACCATGTACCTGCTGTGCATCCCAGTTCTTTTCCAGTATCCCTGCAGGAGAGAGAGGAGGGGACAGTCAGTGGGTCTGCCTGTTAACAGAACTGGATCTTTGTAAAGCCCTCACTCACTCGTAACACTCATTTCAGCCAGTGCTCGCAGCTTCTCTACATTATTCAAAATGTTTTAATGGTCAAATCACATGAAATATTTACTCTCATCTTGTCATTCACTGTCTCTCTGACTCCACGTCTTCCCCTTTTGACCTCCTCCTGCCCTCACATTGCTTTTATCTCAGTCTCTGTCTTGCTCTTGGTCTCGCTCTCTCTCTTCCCCTGTTGACTGAGCACCGTCATCAATGACAGGGGTTTAAGTGGTTGCCATGACAATGTCATGACGACGGAGATGAAATTCATTTGGCGTGGCCGGGATCACATGAATGGAAGAGTTTGAACCTGAGGAACCTCATGTCTGGTAGCTGTCTGCAGGAGAGAAAGTAAACGCCCCCCCCCCCCCCACCCCGCAACGAATCACACACAGACCCAGTAAACATTACATCTCCATCCTGACAGCTCCAACTGCCCCAAAACTGGGGTTGAAATTGGCTTGGCTGTCAGTTCCCATGGTCAGACGTGTTGACGGTGAGTGATAGAGTCAGCATGCTCCCATTCTCACTGCAGCCGCGGTGCGTCCTCTCTGGGGAAAAGACGCAGGTTTTGCAGCAGTAAGTTGTGGACGATCTGCTCACCACGAGCACTCACCACTAATTCTGCCACGCTCACCACCCTCCTGGAGCCTGCTGGAGATGAGGAATCATGGGAGGTCAGGGTGGGTGGGTGGGAGTTGCGATATGACATCACATCCATCATGGCTGCCACAGGCCCCAGCTGCCACCAGCTGTTGTACATTAAGCAAAGTGCAGCAGGCGGATTTGGCTGAGCCAGTTATGGGATAACTCAATAACATTACTCTGTTAGGGGCTGCCTTGAGCTCTTTATTTCATAATGCATCGCGGTTTTACCGCCCGGCCCACCATCTAACTCTCAGGAGGTGCCGTGAACTTGTAAGCTGATTACAGCACCCTGTGCTAACTTTATGGGTCATTACGATTGGCCTCTGCTCATCAGTCAAGTCTTACCACACCTTGTCATCTCTGTCTATGAAAACAGTGTTGACATCATGTTGCTGTACAGATGGAAGTGCTGAATTTCATTAAGCAAGGCCATCAAATCAAACGCTCGATGTTTTCCTGGCCCCTGGCTTACACTCTTAAAATGACTACAGGGTCTTAATGCTTGCATGGAAGTAGGTTAAGTGCCTTGTGCCAACACAGAGTGCCACCCAGCGTGCCTGCATTAATCTGACCCACCACAAGTGCCACACAAGGGCTCCTTGGTGAATTCTGGGAGCTCACAAAAACTGCCCCAGACTACTGAGAAGGAGTCGTGAAAGTCTGCGGTTGAAAAGGGACAAATGTCTGGGGATTTCGCCAACATTTTTCGACCCCCTGTTGGTTTGATGTTGGTCTGTCTGGGTGTTTGATGTGTGTGTGACTGAGGGAAACAGAGACAGGGAAAGAGTAATATGTAGCCAGGCCTTTTGACAGTAATTGTTTGGGATGGAGGTGGCAGCTGTGGGAGAACTGAGGGGCAGAAAGGTGAGAGTTTGACCCTCCCCACCCTCTGGGCTCTACTCGAGCCATGTCCACAGTAATGGAGATAAATTTGAAACAGCATCTTTTCCTCTCCGTTTTGGCCTTCAGCCATTCTAAATCGGCCTTTGCCACCATCAAAAACAGAGCTAATCAAAGACGCTCTCTGGAGAGAGAACATTTAATAAGCTCCGTAGACCAAGAAAGGCTCTTTGTCGTTAGTCGTTGCTGGGCTTTACCTCCGATTTGAACGCTTTTACTGTGTGTCGTGATTCAAATCATGGGCTAATGAATGAAATGCCATTATTACAGGACTGCTTGTTGCTGCGAGTTGGGCCATTTGCCAGCACTACCACATTTTCTTCACAATACGTGTAGGTGCAGCATCATGATAGTATCATTATATATGGATATTTCCTCACACCTAAAGCAAGCAGAACTTAGATTTCAGTGCAACTAATAACAAAATCATTACTACACAGTTGATTCAACTGATGACGGGAACACACAGTCCGTGAACGCACACGTCCACACAGACAGAGCTTTGGTCTTGTTACATTTTGTGCCATTCAGGTTATTTAAGAAGAAAAACATTTTCCATTCGTGCTTGCCCTTTTAAGAAGCATATTTGCTATATCTTCCTGCCAAGCCCAGGCATGTAATCATAGGGTTTAGTCAGTATTTGTTCCATTAAGCATTACGTACATCAGTAACAGTGCTGCCTTGTACTTGAACAGAGATTCGACAAAGTAGTTTAACAGTACCAATAAAATCTACCAATATGATAAACATTTGAATGCATTTTATAGTGGTGTGTGTGGGTTGTTTCCCCCCTCCAGCCCCAACACTCATTACTGTCATCTCCTCACAAACATTCACCTCCTCCCTCCACACTGTATCAGACAGCCTTTACCTGCCCTTTGCTGCTAACATCTGTTACACAATGTCCGGATTTGGTTGAGATCACAAAGGCTTCTTCAGCTATCTAAAAATTTCACCCTTGGATTTTCCATCTTCACTTTTGATTGCATACTGTCTGGTTCAGACACCTGGCTTTATTCCTCTGCCGCTATATTGGCTGTACGCTTGTTAGTCTGCCTCCTTGTCTGTCCTTTAGCCGACTCAATAGGAGGGTATAAATACCCTTTACAAGCTTCCCTCCAGTATCTTTCTTTACCTCATCCTGTCCTTCACATCCTTCCCTCGGCTTGATTCTTCTTTCGTCTGCCTTCCTTCCTTTCTAGTCACTTTTTTTTTTTCTGTATTGAGAAAAACATGTTGGAGGCTAGACAAAAGATAATAAACAAGCTATATATAAATTACATATACATTTGCGTGAGTGTGTCTGTCTGTGTGTGTCCTAAAACACACAGCACGAGTGCAAAAACAGGCTGCACCGGTTGGTTTTTACAATACGTCAAGCTCACATGCACAGCATACTGTAGCAGCATGTGTGAATGTCATCAGTGGTTATGGTTTCTCATGGGCAGTGCGGGAGTGCTCAGTGACAGTTTCACAATGATAAACCCGGTGGGCACGAGTAGGGAGAGAGGAGTGTGTGGCTCACATGCAGGCCTGGGGGTCCACGCTCTGTCCATGGGGGTGGGGAGGGGGTTGGACCAGAATCTGCTTTGGCCGTTACACCAATCTGGGTCAGTCAGAGGCTGGGAGAGAGAGAGAGAGAGAGAGAGAGAGAGAGAGAGAGAGAGAGAGAGAGAGAGAGATGGAGAGGCGGCCCTCTGACTGGTTGACCTCATTGCTTATGCATTATCATTATTTTCCCAGCCAGTCACTACATTGGGACCCAGGGAGAATCTACACCAGGAAATACGTCCGATTCCCCCCCGTGATAGCACATGTGTACACACACACACACACACACATGCACACACACGCTTACCCAGGGGAGAGGAAACGGAGTTACGACAGCCCTGAACTGAGAGGTCAGAGGTTAGCATTACAAATGGCTCACTCTCACGTTCAGCCATTCAAAAGGCACAGTAATCACACTCTCTCTTACACACACACACACACACACAGAGGAACCCTGAACCCCTCTCTCTTTCAGTGCTACATGATCACACATCTCACAGGCTGGGATTTCATTTGCGGCTATGAAGTGGGCCCCATTTTCTCACCATCTAAGTGTTTCCTCTCCAACCACTCCGGCTCTGTGCACGAGCGAAGCAGTTGGACAAAACAGCAGAGCCGTCGGTGAAAGAAAAAAAAACTATGTGCCATCTCTTTAACAGCGCGTCTGTTTAGACACAAACCAGCAACCTTTCCCTCTCTCCCTGCCTCGCTGTCTTTTTGCTCCATTTCTCCTGAGCCCATCTCTCCCTACCGAGCCCTGAACTCCTGCCAATGACTGAGAAATCTGATTTGTGTTGATTACATTAACATTCTCCAGATGTTCCTAGTCAGAGATCTGACACCTCTGTCCCACAACTGTCTCATCTCGGAGAGCAGCGGGATGCGAGGCTACATCTTGTCAGAGTCGTGAAGGAGTGCTGTATCTCAACAGAGCGCAAGCAGAAGCATGAAGTGGACTTCAAAGGAAATGAGGTGTGAGCTTTAAAGCAAAATAAAGCTGAGGTGTACAGGAGGAGAAAAGGGAAAAGACTGGATGCGAGTGAGTGATTCAGAAAATAAACGAGCCTCATGAAACAGGGCGAAAGAAGTTAAGCAGGAATGTGTGTAAGAACAAAGTAGTGAAACCAGAGAGAGTAGCACTGATAGAAGGAGGTGAGTCTGCGCAGAAGAGGAGCAGAAGGACTTCAAATTTCAGAGGAAATACTCAATTCCCTGGACTCAGCCCAGTCCATCTGTCAGGTCTTGTCTTTACAGGGTTTGGTGCTGACCGCATGGCCACAGGAAGTATCCGGCCCCCTGGGTCTTCAGAAGGGAACATGATCCTTTTAATAAGCCCTGACATGGTCCTCCAGCACTGCCCTCTTCTTCAAAAGTCCCTTCAGGCCCTGTTCTAAGCCTCGGTGTGGCCTTTGAGAAGCCTCGGCACCACACAGGGATCAACATGGAGGCCAGAGCCAGCCTCTTAAACAAAGCAACATTGTGAAAAACAGAATTACGAGCTGCAAAACATGCTTGATGATTGGTGACAAGGTTTGCAGATTGCGGAGGAACCTGTAAGCTACAAGCTCACCACTCAAAAGGTTATCACCGGACAGAATGATGTATTGGACTGTTCCAAACATGTCTCCTACAAATTATTCTTATATTCTAATAACTTGGTTACCCAAATATGTGCAAAGTAAATGTAACTGCTGGCTGTGTTATGTTCCCTGGTAACGTGGGGACTTTGACTCCAGAGGCTGAGGTTTGCATACAAAAGCACATTTGTTAACATAAAGGAGAAAGATTGTGGTTTTAGTCAAATGTTAATTCAGTGGACACATCCTGTCTCATGTTTCAGGTCACTGTTTTCACCATTTTAATATTAAATCGAGGCCACAGTCCCTGTGTGTGTCTAGACCTTACCATGAAAAAGTTATATTGGAAATTTTAGGAACAAGATCAAGAGTCTACAGGCAAGCTAGCAGCACTGTGATGCTGTACTCTGAGCTACACGACGACGTCAACATGCTAACATGCTCACAGTGCTATGGTGCTGATGTTAATGTTTATACCGTGTTCATCATCTTCATTTAGAATGCTAACTTTTGCTAATTAGCGATCAGCTGAGGCTGATGAGGACACCAGTAGTCTTGCTTTGGTCATAAACCAAAGTGATTGTGACATTAAATTAAAAGTTCAAAGAAAGGATCACCAAAGTGAGTTGGATTCATCCTCTGGGGAACATAAATGTCATTCTGATCCCTTTAACAGTAGAGATATCTCAGTCTGGACCGAAGCGGTGGACAACTGGCATGGCTAAAAACAAACTTAATATGTTGTCAATGAATGTTTTGGTATTGAAATTTGGTAGATATGTTTATCAAACATATTAAATATTAAATATGTTTATTGTATTGGTAGAAATGGGCTCCAGATAGCATTGCATTTATTACAAAATGTATTTGCTGTTGCAAATTAGAACTATGTAAGGATAATCTGTAGGAGACAGAACACCAGATCATGTTTCATGCCAACAATTATTATCTAAAACCAACACTTCTTTTCTAATTAACAAATATTTTCTTAATTATTCTGATTATTTTCTAATAATCGTATTTTCTAAATGATCATTACAGAGCAACCACTTTATGTTTAGGGTGAGTGCGGTTATGGCAAACAAGCATTACCCATAATGCAACTAAGACAGACCTCCAACCACCTGACTATTGGCACTGGAACATCATTCCTGAGCATCATTCTTCAGGACACCAGGCTGAGATTTGAAGATAATTCTGCATACTTCCAGGCAACAAAAAAAAAAAAAAAACCCATGGTGAAACAATGTGTATGGCATGGAAGTGTGCGTGATGTGGATCGCTCGTGGTAGGAAATCTTAGAAGTTCTGCTTGGCAAGCAGAAGTCTCCATTCATCATTGTTGAATTATCTGAGATTGAAAACAGTTTGGACGTTTTTACTGACGCCCCAGATATAATCAAATGTGTTTCCTCCATATTTTCCTCTCAGCACATTCCAGATCGTCTTCCATGTGTTGCGCTTGAATGTGTGCCATGTGAAGCCATGTATCAATGCATCCTGTAGTCAAGCTCACATTCCTAAAGACTCTGCAAGAAAACTTTATGTAAAGGGAAGATCAAATGGCAAGTGTGAATTCAGCACAAAGCATTAGGTTGATTTCCCTTCTTTCTTCACTCTAGTCCTTAAATGGGATCTACACCAGCAAATCAACTGCTCTGAAGCCCCCGTGTGTCTTCCACGGTGCACATCCATGTGCATGACTTTCTGTGGTGTTCCTTACATGTATGTGTTTTATCTGAGCTCCTGCACAAATACTGTCATCCTGCCGTGTGGATTAAGTCAGAATCTGTGAGATAGAGCCACAAAGTTAAAAGAGGAAGAACACACTGAGAGGGAGATGAAGAAAGCAAGAAAACAACTCAACCTTGCATGGATTTTAAATGGACCAAAAACACCTGGAGAAAAATCCGTAGTCGTTTGGTATTCATGAAAACAAAAACTCATTGGCGTCACATTCTGGTTCAATCTCTTCACTATCTAAACCCCAACATTCTTTCAGCGTCATCTCAACATGGAGAAACACAAGTGGAGGAGAATCTCTAGCTGCTATTTGGAATCACGGACAGCCAGAGGAATCTGAGCTATGAAAGCTATGGGTTAGGTACTGTTTACACACATAAACACTGATAACAATGTAGCACAAACAATTTTTGGGGTGCCAATTTTCGCAGCGGGCATGTGCGTGCCTGACCGCATTCTTCTTCATGTTTGTTTCAGAGTAAGTGTCATTTTTGTGGCGCTTCCTCGCTGAGAATGGAAATCTGTAATCTTGACTTGCTGTGTGGAGATTTTCTTTCACAATGAAGACGAGAGGATACTTGTTGACTCTGTAGTAATTATAACGCACTGTTGGAAGTGCATTCTTTCTTTGTTTGGGATTTCCAGTCGACAGGGCCTGAGTGAGACACCAGAAACAGGACTCAAGGTTGTGCTGACCTCGAACAGCTAGTTGAATGTCTGAAATCAGCTGCTGTAAATGGTACTTGCATAGCCTCATTGCCTTTCTCGTCTTTTTGACCTCTCAAAGAGCTTTTACGCTACATTCACAGCCCCCATTTTACACACCATTCATCCACTGATGGCAGCTGCTCATCAGTACGACTCTAACCATTCACACATTCACGCTGAAGCACAACTTCAGGAGCAATTTGGAGTTCTTCAACATGCAAATACATTGACATGCAGACTGCAACCACCAAACCCCTGATTAGCAGACGACCCGCTCTATCACTGAGGCACTGGTGCTCCAAGTGTGGAGGAAAAAAATCTCAATAGCTAAACTAAACTAACTGAATCAAGCAAATGCTTTATTTTACACTGAAGAACTTGGACTTTACTTTTCATGATCATCACGTCAAGTCTGTGATGGAGCTTCAGCTGCAAGGTGCTGAGATGGAGCTTGAGACCTCAAGTGATTCCTTGAGGATTAAATGAAATTTGACCCGTTTTTAATGTTCTGCTGCATGACATAGTAAATATAACAGGTATGGTCATAAGGCACAGTGAATTTTGTTTTTTAAATCTTGTCAAATGTGATATTCTATTAACATTAAGCCCTCAACTGAAAATCCTCACACTTGAGATGGGAAAAAAAAACAAGCTTAACAAGCCAATCCAAATAATTCAACATATGCCTGTTCTGTATGAGTACTATCAACCCTCCCCGTGTCAATATTCTGTGAGTAATGGCAGACAATCTGCTTGAGGCCCCTTGTGTACTTGATGAATTGTGGATTTGGATGGTACTTTCAGACTTCCTGGAAAGCGCACGCTAACGCCACAAGTCTGCAAGTGTAATGAAGTCCACACATTTGGATTCAGCCTCGCTAAAGCCAGCACTGATGGAAGCCCTGCCTCTCATAAACAGATGAAGGCGTGTGTGGAGGTCCAGGCAAAGCTTTCACCTCAGCCATGTAGAGGACTCTCAGCAGTCTTCAGAGACACTTTAAGCCAGGGGTGTCCAAACTGTTTTCACTGAGGGCCACATACAGAAAAACATCCAAAGGGCTGGGCCACTCACTAGAAGGGAGCTATGCTGCTAACTTTAATCCACTAGAGGTGATGTACATCTCCTCACCTCTAGTGGATTAAAGTTGGCAAAATCAATCAAATGGAGGTAAATTCTGCTTGATAACTGAATATGATTCAAGAAAAAAACAACAGCCTTTCCAGTAGTGGGCTTTCATTTATTAGTTGTGGTCCAAGCTGGTCTTTGCCTTGTGGGCTCTTGTTCAGGTGTTCAGGTGATCAGTGAGATCCACTAAAAATGCCAACCAGAGAGGGTCACTGAGCTCATGAAGAGCTCCTTCTCTCTTCAGAACTGGTCCATTTCTGATCTCAGGGAATAAAACTGCTGCAGCACAGAACCACGACATAGCCAGCACACATGAGAATGATAGAGCAGCCCCCCCCCCAACACCAGCATCAGCATCAGAGAGGGAAGCTTGAAATAGTCTGTGCTACAGCCCTGTTGCTCCAATCAACAGCCTTACCTCCACTTTGTTGACCCTCGGCGGACACCGTAGATTCCTTTGCGCTCCCCTGTCCCAGCTGGAGCTCCATCCGTCATACCTCCACACAGCTCGTCCCATTTAAGTCCCATCATGCCAACTGCACCTGGCCCAGCTTCACAAACATCCTCCCTCGTCCTGGTGCTCTTTACCCTGCTAACATCAAGCAGCTCCTCCATAATGTAAAAGTGATCTTCATTAGTTATTAGCTGTGCTCTCATCGCACACCGAGTCTCAAACTTTCTACACTAACTTGCTCTCTTACGTTTCCTTAATTCTGCCATCTTGGGTCACCTGTAGCACATTTCTTCTTCTATTACTCATTTTATAGAGACGCTGCCTCGTTCAAGACCGTTACTCCCCCTAGCGGTGAGACTAAGAAGTACAACACACTCCAGCGCAAGTTCCATGTGTGGGCTGTGTTCCAATACATTTTTACAATTTCCTGTGGGCCCTTTTAAACACTTCCTGTTGGACCAAACAACAGGGAATCGTAATAAGTAGCTAAAAGCACCATACGTTTATTCAGGTGTTTGCATTCTCCTTGACAGATCTTACCTTAGGGGTCAGTTTACCTCTATAAGAAGAGAATATACTACAACACCAACATTAGTCTGCCTGCTAACCAAGGTCAGTTTGCTGCAGATCTTTGACAGCCCATAATTACCAAACAAGAAAACACAGAACACAGCACTCTTGTCACTTACAGCTGTTGGGGATGTAACTCTGGTGGATGATTGAATTACTTTTAACCTCTTCAGAAAGACCTTACATTTCATATTAGATTATTGTAAAAGCTCCATGGCAGCTACAAAGTGGGACGAAAGCTCCTCAATGAAAACTAACTTACTAATTGCTCGCATGAATGAAGAGCCACTACACATTCATTAATTTCAGTCTCAGCTTCTTTGGGGCTTTCCAAATGATTCTGAACACCTGAAATGCTGCTCACACTTTAAATCATATTCATGATTTTACCTCTTTCACTTCCTCCTCCACCTCCCGAACGCCCCCTCTGCCCCCAGGTCATACAGGAAGCCACAGTGGCCTGCTGGGCAGCAGAGCATACGCAGGATGCCTGGCAGGTCGTCCCACAGGAAGAGGAAGAGCCCTTGCATGTTTTGCCCAGAGATACTGAGGGATGACACATGTGTGAAGGATTGTCAAACAGAGACAGAGAGAGATTTTGAAGAGTCAGAGTGGCGGGCTGATAAACGTTCAAAGAATTTACAACATGAGCAGGAGCCAGGAGCAAAGGGTATTGGGTAAGAGCGTCTGTTGAGTCACAGACTGCCGAGACTCTTTAGACCAAACACTGATAACAGGCCATTCATTCTCAGTGACAAAAGAAATGAACTTCCCAGATAAGTGGAGTTAATGAAGTAGCAGATATGACAGATGAGGATATGCAGTTAAGGTTGGACATAGTGCTTCCGGCCTTGGCTCCTGGGAGGAAAGAGGAAATCCTTTCATAACCAATGAGCCTCCACTTGAGACTAACAACACAGTCTAATACCTGGACGGCAGATTAATCAGCTCTCTTCATCACTCCCTGTACTTGCTGACTCACTGAGCTGCATAAGCATTAAAGAGAATAACGATATTATCATTTAAATGCGTGTGGTGTCCTCTTTACAATTTAGTAATATGTGGTCTCACCCAGGCTGACACCTCATATAAAGCAGTCATTTTTGCTGAAGTGTTAATGGCCCAGTGACACACTCGTCCTGGGGGCTAACTGGCTGACCAGTCGGTCTGTTTGCCTGATCCAGCCCCATTAACCCACCCCCAGGAGAGATCAGAGGGGTGACTTTCCTGACTGTGGCCCCATCCCGGCTGCCTCCTAAATACAGCCCCCCCCCAATTAGGACCTAATAAAGAAGGAAGAGGGGTGTGTTTTAAATGACAGAAGGAAGGCGAGCATGTGTGTTCAGCTAGATCCAAATATTTTAGCGTGTGTAGCTCAATGACGTCCACTAGATAAGATAAGTTTATAAGGTATTCTATTTATTCTTCTTTTTTTCTGAGTGTCCCAGTCGCCACATTCTTTCACAATGAAAATGATGTGACTATCACTTTAGTCATCTTACCACACGCAAATACACACCCCACACAGTTGAGATGAATGTTTAGATGTGTTTTCTCTCAGAAGGAGCCACATTGTTTGCTGAGGACAAAACTCTGATGCAAGACACGAGGGGACTGTTTAGATCAGTGCATGACTAACTTACACTAACAACATACCTTTCAGGCAGTTACAAGCCAGTAACAGTAGTTGAAGGATTGATATTGGTGCAAGAGAGGCAGCACGACGCATTTGTGGTTGAATCATACTCAGAATTGAGCTGTTTTGAGGACTGACTTGTTTAAACCATCTCCATCCTTCATCTTGTGTCTCTCCCCTTCAGTCTTACTTTACATTCCTGGCATACTTGCGTAGAGCAATGACACGTGCCCATAAGAATGCCGGCTGGGAGTTTAAAAGACTCCCATGTCTCACTCCTGGTGTACCTCCAGGCCTTTAATCAGCACAAAGAAAAACTAAGGCCTCAGTCATGTTGTACTGTGTCTATGGGATATTTAGCTTACAGTGTTTCTCCAAGCATTCCCTCTAGCAAAGGGTGTTTTCCCAGAGCTCTCACCAGCCCAGCTGTGCGAGCACAGGAAATCACACATCTTTTGACAGGAAGCTCCATCGCCACACACACACACACACACACACACACACACACACAGCAGCGAGTCAGGAAGCCCTGCCAGCTTGGCCATCCAGCTCATTCATAAATCTTCACACACATGCACGCACAAGTGCAGAGCATGACCAGTGAGCGCAGCAGATGAAGCTTTGTGTGTCAGTCAGAGATGCATCAACTCCTGACAGGATATGAAAAGGTCAGAGGTCAGCTGAGAACTGGGTTTAACTTGGGATCTGTGTGGGTGGTTTTAGGGGTTAACAAAAATAGGACTTGGATCATCCTTTGACTTCAAATGTCTCCTCTTCATCTTCAGATGGAGCTGAGATAAAGTGGAGAGGCATTTCCTGGAGAGATGCAGATCACGTCCTTTTCAGGCTCCTTTCTCTTATTCTCTCTTACGCACAGACAAAGTAAATGTTTAAGGTGACCCCTTAGATGAAACACTTTTTACTGAGCACACGGGGAAGTTGATCATGATAATAGAAAGATTTCTATCGCGAGGGTCCTTTCAAAGTTATAGCACATTCAGAAGCTCCTCAGCAATTTTATTTTGATTAGAGTCTGACCAGCAATTAAAGGAGACCATAAAGGACAGACATTACAAAATACCCTCCATCGGGGATGAAGAAATATCTTCCTAAAACTTGTGAAGCTACATCCTCATACATCAACACCTACATACAGGCCTTCTTTAAAAGGTGTCATCACAGAATTTTTTCCACAGTTTTTCCCAAACGGTGAGAATAGTAAGACAGACAGTGAGCAGTGGAGCAGAAATGTCAGAAGAAAGACATATCTGCCTGGGCTTGCCCTGCATATGGCCTGTGGCCTTGGGTAATGAATGGGCCTGTGTGTGTCAGTGTGTACAGTATGTGTGACTGCCTGTGAGTATAGGTGAACAACATCTGTCTTGTCCGTTACTGTGGGTGACAGTGATTTCCAAGGTAGGAAGGGAAGTTTCTTGTCAGTAAGAGGAAATATGAGACGGAAAACAAACAGGAGGGTTCGCTACACCGCCATCAGGACTTTTGACCTTTAGTTATTCTGGCGAGGTTAAACACCGCCTGTGGGCTGAGGCACGAAAGCATGCTTTTCATTTGTGCTCATTAAAAGAGATCTAGCATCGTATTTCTACAGCGTTGTTAGCCTTTTCTTTTTTAAAGGTAACAAAATCGATGTAGCCTAATCAGCAATATCATCTTTTAAATTCTACCCATTCTTCTTCCTTGTCAAAACCTGGTGGCTACATCACCCACAATGCAATTCGGCCACCAATAGTTTGGTTTGGTGAGTTATGGTAGCAGCAGCTCATGTAACCTCAGGCAGAGATGAGGAGATGGCTACAGAGGGCTGGTAATCTCACTGCTTATCTTTTTTGTCTTTTTCTAATTTGTAGTTTTTAAGCCTGGTGCCTCAAGTGACATCGCTTGAGCCTCAAGTGACATCACTTGAGGCAGATTATTGGCCTTCACAGCTCCCTCTGGAGCCACAGAGCTTCATACAACTTCTTTCACATATACGGTAGCACCCTATAACACCTGTGAACAGACAAGCTTTCTCGGTTTAAGTCAATAGTTCGAATTTGTGGGGAAAAATGGTTGTTCACGTTCTTGCCAAGAGTTAAATGAGAAGATTGATACCGCTGTCATCACAAGTGCAAAAATGACACTTTTACACAGTTTTGTACAGACTAAACAAAGGAGATGTTAGCTATAGAGATACTGCTAGGTTGACTTTGTTACTTCTGGACCATCTTGTAATCTTGTCTGCTGGTTGTAGGCTTCTTTTTAATGGACAAATATGAGAGTGGTGTCAATGTTCTCATCTAACTCGACAAGAAAGCAAAGTCTATTTTCAAAATGTCACCCAATTGATTCATTACATATATATATATTGCTGGCATCCTTTCATATTGACTCATATTGATTCATATGACTTTCATATTATGGTGAATTATGGGTAGTTATTAAAGGTGAACTTAAAACAAATCATTCTGGGAGTTTCCCTTAAAATCCCCCCTGAAAAGAAAATATGATAATTTCTTCTTTTGAGTGCCCAGTGTTAAAAAATGCAGCACTATCTACTCTGAACAAGAAAACAAGTGGTGATATGGTGCATCCGTGTATCCTTAGCCCTCTCCGCTACTTCCAGGGTCGTCACCCCCTCCTTCCACCTCTCCCGGCCCCTTCTGACCCTTCCTGCCCGGGATGCTCATCCTGTTTCCTATAGTTTCCTCTTCCCTGCGGACAGGAAATGGCTGGAGCCCACGGATACTCACACAGGGGGGAGCCGGCAGGAAGTGATCTCACCGAGGCACCTGCAACCAGGAAATAGAACAGCCCCAGCAGGGAGGTGGAAGAACAGGCCGTGCATGCTTTCACAAGTATATACACACACAAACAAGTGCCTAACCCACAAACACCCTCCGACTTCCCCTACAGCTGTTGGCACTGAACCACAACACAGGAAACACAGTTTGAGCGAAGTTCTCAGATGCACACAGCACAACTCGTCTTTGCTTAGCGATCATCATCTGTTTAACATATAAACACAGAAACTATCTTAGATACCAACTGGTGAGTCTTTATTTCTGCTAAACCAGGCTTGTCTTTGCTGTCTTGCTAAGGGGTATACAGGCTGAGGCAAATAACGGCTTCATTAAAACTAAAATTTACTTTGGGGAATGGTGGATTTCTGGGGAGGAGAGTGTGTGCATATAATTGGGTTTTTGCCAGGGGGATATTCCCCCAAGCACAGTTGATAATCTAAAAAGTTTGAAATTCTATTACCTATCCAGGAAATACATTCCAAGGTCTTATTGATCGTGCAGATGCTCGAATAATTTGAGCTAACGAGGAGTGGCATCCCACCTCGCCAGGCTCATCACAGCTCTGAATCCATGCTGCCGTCGGAAAAAAGGGAGGAAAAATATCCCCGCTGACTCCACGGTCGATCTACAAATAGCACATATGATATACTTTCAAAATTCTTTTTTATTCTCTGAAAGTGCTCATTTGCAAGTGCCTTGTCAAATCAGGGGAACAGCTCGACATGTTCCAACATGACGAGTTAGATGCAGAGATTGATTCCACCTCCAAATGTGTCTCCCAAAACGGTGAACTATACCTTTAAATAGGCTATTCAAGCATTCACTTGTCATGATGCCATATTTTCCTAAATCTGTAAAACCCTCAAACCCCTTAAATAGAAATGTAAGTATATGGAGTGACTATAACACTGTGAAGTATGATAGGGTGCCTCCAACTTTGGAGAGTGTTTAGGTGTCCACACACTTTTGGCCACACAGTGTAACTGTTCTTGTGAAGACTTTTAATTCACTTGACAGTACAGCATGTGTGTGTTACAGTAGAGCGACTGTGACTTTAATGGAGTGAGTATGTGCCGACCAGATAGACCCCTTCAATTCGTCCATTAGCCAGTCAATGGCAGCGTGCGGGGAGTGTTGTGTGAGAGTGCAGCGTACGCACTCTGAATATGAATTGGCTGCGTTGGCAACAGACTACTGTACTTCATTGCACTGAATCAGTCCCACTCACAGAGGCTCAGAGAGAGAGAGAGAGAGAGATGTGGGCCAGGCAGATAGTGCAGCCCACTGACATACATTCTCCAGATGGAAAAATGGAGATTTACTCCTTTCCCCTCTCTCTCTCTCTCTCTCTCTCTGTCTCCTTCTCTGCCCACCTCCCCCACCGTTTAATCAGACTTACTACGGCCAGCTCATTCCAAAGTGTGAGTGAACCATTTTGTATTCTGCACAGGAAAAGCTTCTCTTGAGTGTTATTGCTTGCCGTGTATGTTAGAGGACCACAGTGGAAACTAATCTGGTCTTCTTTTTCTTCCTATTCTCCTCACCCGGCCTTGCCACTTATCTTCCCATTAAATCTCCTCCAGTCTCTCCTGCAGCACACTGTAAAACATCCTGCCATCGCGCAGTCTAGAAATTGCAACAACAAGCCGTCTTCTTCGCTCGAATGCTGCATTTTGGGTTCATCCCTCCCCCCTAAATCCCCTCTGCAGTCCTCCTCTCTGTTGTCAGAGTCTAAGGACTCTTGTGATTCCTGACATTCCTGCCGATGAAATGCAGAAATATTTTTCCACTAGAGCTCTCATATTTCGGTATGTATACATTATAAACATGCCACTGTTGTTTTTACACTGCAGGCGGACAAGTGAAAGAATAGTGTTGTGCTGCCAAATAAACACACTGCAGATATTTAGAAGAAGGGTCACACGGTGGGCTCCCTTGACGTCGCACGCAGGATTAAACACTAACACAAGAACGATGCTGCCTCAGGAGAGCGGGCGACTCACTAATCTGTCGCCTCCGAA